>NC_081391.1:22024628-22365628 GCF_030684315.1 Stegostoma tigrinum | reverse complement strand
TTTTACAGAACTTTACAGAACAATATACATGTCACAGTAGCTCACGGCTGAACGTCTCGTCCACCTTAACTTTTCTCTCAGAATCAGGAGGTAATTACTTCAGTTAGCCACAGGCTAAAGCAATCAACCTCCATACCAGGATTGGTGATCAAGCAGGCTTAATCAAACACTAAATAAAGTGCAATGTTTAAAAGGGTGGTGGAAGCAGATTCAACAATATCTTTCAAAATGGGTTCAGAGATAGTAGGAACTGCAGGTGCTGAAGCATCTGAGATAACAAGGTGTAGAGCTGGATGAGCGCAGCAGGCCGAGCAGCATCAGCGGAGCAGGAAGAAGGGTTGAGGCCCAAAACATCAGCCTTCCTGCTCCTCTGATGCTGCTCGGCCTGCTGTGTTCATCCAGCTCGACACCTTGTTATCTCTTTCAAAATGAGATTTGGTTAAGTACTTTACTGGAAAGGTTGTAATGTTCCAGAGAAAAATTATAGGAATGGGTCTAAGATAAATATTTCAAGGAGCAGATGCAGCAGCAGTGGCCTACTCTATAAAATTATCCTATACTTATAAATACCAAATCTATTATGATGAAATCTTTCCCATTTGTATCAATTCTATAACATTAATGTACTTCTGACAGTATTTGACGGGAACAGTGTACAGAAGCTTTACTCTGTACAACCTGCCCTGGGACTGTTTGATAGGGATAATGTAGAGGAAGCTATAATTTCAGTTTATAGCAGTGGTTACAGATTTACTCTGTATCTAATCCTGTGCTGTACCTATACTGGGAATGTTTGATGGGGACGGTGGTAGAGGAAGCTTTAGTCTGTTCCTAGCCCTGTGCTGTGCCAATACTGGGAATGTTCGATGGGGACAGTGTAGACGGAGCTTTGTTCTGTATATAACCCTGTGCTTACATTTCCTAGGAGTGTTTTCCTCTGTATATAATCCCAGGCTGTCCCTATTGTGGAAGTGTTTATTGAGTGCAGAGTGATTTTCAAAAGATTGTAGGAAACTTTACAGTGTATCTTTCTCCTTGCTCTATCTGTCCTGGGAATGTTTGACAGGGACAGTGCAGACAGAGAGCTTTGGTATGTATCTAAACTGTGCTGTCCCTGTCCTGGGAGTGTTTGATGGGGACAGTGTAGAGGAAGCTCTACTCTGTAGATAACCCTGTGCTGTCCCTATCCTGGGAGTGTTTTATGAGAGTCAGATTGCCCAGCATGTGGAACATTTTTCTATTACCAGTAATGAAAATTGCTGGAGTGGACGATAAAGCAAATAAGTTGTGAAGTACAAGGTAAGTGGGTTGAGGCAAGGAGTTTGAGTGATCAGCTATTAGATTCCCCCGACGTTTTAATGGTTGCACTCTCCTGGTTCGCAGTCAGCAAAATGGTGGGCCGTCGGAATAGGCAGAATCGAGGCATTGTGGAGCAGTGCTGCTTTCGTAGCTGTGACCTTCTAATATTGGAAATGTACTGCGCCATACCACCTGAAGCAGCCAGATCCACACCGTCTACACCTTCCATAGTTCCACAGGGGACCATGCTGCAAAGGGTGAGTGAAAATGAGAATTAACTGCACACCTTCCTTCAATTTTCATGTTCTCCCATCCACCCCCCTTATCGCTTATTGCAATACCTCTCAGGATCTCAAAGCAATCTAATATGCTTTATTATATGTTTTCAAGTGTGGTCACATCAGATTTGAGAGCATTGGGTAAAAGTATTGTTTTCTCTTGGTATTTCTTTGAGCAGAATCTTTTGTTTTGGTTTTCCATGTCTCCCTTTTCATTTTATTTTAGTACGATTTTGGGTAATGACATCTCTTAGTGACAGTATTTTCTGTGTTTGAGTTGACATGGGTTATGCAGAAGCAGAATTGGAAGAATTCATCAATATCTTCAACATTTATCAACTTTCCATTACACTTAAAGTCACAACACACATGGAAGACATTAACTTCCTCATTACCATAGTATCAAAATTGACACAAGACGAAAGGAATAAGTTAGCAACAAGAGCTTTCTGTGCAATTGGCACACACTTTTACACACAAAATGTCATCACCCAAAAATGCCTTCCACAGAATGGTGAGGTCTCAGTTAGTGTGCTTGTAGAGCAAATGCATTTTAACTGGACAGTGACTACACTTTTTACTATGTGTCGGATCTCAATCGTAGATTTAAACTTAAAAATTGACTCAGTGTTCATTGCAATATCATCTGCTACATCCGTCCAACTCGAAGAATTTGAATGTGGTGGGGAGGGGGTGGGGTTGGTGTGTAGTGACTCAGTGGTTAGCACCGCTGTCTCAGTTCCAGGGGCCTGCATTCGGGTGACAATCTGTATGGAGTTTGCACATTCTTCCCGTGTCTGTGTGAGTCTCCTCTGGACTCCCTGGTTTCTCCCACAGTCCAAAGGTGTGCAGGTTAGGGGTGGATTGGCCTGGGGAAATTGATCACAGTGTACAGGGATAGGCTAGGTGGATTAGCTATGGGAAATTAGTGTTTACAGAGATAAGGGAAGGCAGCTAAGTCTGGGTGGAATGGTGTAGACTCAATGGGCTGAATGGCCTCTCTCTGCACTGTAGCTCTGAATCACTTGTAAACTTGATGTACAGACTCCATTCCCATTTGAAAGAATTCAATCTTCCAATGATTTCAGCTTTTCCTAACTCCCATTGGAGGGATTAATGTTAGATTGAATAGACTTCCTACACTCTTCGTTGCTTCAAGCCAGGATCCCGGCTGGGATTCCTCTACTTCCAGCCTCACCCTGGAGTAAGTGAGGGCTCAATGGCCAGGTGGAGGGGTCTATGCCCTGTCCAGGTTCCTGAGGGTGTTTCTGAGCCTGTCTGGCTTCCCACTGCTCTCTGGAAAAGCTGCACACTCAGTTCAGGTGAAATTCATGAAGATGTGACCTGGTATGGGCCAGTTTAAGATTGAGGAGGGTCTGGATAAACTCTGAATATATTCTTTGGAGTAGGGAACATTAAGGAGGGGCCTGAAATAACTCCTCAGAGGCCAGTATGCTATCACCAAGTCTCCCTTTATTTACATGTGGAGAGTCCTTCACACTGATCCAGCTTCCTCAGAGCTAGCTGTTGGAGCGAACAGAACCACTGACACACCTGTTTATATCTGTCAGCCAGGGCTCCCTGATTGGACCAGGTTAACAGCCCCAATCAGGGAACTCATATTCTCTGAGGTCCACTTGGCTGAACTCGTTACAATTCTTGAATCCATTATCAAGGACTTTATAGTGGAGCATTTAGAAAGCAGTGGCAGGATCAGACTCAGTCAGTATGGATTTATGAAGGGGAAATCATGCCTGACAAATCTGTTGGAATTCTATGAAGATGTATCTGGTAGAGTTAACAAGGGAGGGCCTGTCAATGTGGTATATTTGGACTCTTAGAAACCATTTGACATAGTACAACATAAAAGATTATTGTGGAAGATTAAAGTGCATGAGATTGGGGGAAGTGTATTGAGATGGATAGAAAACTGGTTGGCAGAGAGGAAACAAAATGTTGGAATTAATGGATCCTTTTCAAATTGCCAGGCAGTAACTAGTCAGGTGTCACAAGAATTGGTGCTGGGACCGATATATCACAAGATATATTAATGATTTAGATGAGGGAACAAAATGTAACATCTCAAAGTTTACAGATGACACCAAGTTGGGTGGGAGGGTGAACTGTGATGAGGATGCAGAGATCCTTCAGCATGATCTGGACAGGTTGAGTGAGTGGATAAATCAATGGCAGATGCAGCACAGTTTCGGCAAATGTGAGGTTATTCACTTTGCAAGCAAAAACAAGAAGGCAGATTACTACCTGAATGGCTATAAATTGGGAGAGGGGAGTGTGCAGTGGGACCTGGGTGTCCTTGTGCACCAGTCACTGAAGGTAAGGGGGCAGGTGCGGCAGGTGGTAAAGAAGGCAAATGGTATGTTGGCCTTCATTGCGAGAGGTTTCGAGTGCAGGAGCAGAGAGCAGCCTTGGTGAGACCACACCTGGAATATTGTGTGCAGTTTTGGTCTCCTTTTCTGAGGAGGGCTGCTCGTGCTCTCAAGGGAGTGCAGCGAAGGTTTACCAGGCTGATTCCTGGGATGTGGGGGCTGATGTATGAGGAGAGATTGACGAGGTTGGGATTGTTTTCGCTGGAGTTTGGATAAATGAGGGTGATCTCATAGAGACTTAAAAATTTTAACAGGACTGGATAGAGTAGATGCAGGGAGGATGTTCCCGATGGTGGTTGTGTCCAGAAACAGGGGTCACAGACTGAGGATTCTGGGTAGACCATTTAGGATGGAGATGAGGAAACATTTCTTCACCCAAAGAGTGGTGAGCCTGTGAAATTCATTACCACAGGAAGTAATTGACGGCAAAACATTGAATGTATTGAACAGGTGATTAGATATATCACCGGGGGCAAATATGATCAAAGGTTTTCGGGAGAAAGCAGGATTAGGCTATTGAGTTGGACAATCAGCCATGATCATGAAGAATGGCAGAGCAGGCTCAAAGGGCTGAATGGCCTCGTCCTGCCCCTATCTTCTATGTTTCTATGTAATCACCACAGGGCCAGATTGAGGTACACAAGATCATGAGAGACATGGACAAAATGCATAGGAAGCAGCTGGCCCCCTTAGCAGAAGGGTCAATAACAATCGGGCGCACAGGGCTCTTGTGGCATGGTGGAAATGCCCCCACCTCTGAGCCAGGAGGCCTGAGTTCAAATCTCACCTGCTCCAGCAGTGCATAATAACAGAAAATATCTAACAAGGGAATATAATTTGATAGTGAAGGGCTGGAGGTATTGAGGAAAAATGTTTTTCACCCAGATTGTGGTGGAAGGATAGTAGTGGATGAACATTTGAACATTCAAAAGGCCAGAGGTCTAGTGTGGGAAAGTTGACCTGGTGTAGATAGGTCAGCAAAGATTCAATGCACCTCTTTCTTTTTAATTCCTTCATGGATGTAGGCATCACTGGCTAAGCCAGCATTTATTGCCCATTCCTAATTGCCCAGAGGGCAGCTGAGCATCAAGCACACTCCTGTGGATCCAGCATGATGTGTAGGTAAGGATGGAAGATTTCCTTCCCTAAAGGACATTAGTGAACTAAATGGATGTTTTCCTGATGATCAGGAATTATTTCATCGTCATTGTTGGACTCTTACTTCCAGATTAACTTAAATTCCCCATCTGCTAAGGCAGGATTTGAACAGAGGTCCCCAGGACATCAGCTCAGTCTCTAGTCTAGCAATAACACCACCAGGCCAGTACCTACGTTTGTGCTGTGCCCTGAGGTCTGCTGTCAGTAATGGTGTCCAAGTGGATTTAGGATTTCTTCACCCAAAGGTTTGGGAATCTGTGGAATTGCCAGTCCAGGAAAGCAGATGAGTCTACCTCATTAAATATTTTTAAGGCAAAAATAGATGGATATTTGAAGAGTGAAGGAATTAAGGGCTATGATAGGTGGACAAGTAAGTGGAGCTGAGTCTCAAAAAGATCAGCCATGATCTTATTGAACGGTGGAGCAGGCTCAATATGCCAGATGACCTGCTCCTATTTCTTATGTTCTTATGACTCTATGACTCCCAATTCTGAAATTCCTAAAACTTCATAAGATTGGGGGAATAACACAGTGTGGAGTTGGAGGAACACAGCAGGCCAGGCAGCCTGGGGAGAGGGAAGAGAGCTCAGAAATAAATAGAGAGAGGAGGGGTTGGGATGGGGGCAGGTAGGTATTTCAGAGCTCCTTTTCTACTCCCCCATTTCGGAAGAAGGGTCCCGACCCGAAACGCCAGCTTTCCTGCACCTCTGCTGCTGCCTGGCCTGCTGTGTCCCTCCAGCTCCATGCTGTGTTATCTCAGTTCTTACTCTCTATTCATAAGATTTGAATCTTTTTTGTGGTTTCTTTTCCTGCTGAAAATAGGCAGTGGGGAAGCGGTCAGTTAGAAGCTATTGGAACTACCTCACCTGGACTGGAGGAACCCTGCAGGAATACCTGAGAAACTCCAACCTCGCCATCCCACCCAAAACCGAGACCCCCCATTGGCTGAGAGCACAAGGTGAAGACTCGCTGCGCATTGACGAGAGCACAAGGCACACGCGGTACCCAACCCTGCAGCGGGTCTGGCCCAGAACGGCGTTGCCCCCTTCCTCAGGACGGCCCATTCTCCCTTGATGTCCTGACCCACTCGAAATGAGCAAGGAGGGCGTAGCTTTCACTTAACTTTGGACCTTTTGAGGGAAATGTGGCCACATGACTAGCCGAATTTATTTTTTTTAGAAGAAAAAGATAACATGAGGGGACAAAGCAGAGTTAGGAGGAGCTGAAATGCTCAAGGACTTCCCCAAATGCGAGAACAGCAGAAGCAAAACCGTGTCCCTCACTCCAGCAAAGAGCTCCTGAGGTTCGAGGAAGCTTTCACTCTTGCAGAATAAGAGCCTGGAGGAGGCAGTGACACAGAATCCAGCTCCTTCCCCTCCGTGAGTAGCTTCATTTCTCAGCTGGCTGTCATTCCTGTGTCTGTTTTAAAAGCAGAAGAGCTTCACTAACAAAATTCAAGGTAAAGCAGTCTGGAGGTGGCAGGATGAGAAATGGAGCTAATGCCTAACCCAGTTGATATCAAAGTTGGAATACACATGCAAACAGAACAGCTCCTTCCCCGCTCTTATTAGGCTCCTGAATGGACCTCTTCTCCCTCTGCACCTTCTCAGCAGCTATCACCTGCATCCCGCACTGTGTTCTGTTACCCTGATACACTTGTGTAGTACGATCTGCCATTAAAGCATGTAAGACAACATCTTTCACTGCACCTCGGTTCACATGGTAGTAATGAATCAGATCAATTTGTCAGAACCAAAGCTAAAAACAGAAAACGAGACCAGAAATTGTGCAGGATCAGAACTCTGGCTGTCAGTATCATTAATTATATTCATTATTGGTCCATCACCAATTGTTTCCCTAGTGGTGAAATAGTGCCATCTAGTAGCTATCAGATAATGCAACTTGAAATAACCATCTAATTATTGCCCTTCAACCTTTGCCACCTCTATCTACTTAAACATTAGCAGAAGTGTTATTTCCACAATTCGGGTGAATAGGATCATGGCTGCTGCCCAGGGGGCCATTCAGCCCATCTAGTCTGAGTGTCAGCTATCTGAGCACGGTGATGAAAACTTTTCCAAGTTATGGGGCTGTTGAACTGACCTAAGATTTTGCTTTGGCCTTAATATCCTGTGCTCACATCTTCTGTGGGTAAGTCCTTGTGGAGATTGGATTGAAACAATTGGTAGTATGGTTCACCTCATGTATGGTCTGTCCTCTGTATGACCTGTGTATAAACCACATCCTGAGCATCATACCTGCCCATATAACCACATCGGCTCCATAACTCACCTCTCTGTGTAGACTTCTGCATTGCATAACTCCCCCTCTGGTACAGTACCTTGTGCCTATGGTACCAGTCTAGTAAATCTGTTGGTCTGGACAAATAATCCAAAGTTTTAATGTTCAAATCCCATCACAGCCTCTGTGCAGTTTGAAACCAAACAAATGTTTGTATGTAGATTGAACAGCCAGAGGGAGTGGTAAATGCAGGTATAGTTACAACATTGAAAATACATTCGGGTAGGTACATGAATAGGAAAGGGATATGGACCAAACACAGGCAAATGGGACTAATTTAGTTTGGGACAGACCAAAGGATCTGTTTCCATACGATATGACTCAGTAAGAAATTGAATGCACCTGGAATTAAAATTCTGGTGTAGGTAATGGTGTCCATTTGGATTGTTGTAAAAACCCATCTGATTAACCCTTTGGCAGAGGAAGCCTGCTGTCCTTTACTGGCCTACATGTGGGTCTATACCCACAGCGAGGCTATTGACTCTGAAATAACCCACCAAGCCTCTTTGTTGCAGCAATTAGGTAACATCCCACCACCTTCAGAAGGTCATGTCCATGACATTCACATCCACTTTCAAGAAAGAAACGTGACGTGGTTCTCGGGGTGAGTAATTTCAGGAGAGAACGGGAGGAAACTGGGGAAAGGATATGGCCACATGAGGTAGTTCGTTCATGCTGAGATGCACAGGGGGGCCAATGTTGTATCAGAAAGTCATGGTGAAGAGTTCTCCAGTAGGACTTGGGCTGCACTGATACTGAGCGTGTAATTTGGGGCCACATAGCTCAATCAGTTGGACGGCTGGTTTGCAACCCAAGAGTGATGCCACAAACACAGTTTCAATTCCAATACTGACTGAGGTCACAGCCAAGGCCCTACCTTCTCCGTCTTGCCTCAGTTAACCTCACCACCAGTCCTCACTCTCTCTCATGAGAATGTAGCCCTCTGGTCCTCTGGGATTAGGATGCCTATCCACTTAGTGAGTTTAATCCTCTATGACTTGTCACATTACTGGTTCATGACGTTAAGAGACACTGGCATTGAAGGTTATTAGAAGTTCATTAATTCACTCTCCACCATCCCACTCGTCATATGATACATGAATAGAGTCATTTATTAGTCTCCATAGATGAGACCTAAGCATGAGGTGGGAGAAACAAGTCACGAGGGAGCATTATGGGAACCTCCAACAACTCTTTGCCTCAACGTGCTCCTCACAACTAATGAGAATTCCATCCTTAAGAGCTTTGTGGGTCTGCCTCCAGCACAGCGGTTCAAAAAGGCAGGTCACCACTATCCTGTCAAGGGGCAACTAGGGACAGGCACTAAATGCTGGTCCAAACTGTGATGACCACGTCCCACAAGTAAATACCAAAAAATTATGATAAACCAAAGAAATGCTGATCATTGACCAGCTGCATCAAAACAATGGGTGAAATTTACATCATTCCTTCAATATAGTAACATCATTCCGAGGTGGTCGGCAGCAGAGTTGGCAAACAAAATTTAATAGCAGACTGGAGGAAGTTGGCAGGGATGACAAACATTTGGTCCAGGGGTTTGAGGTGGAGACACAGGCGGAGAGGTTTAGGGAGGGAGTTCCAGAGCTCAGGTCCTTGTTGCAGTCTCCAGTGGTGAGATGAAGAGAATGTGTAGGATGCCTGTGTTGTGGGAAAAGAAAGATCCCAATAGATTCTACAGCTGGAGGAGATTCAGAAAAAGCCGAGGATGAATTTGCACATTAGAAGGAGGATTTCAAATCTAAATTTAAAATAAAAGGTCAGGAGGCATTATAGACCAATGGGAAAGAGGGGTTGACCAGTGAAAGAGGTGTGAAATCAGGCGACACACTTTATAAAAATTACTATCCTTAAAGATTATAGGTGTGGCCTTTGTAGATTTATGAGTTAATGCACTGTTGGTGCATTGCATAATTTTGGGTTATTTGTTTAAACTTCTAACTTGTTTTGTTTTGTCAAAACTGGGCATCTTTTCAATTGGTCAATGGCCTGTAGCAAGATGTACCAGTTCAGTTTAACTTGGGAGTTGTGCCAACATGTCCACTCTGGGTCCAGCGATGTGGAAGAGACGTTTAGGTTAACTTTGGCAGCTCAGTTGACTGCCACAACTGAGATCAGCCAAACGTGAATTCCAGTCCCTTGGAGTTTCCATTAGGGCCTAGGATCTGAAGTCAGTCAATGGGAAATCCCAAGATTCCCACAGAGAGATGTTGATCAACTCGGATCATCTTCTGGGAAAATAAAGAAAATCTTCTGATCAGTGGCACGAGAAGAGGCCAGATCAAAGTTGCATTTATATTGCACCAATTGCAACTCAGGGTCAGCAGACTTAAAATGTTGGCAGCTCTCCGCATTTCAACAAAACCACTAAATTAATCCATCGAAATTCTGGTTAATCCCTAACTAGAGTGTTGCATCCAGTTCTGTTGGAGTTGGGGGAGAATCACATGTTAGGGAGGAAATAAAGAGAGTGAGTAGGATGCTGGCATGGGGTGGTTTAATAGTTAGCATTGGTGCCTCACAGTGCCAGGGACCCTGACTCAATTCTACCTTCAGGTGACTCTCTATGTGGAGTTTGCACATTCTTCCCATTGTCATTGCGGGTTTCCTGTGGGTAATCCAGTTTCCTCCCACAGTCCGAAGATGTGCAGGTTAGGTGGCTTGGCAAAGCTAAATTGGCCATAGTGACCAGGGATGTGCCAGCTGGGTGGGTTAGCCATGGGAAATGCCAGGGAAGGGGTGGGTCTGGGTGGGATGCTCTTTGGAGGATTGGTGTGAGCACATTGAGCTGAATGGCTCTGCTTCCACAGTGTAGGGATTCTATGAATTCTCAGAGTCTCCAGACTAATCAGATGAGGTTAGATGCACTGTATTTCACATGGTGTAAAGCTCTGCTTTTCCTACGATGTGCAAAAAATCAGCAAGTGCTCTGTTTAAGCAATTGTAAGGAGAGCAACCCTCCAGATTCACTGTTCCACACACACAGTATGTTAACTGCCTTCTCAGGAAGTGTGGTGTTCATCTATCAATCCCATCTCTGACCACTGGAAGCCGTCTACAAAGTTTTCCGTCATATACTGATAATTTCCTGACCTGGTAAAACTAAATCCCATTATATATTCACCATGTGAGGGGATTAAATGACTTGGTTAAACTGTTGTAACTTTGTAAATTTCTATTTTGTAAAGTCTTTTTTAAAATAAAAAATGCATTCTAAGTTTAATGTTATGAAAGAAAAATACATTGGCTGTGGTGATGTTTTTAACTTCCTTCCTCAGAAATGGGGACATATGTCATTCTACACAGAACATAGAACATAGAAGAGTACAGCACAGTACAGGCCCTTTGGCCCACAATGTTGTGCCATGGAATAATCCTAATCCAAAAATAAAATAACCTAACCTACATTCCCCTCAATTCACTGCTGTCCATGTGCATGTCCAGCAGTCGCTTAAATGTCACTAATGACTCTGCTTCCACGACTACCACTGGCAAACTATTCCATGCGCTCACAACTCTTTGGGTGAAGAACCTCCCTCTGACGTCTCCTCTATACCTTCCTCCTAACACCTTAAAATTATGACCCCTTGTTGCAGTCAATCCTGCCCTGGGGAAAAGTCTCTGGCTATCGACTCTATCCATGCCTCTCATTACCTTGTACACCTCGATCAGGTCACCTCTCTTCCTCCTTCTCTCCAGAGATAAAAGTCTGAGCTCAGACAACCTCTCCTTGTAAGACAAGCCCTCCAGTCCAGGCAGCATCCTGGCAAACCTCCTTTGCACCCTCTCCAAAGCCTCCATATCTTTCCTATAATAGGGCGACCAGAATTGGACACAATATTCCAAGTGTGGTCTCACCAGGATTTTGTAGAGCTGCAGCATAACCTCGCGGCTCTTAAACTCGATCCCCCTGTTAATGAAAGCCAAAACACCATATGCTTTCTTAACAACCTTATCCACCTGGGTGGCAACTTTGAGAGAGCTATGCACTTGAACACCAAGATCCCGCTGTTCCTCCATACTACCGAGAATCCTGCCTTTAATCCTATATTCAGCATTTAAGTTCGATCTTCCAAAATGCATCACTTCGCATTTATCCAGGTTGAACTCCATCTGCCATTTCTTAGCCCAGCTCTGCATTCTGTCAATGTCTCGCTGAAGCCTGCAGAAGCCCTCGATACTATCAACGGCACCTCCAACCTTTGTGTCATCAGCAAACATACTAACCCACCCCTCAACCTCCTCATCCAAGTCATTTATAAAAAGTACAAAGAGCAGAGGCCCAAGAACAGAGCCCTGTGGGACACCACTCAGCACTGACCTCCAGGCAGAATACTTACCATCTACAACCACTCTCTGCCTCCTGTCAGCCAACCAGTTCTGAATCCAGACAGCCAAATCACCCGGTATCCCATACCTCCTGACTTTATGAATGAGCCTGCTGTGGGGAACCTGATCAAGTGCCTTGCTGAAGTCCATGTACACCACATCCACTGCTTGACCCTCATCAACCTGTCTCGTGACTTCCTCAAAGAACTCAATAAGATTTGTAAGGCATGACCTGCCCCTCACAAAGCCATGCTGACTCCCTTTAATCATGCTATGCTTTTCCCAATAGTCATAAATCCTATCCCTCCCAATTCTTTCCAAAACCTTGCTGACCACAGGTGTAAGACTGATGCTCTGTAATTTCCAGGGATTTCCCTAATCCCTTTCTTGAAAAGAGGAACAACATTTGCCTCCCTCCAATCTTCCGGTACGACTCCCGTGGAGAGTGAGGAAGCAAAGATCTTCGCCAGCGGCTTAGCAACCTCCTTTCTCGCTTCACGGAGCAACCTAGGATAAATCTGGTCCAGCCCTGGGGACTTATCAATCTTAATGTTTGCCAAAATTTCCAGCACATACCCCTGGTCATATCTTCACATGCAAATAACTAATGGCTAGGGTAAAGAGATGCTTCATTTGCTTTTCATTTTCTCCCTAAACGACCTGTTTATAGATGTGATGACACACCTCTGGAATAGGTGGGATTTGAACCTGGGTCCGCTGGCTCAGAGTTAGGAATACCACCACTTACACCACATGAGTCCCACATAAATCGGGGAGAACACTTTCATCTTAAACAAGTTTAAGAGCACATTCCACTTCTACGCATCTGGGGTTGAGAACTAGAAAGGAACAACGTGATATGAGCCAGGGACACTGCCCCTTTTACGTGTTGACTCTATGAGTCTATCTCATTAACATTATTGTAGAATTGTAGAATCATTACACCATGGAAGCAGGCCATTTGGCCCATGGAGTCCACATCAACCCTCTGAAGAGCATCTTGCTCCTACTCCTGTAACCCTGCATTTCCCATGTCTAGGCCACCTAGCCTACATACCCCTGGGCAGTAAAGGCAATTCAGTGCATCCCATCCCACCCTAACCTGCACATCTTTGGACTGTGGGAGGAAACTGGAGCAAACCCACGCAGATACAAAGTGTGAAGCTGGATGAACACAGCAGGCCAAGCAGCATCTCAGGAGCACAAAAGCTGACATTTCAGGCCTAGACCCTTTATCAGAGAGGGGAGTGGGGAGAGAGTTCTGGAATAAATAAGGAGAGAGGGGGAGGCGGACCGAAGATGGAGAGAAAAGAAGATAGGTGGAGAGGAGAGTATAGGTGGGGAGGTAGGGAAGGGATAGGTCAGTCCAGGGAAGATGGACAGGTCAAGGAGGCGGGATGAGGTAGAAGGTAGGAAATGGAGGTGCGGCTTGAGGTGGGAGGAAGGGATAGGTGAGAGAAAGAACTGGTTAGGGAGGCAGAGACAGGCTGGGCTGGTTTTGGGATGCAGTGGGGGAAGGGGAGATTTTGAAGCTGGTGAACTCCACATTGATACCATTGGGCTGCAGGGTTCCCAAGCGGAATATGAGTTGCTGTCCTTGCAACCTTCGGGTGGCATCATTGTGGCACTGCAGGAGGCCCATGATGGACATGTTGTCTGAGGAATGGAAGAGGGAGTTAAAATGGTTCGCGACTGGGAGGTGCAGTTGTTTGTTGCGAACCGAGCGGAGGTGATTATCACAAACCCATGCAGACATTAGGAGAATGTACAAACTCCACACAGACAGTCATCTGAAGCTGGAATCAAACCCAGGTCCCTGTCTTGTGAGGCAGCAGCGCTAACCACTGAGCCACTAGTAGAGGATTAAACCGCTATTGAGTCTTAATGTGAAGAGTCACATGTCTCAACAACAAGATGTAGTTTATGGCATGACAACAATAGGTAAAGGTAACATTGATCAGTTTACATTGTTATAGAGACAATAAAAAGCCTGTGTCAATACTTTGTCTCCACTAGGACCTTGCGCTGGGCCCTTCATTCCTAACCCATGGGGTGTATGATGTCGTCAGGTTGGGCAGAGCTTACAGAAGCTTCGACATTAACCCTTTCAGGACCATTAACCTCATTTAACACTGGATAGTCACTGAAATATTCAGGTCCTGTCAACAAAGGTCACCTCTCTCGCGGTTGGACATTAAAGGTCAGGGATGACTGGTTGCAACTCTGACTGAGCCTGGGGCAGGAGCTTCTGAGAAGCATCGGTCAACAGGAAGGAGATGAAGAACGAATTGATTCAGATGGTTCAATGCTTGGCCTTCATCTGCCTCTGGGCTTGCCTCAGGAATAGTGGCTTTATATCAAATAAACACAGAGGAACAAGCTCCACACTTTTGTTCATATTAGGTAAAAATTGTAGAACAAAGAATTTGGAAAATACAGTACTTTCTTCTGATAGCAATGAGTCCAAAACATGGATCTCAAAATCCTTGATCACGCTTTGTAGATCCCTTCAAGGCTAATCTGCATTAAACCCACTTAAATACCATCATAGTCTCACTTTAACCCCACATTATTCACACCTTAACCCCACCTTAACCCCAACTTATCCCCACCTTAACAGCATCATAATCTCACTTTAACCCCACATTATCCCCACCTTAGTACAACTTTAACCCCAGTTTAACACCACCATAACCCCATTTTAAGACCACCTCATCCTCACCTTAACCCCAATTCAACCCCACCACTTATAGCATTGCAACTCAGCCATCACTCTCTTAAGATGACCAAAAGTGCAGGAGTAGGTAATTCAGTCCTTCGAGCCTGCTCCCACCACTTCATAAGTTGATGGTTGATCTGATTGTAACCTCCAATCTGCATTCCCACCCATCCCTGGCAAGTTTTTACCCCACCCCACCCCCCCAACACCTTGCTGAGCAACAATCTCTCCAGCTCTGCCTTCAAAATATTCATAGACTCTGCTTCCAAAGGCTCACAACTCTCTGAAAGAAAACAAATCTGGCTACCCCTGTTTCAAAAGGGTCATCCTCAATTTTTAAACAGTTTCAGATGCCGCCCCAATGAAAGGAAACAGCCACCCCATATCGACCTTGTCAGGATCTTATTTATTACATAGAAGTCACTCCCATACACCTCTAAACTCCAATGGGAACAAGCCCAGTCTGTCCAATCATTTCTCATAACACAGCCCACTTATTCCAGGCATTAGTCCAGTGAACCTTCTCTGAACAGCTTCCAATGTATTTGAATATATCCTTCCTTATGTAAGGGGATGGGTACTGAGCACAGGACTCCACATGTTCAGTGTTTTGTTTAATTGAAGTGTAACCTTTCTCTTACTCGACTGGTTTCCTTCCCACTCCAACAGGTTAGATTTTGTAGATCTGTTCTGTGGAACTTTGCGCTAAATCCTTTCTTTCATTCTCAGACACCAACGCCCCTTAATTGTCAGTGTGTGCTGGCCATAATTACACCTTTCACCCTCCCAGGTATGTGTGGCATATTGGGAATACATATGTTCATGATTGTGGTACGCCACATACATCAATATTCACTAAATAGAGAGGATTTGGAAGAGTTAAAACAGAGAGTCGTATGTATTCCAGAATTGTCAAGAATTACAGAAACTACAGAGTCAAGGCACAGATGCAGCACATTAAGGGTCGACTAACTGCAGCAGCCTCAAGGGTGAAGGACAGACATCCAGAACCCCTGGTCACTGGGATCTGTGAGGGCAAAACGTAACTCAGTCTTGCTGATATGCGAGGAGCAGACAGGCTGAAGACAGGAACCACAGCACTCCGAGCATTTTAATACACAGGCCGTGACCCTTTCATTTGCAAAACTTCTTCAAAGTTGGAGCCGCATTTTGGGCCCAATTTATTTCTTACAGCCTTCCATCAGAAGTTTAAGAGTTCAAGCCCTCAGTGCATGTGCTGTCATGCCAACCAGTACCAGGTAGATTGCTGCCATCATCCGCTTCCATTGACAGGGCCAAATGTCTCTATTTGTTAGAACATAAAGTATAGAACAGTACAGCACAGGAACGGGTCCTTCAGCCCCCAGTGTTGTGCCAAACTGAAGCCAAATTAAACTAATCCCTTCTGTCTGTCCTTGATCCATATCCCATCATTCCTTGCCATTCATGTGCTTATCCAAAAGTTCCTTAAAGTCCCCCATTGTTTCTACCTACACCACCACCCCGGCAATGGATTCCAGACTCCTACCACTCTCAGTGTAATAAACTTGCCCTTCACATCACCTTCGAATTTTACCCTTCTCACCTTAAATGAATGCTGCCTAGTAATAGACATTTTGACTCTGGGGAAAAGATCCTGACTGTCAAACCTGTCTAAGCATCTCATAATTTTATAGACTTCTATCGGTCTCCTTGGTTGTAGGATTACTTGTGAGTCTTAAAGAGAAGAGGCTATTATCTAAAGCAAGTTCTCCTTTGTAGAAAGCTAGCAATTGACAACAAGTTTTAGGAATGATACACATTGTTACTAAAATATGAAGATTCCTAGCAAATCGATCTTCACCCTTCAGATCCTAAACTTTCTGACTTTTTCCCACCTAAGTCCACGTGACACCATCAAATTGAATGGAATCTGCTTTATAAGGTAATGCTTCTGAAACAGTTAATGTTACAAAATACATTTCAGCAGAAAACATCATCTCTTGGCTCCCAATAGCCTTTATGTATAATTAGACCTAGATGTCATTGTGACTTGTAGTGATTGTAATCATGCCATAAACAATGTTTTGTTGTTAGGACGAATGCCTCTTCTTATTAAAGACTCCCAAGTGGTAAATCCCACGCCATTACTCATGAGATTGACCCTTAGCGATGGCCTAGACAGGAGAATTGGTTGCAGGACTCTATCCCAATCACAACAGACAACAGAGCTTAATGTAGCCTTGAATATTAACATTTCAGAGCCATTAACTTATATAGAAGAGATTCCGCTCTGATCATAAATCTCACTCTCCCAGTGTAGTACAGTGGGAAAGCTGCATTGTAAGAGAAGCTGTGTTTTAGAGGAAAATTGAGGTCTTCTCTATCCTCCAAGCACAAGAGTCAAAGAACAGGAGGGGAGTTCTCTCCCTACATTTATCCCTCTAGCAACATCACAAGGTTAGATCATCCGGTCAGAAACAAGCTGGGATCTTGTTGTGCACAAATTAGCTGCCACATTTCCCACAACTTTTAAAATTCATTCACAGGATAAGGGTGTCTCTGGCCTGGCCAGCGTTTGTTGCCCCATCCCTAATTGATCAGACAGTAGCTAAGAGTCAACCACATTGCTGTGGGCCTGGAATCGCAGGTAAGGATGGCAGAGATAATGGGAACTGCTGATGCTGGAGAATCTCAGATAACAAAGTGTGGAGCTGGATGAACACAGCAGGATAAGCAGCATCTTAGGAGCACAAAAGCTGACGTTTCAGGCCTAGACCCTTCATCAGAAAAGGGAGATGGGGAGAGGATTATGAAATAAATAGGGACAGAGGGGGAAGCAGACCAAAGATGGATAGAGGAGAAGATAGGTGGAGAGGAGAGTATCGGTGGGGAGGTAGGGAGGACGGACAGGTCAAGGGGGCGGGATGAGGTTAGTAGGTAGGAAATGGAGGTGTGGCTTGAGGTGGGAGGAGGGGATAGGTGGGAGGAAGAACAGGTTAGGGAGGTGGGGACGAGCTGGGCTGGTTTTGGGATGCAGTGGGGTGAAGGGACGAGCTGGGCTGGTTTTGGGATGCGGTGGGGGAAGGGGAGATTTTGAAGCTTGTGAAATCCACATTGATACCATTGGGCTGCAGGGTTCCCAAGCGGAATATGAGTTGCTGTTCCTGCAACCTTCGGGGGGCATCATTATGGCACTGCAGGAGGCCCAGGATGGACATGTCGTCTGAGGAATGGGAGGGAGAGTTGAAATGGTTCGCGACTGGGAGGTGCAGTTGTTTATTGCGAACCGAGCGGAGGTGTTCTGCAAAGCCGCCCCCAAGCCTCCGCTTGGTTTCCCCAATGTAGAGGAAGACGCAACAGGTACAGTGGATGCAGTATACCATATTGGCAGATGTGCAGGTGAACCTCTGCTTGATGTGGAAAGTCATCCTGGGGCCTGGGATGGGGGTGAGGGAGAAGGTGTGGGGGAGTCCTCACCCTCAACAACTTCCCTTTTGATTCCTCCTACTTCCTACAGACGAAGGGGGTGGCCACGGGTACCTGCATGGGCCCAAGCTATGCCTGCCTCTTTGTAGGTTACGTAGAACAGTCCCTCTTCCATACCTACACTGGCCCTAAACCCCACCTCTTCTTCCGTTACATTGATGACTGTATTGGCACCACCTCCTGCTCCCAAGAGGAGCTCGAACAGCTCATCCACTTCACCAACACCTTCCACCCCAACCTCAAGTTCACCTAGACCATCTCCAACACATCTCTCACCTTCCTGGCCCTCTCTGTCTCCATCTCAGGCAACCACCCAGAAACAGATGTCCATTTCAAGCCCACCGACTCCCACAGCTACCTAGAATACACCTCCTCCCACCCACTTCCTGCAAAAATGCCATCCCCTACTCCTAATTCCTTCGCCTGCACCGCATCTGCTCCCAGGATGAAGCATTCCACTCCTGCACATCTCAGATGTCCTTGTTCTTCAAGGGCTACAACCTCCCCCCGTCAGTGGTCAAGAATGCCCTCGCCCGTGTCTCCCACATTTCCTGCAACTCCTCCCTCACACCCTGCCCCCGCAATAACTGCCAAAAGAGAATCCCCTAGTCCTCACATACCACCCCACCA
Source organism: Stegostoma tigrinum (assembly GCF_030684315.1). Taxonomy (NCBI): domain Eukaryota; kingdom Metazoa; phylum Chordata; class Chondrichthyes; order Orectolobiformes; family Stegostomatidae; genus Stegostoma; species Stegostoma tigrinum. The sequence goes on along the minus strand of NC_081391.1, from coordinate 22,347,041 downwards.
ACGTCCGGATACAACACACCTACAATCTACAATCTGACCACACCACTAAAGACATTTTTCCATCCCCACCCTTGTCTGCCTTCCGGAGAGACCACTCTCTCCGCAACTCCCTTGTCCACTCCCCACACCCCTCCAACCCCACCGTACCCGGCACTTTCCCCTGCAACCGTAGGAAGTGCTACACCTGCCCCTACACCTCCTCCCTCACCCCCATCCCAGGCCCCAAGATGAATTTCCACATCAAGCAGAAGTTCACCTGCACATCTGCCAATATGGTATACTGCATCTGCTGTACCCGGTGTGGCTTCCTCAACATTGGGGAAACCAAGCGGAGGCTTGGGGACGGCTTTGCAGAACACCTCCTCTCGGTTCGCAATAAACAACTGCACCTCCCAGTCGCGAACCATTTCAACTCCCACTCCTATTCCTCAGACGACATGTCCATCATGGGCCTCCTGCAGTGCCATAATGATGCCCCCCGAAGGTTGCAGGAACAGCAACTCATATTCCGCTTGGGAACCCTGCAGCCCAATGGTATCAATGTGGATTTCACAAGCTTCAAAATCTCCCCTTCCCCCACCGCATCCCAAAACCAGCCCAGTTCGTCCCCTCCCCCCACTGCATCCCAAAACCAGCCCAGCTCTTCCCCTCCACCCACTGCGTCCCAAAACCAGCCCAGCTTGTCCCTTCCCCCCACTGCATCCCAAAACCAGCCCAGCTCTTCCCCTCCACCCACTGCATCCCAAAACCAGCCCAGCTCATCCCTTCCCCCCACTGCATCCCAAAACCAGCCTAGCTCGTCCCTTCCCCCCACTGCATCCCAAAACCAGCCCAGCTCATCCCTTCCCCCCACTGCATCCCAAAACCAGCCCAGTTCGTCCCTTCCCCCCACTGCATCCCAAAACCAGCCCAGCTCTTCCCCTCCACCCACTGCATCCCAAAACCAGCCCAGCTCGTCCCTTCCCCCCACTGCATCCCAAAACCAGCCTAGCTCGTCCCTTCCCCCCACTGCATCCCAAAACCAGCCCAGCTCATCCCTTCCCCCCACTGCATCCCAAAACCAGCCCAGTTTGTCCCTTCCCCCCACTGCATCCCAAAACCAGCCCAGCTCGTCCCCAACTCCCTAACCTGTTCTTCCTCTCACCCATCCCCTCCTCCCACCTCAAGCCACACCTCCATCTCCTACCTACTAACCTCATCCTGCCCCCTTGACCCGTTTGTCCTATCCTACCTCCCCACCAATACTCTCCTCTCCACCTATCTTCTCCTCTATCCATCTTCGGTCCACCTCCACCTCTCTCCTACTTATTTCATAATCCTCTCCCCATCTCCTTTTTCTGATGAAGGCGCTAGGCCCGAAAATTCAGCTTTTGTGCTCCGAAGATGCTGTTTGGTCTGCTGTGTTCATCCAGCTCCACACTTTGTTATCCCAGGTTAGGATGGCAGTTTCCTTCCCTACAAGAAATCAGTCAAGAGACAGCAATTCAGAAAGTATTTCATTGACTGTGAAGTGCTATGGGATGTTGTGGGACTATGGAAATGCACTCCTCCCATTTTGTTTCCCCTGACCTTTGCTGCTCACCATGTCTCCCACCTCATCCCCCCCCATCATAACTTAGATTTCTCTTGCTAACAACCCACAACCTCTCTGTACCACACACAGAAACAGGGGCACAGAGAAACCATAGGGTTGGTGATCCAGAGATAACAAAAACAACTTGCATTTGGAAAGTGCTGCAGTTGAGATGAGTACCTTTCCAATCTTCAGGCATGCTACATGATAATTCCATTTCGGGAGAGACACGCAAATCTATGGCTGTGTTCCACATCTTTACATCAAGTTAATCATCACAAATCTGTCGTCTGTTTATAACAGGGCATTATGTGGGTGTTGTCATCTGAATGCACCTTCCTGGAAACACAGGGAATGCTGATTAAGGGCTCTGGATAAATTCTTGAAGGGGAGGGGTTTGCAGGGCACTGGGGAGTGAGCCTGCAAATGTTATACTTCTGTAATGGAGCCCAGCATGGACACAATGCCCGAATAGGCATCTTCTGTATCATTCCTTGGTTTAGAAAAGACCACAGCCAGAGATCTCGGACAGTTATAGGGGCTGCAAGAGATAGTGAGGGTTAGGGGCAGGAGAAGCTTACAGAGATAGGGAGAGGTGTAGGGACTGAAGGAGGTTACAGAGATAGGGAGAGGTGTAGGGTTTGGAGGAGGTTACAGAGATAGGGAGAGGTGTAGGGTTTGGAGGAGGTTACAGAGATAGGGAGAGGTGTAGGGATTGGAAGAGGTTACAGAGACACAGCTGTAGGAGCTGCGGGAGGTGATAGAGAGAGGGAGAGAGTGTAGGGGCTTGAGGGGGTTACGGAGATAGGGAGGGGGTGTAGGGGCTGGAGGGGGTTACAGAGATAGGGAGAGGGTTTAGGGGCTGGAGGGGGTTACAGGGATAGGGAGGGGGTCTAGGAGGCTGGGGAAGGTTACAGAGATAGGGAGGGGATGTAGGGGGCTGGGGAAGGTTACAGAGATAGGGAGGGGGTGTAGGGGCTGAGGACGTTATAGAGATAGGGAGGGGGTGTAGAGGGCTGGGGAAGGTTACAGAGATAGGGAGGGGGTGTAGGGGCTGAGGAGGTTACAGAGATAGGGAGGGGGTGTAGAGGGCTGGGGAAGGTTACAGAAAAAGGGAGGGGGTGTAGGGACTGGAGGAGGTTACAGAGATAGGGAGGGAGTGAAGGGGGCTGGGGAGGTTACAGAGATAGGGAGGGGGTGTAGGGGCTGAGGAGGTTACAGAGATAGGGAGGGGGTGTAGAGGGCTGGGGAAGGTTACAGAAAAAGGGAGGGGGTGTAGGGACTGGAGGAGGTTACAGAGATAGGGAGGGAGTGAAGGGGGCTGGGGAGGTTACAGAGATAGGGAGGGGGTGTAGAGGGCTGGGGAAGGTTACAGAGATAGGGAGGGGGTGTAGGGACTGGAGGAGGTTACAGAGATAGGGAGGGGATTCAAGGGGCTGGGGAAGGTTACAGAGATAGGGAGGGGGTGTAGGGGGCAGGGAAAGGCTACAGAGATAGGGAGGGGGTGTAGGGGCTGAGGAAGTTACAGATATAAGGAGAGGTGTAGGCCCTGGAGGACGTTACAGAGATAGGGAGGGGATATAGGGGCAGTGGAAGGTTACATAAATAGGGAGAGGTGTAGGGTTTGGAGGAGGCTACAGAGATAGGGAGGGGGTGTAGGGGCTGAGGAAGTTACAGATATAAGAGGGGTTTAGGGACTGGAGGACGTTACAGAGATAGGGAGGGGTGTAGGGGCTGGGGAAGGTTACAGAGATAGGGACAGGTGTAGGGACTGGAGGAGGTTACAGACATAAGGAGGGGTGTAGGAGCTGGAGGAGTTTACAGAGATAGGGACGGGTGTAGGGCCTGGAGGAGGTTACAGAGGAAGGGAGTGGTTTAGGAGCCGGAGCTGTTTGAAGAGATAAGCGAGGGATATAGGAATGGAGGAGTTAGAGAAGTTGGGGAGTATACATAGATAGTTTGGTCAGTGAGCACAGTGGATGATGGGTGAACAGGACTAGGTCTGAGTTCAATTTTGCAGCCTCACTTTAGCAGTAAAAGTAACTGGTGGTATAGTGAAATGGGTATGTTTTCTCAGTGATTCCCAGGGCTGTGTCCATTTGATTGTGTGGAGCCTCAGCTCATTCCCAGCTCTAACCTGTGCCATTAATCCTGAGAGGTCAGATAGCAGTGTACACACAGCAACTGTTAATGTTTAACTCCTTTCACCATTCTCTGAAACTCCAATCTCACTCAGTTCCTTAAATCAAACTTCCTACTTCCTCAAATGACATGTTACACACTGGAAACTGCTGGCTAAGGGACACGTATAATGTATGTCTGTGTGTGTGTGTGTGTGTGTGTGTGTGTGTGTGTGTGTGTGTGTGTATATATATGTGTGTATGTGTTACTGTGTGCATGTGCGCTTGTGTGTGAAGGATTGAATATGATGGGTTGAGTCCATGTACGAGTGGATATCTGTATTTGAGTGAGTGCAATGAGTGTGAATGATGTGTGGAGTTGCGTGGGAGTGTATGAGTCAGTATAGCAGTGTGTAACCAATAGTATTAAGTGTCTGTGTGTGAGACAGTGTGAATGCCTTTGTGTGTGAGTGTATGTAAGTGCATGAGTGTGAGAGCATGTGATTGAGAGTGAGTGAAAGAGTGAGTGTGAATGTGAACGAATGTGTGAGTATGAATGTGAATGTGTGTGTGTGTGTGTGTGTGTGTGTGTGTGTGTGTAATGAAAGAGTGCACGTGTGTGTGTGTATGTGTATGTAATGAGAGAGTGTAAGTGTGTGTGTGAAATGAGAGGGTACGAGGGCATGTGTGTTGTGAGTGTGAGAGAGACAGTGCAAGAGAGTGTGAGACTGTGTACATGAGAGTGAGTGGGAATATACTTGAAGGTGATGGGTGTGTTGACCACAATGAAATATTACAGCATGTGTGAGTTGACAGGAGTTATCTCCCACACACACCTGGAGTAAAAATAGGATAAAGAAATGCTGCAAGAAATCCTTCAGCACCTTGTCCACCCTCTCTGAGAGCTGGGGCCTGAGGCTGGTTTGCTGGCAGCAATAGCAGCAGATTCTTAAGAACTGAACACTCAGCAAATTTGTATCAGAGATAATGGGAACTGCAGATGCTGGAGAATCCGAGATAACACAGCGTGGAGCTGGATGAACACAGCAGGCCTAGCAGCATCAGAGGAGCACAAAAGCTGACGTTTTGGGCCTAGACCCTTCATCAGAAAAGGGGGAGTGGGAGAGGGAACTGGAATAAATAGGGAGAGAGGGGGAGATAAGCTCTCCACCTATCTTCTCTTCTATCCATCTTCAATCCGCCTCCCCCTCTCTCCCTATTTATTTCAGAACCCTGTCCCCTTCCCCTTTTCTGATGAAGGGCCCAGACAGCACCGACAGTGTTTTACGCAATTGAGAATTCTCTTCCTAAACCCGTTTACCTCAGTCTTTTGCGCCTTCCTTTAAGTCACTCATTAAAATATTTTTTAACCACATTTTGGTCACCTTTTGTGATTTCTCTTTTCTTCGCCTCAGTGTCTGAGTTTGGCCCGCAAGTGGGGAGGATCCCTTCCTGCCTGGTCTGCTGAATCCTTCATACTTTGAAAGACCTCCATCTGGAGATCCCTCAACTTTCTCTCTCTCTTCAAGAAAGGAGGCTGTTCAGTCTTTCCTGAAAATTGCACCCTCACCTCACTTAAGGAAAACATTTGAGGAAATCCCTTCCAAATTCCCTTCGGCAAATTCAGTTTCCAGCAGGTCACAGATTACCTACAATGCTGCACAGTTGCAGGTTAGCAGCAATCAACTGTGTTCCAGCTGCCCTAACTGATCCAGATACGGAGGGACAATCTTAGGAGAAGAGGTCGATTAGATTTGGCCCATACTCATAATGTGAGGAGACCTTATTGAAATATCACATTCTTAGTGGGTTTGACAGGGTCAACGTGGAGAGGGCTGTTACTCCTTTTGGGAGAGTCTAGGACCAGAGGCATCATCTCAGCATAAGGGGTTACCCATTTAAGACCTTTATTGGAGTAATATGTTCCAAGGTGTTTCCCAAAATTAATAACCAAACAGAATTTGACTTTGAGTTGAGAAGAAATTTCTTCTCTCGGAGGGGGAGTGCATCTGTGGAATTCTTTACTGCAGAGGCCTGTCGAGGCTGGGACATTAAGCATATTCAAGGCTGAGAGACAGATATTTAACCCAGGAAGGGAGTCAGGGGTTATGGGGAAAAGGCAGGAAAGTGAAGCTGGGGATTATCAGATCAGACATGGCTCATCAAACGACTGAGCAGACCCAATGGGCTGAATGGCCTACTTTTGCTCCTTACAGTCCCAGGATTTTGTCTCGTTCCGGTTAATAAAAGGTAAAGTTGCCATAGTCTTGCCAAACTTTATTAGAGAGAGAGAGAGGTCACTGGGGGTGGTTTAACCCGAGGGTCATCACGACTCAGGTGATGGGAAAGGTTGAGAAAGAGTGTCCTTCCCTGTAACCTCAGCTGTGAGCAGCAGATTATTTATGGGGTAATGCTGGAGCAGGTGATGTGTGCCAGGATTCAGACCATCAAATAAATCGATAAGTCTGAAGACGGGGCACAGACAGTAATGACCGTCACAGATACAAAGAAGCACAAATAATTAAACCATTAGGGATGGCTGGATAGGCAGCAGCTATTCCCTATAGTCAAAGGGTCAATAACAAAGGGGCATCATTTTAAAGTGAAAGGCAGGAGGAATAGAGGGTATTTGAGGAAAATCTTTTTCATCGAGACAGTGGTGGGGGTCAGGAATGCACTCCTTGGGAGGGGAATTAAAGTGGGAAATGTCACAACCTTAATTGCTTGGATTAGCACATAAAGTGTCATAACATTCAAGGCTATGGGCCGAGTGCTGGGAGGTGGGATTGATGTTAAGTAATGGTGCACTTTTGGTGCACAGACTCAAAGGGCCATAGGGCCTCTTCTGTCCTGTGTGAGTCTATGGGAAGGACAATCTTGTGAATGTCATTATTCCAGCTGCTTGTTCTCTGCCAGTTGTGCAGAAGGACAGAACAGCCTGTGCGATTATTCACAACCATAAACAAACACCAAATTCCCAACATGAAGAGATCTACTATCATCCTGTCAATGTCAACACCTCATGTTAAGGGTTCAGAACCAGGAATCTAGCACCCACTTGTGGCAGAAATGTGTATTGTTTAAATTGTGTTGGTTCATGGGGCGTGTGTGTCACTGGCCAGCATCCATCATCTGTCCCTAACTGATCTTTGAGCCACCTTCCTGAACCACTGTAGCCCTTCGGAGTGTGGGTAACCCACAATGCACTTAGGCAGGGAATTCCAGGACTCTGACTCAGCGACACTGAAGGAACAGCGATATATTTCCAAGTCAGGACTGTTTGTGATTCTTCATAGAATCCCTACAGTGTGGATGAAAGCAGGTCATTTGGCCCATCGAGTCCACACCTGACTCTTCAAAGAGCATCCAACTCAGACCCACCCCATCCCTGAAATCCTGCATTTCCCATGGCCAATCCACCTAAACTGTCACGTCTTTGGACTGTGGGAGGAAACTGGAGCACACAGAGGAAACCCACACAGACACAGGGAGAATGTGCAAACTCCACACAGACAGTCACCCGAGGGTGGAATTGAACCTGGGTCCCTGGTGCTGTGAGGCTGCATTGCTAACCACTGAGCCACCGTGCTGCCCCCAATATTATAACACACCTCTGGAGCAGGTGGGACTTAAACCCTGCCCTACTTAATTTTGCAAATTAGGCCTGATTTCTCTGGAAATTTAGAATGTTTAGGGGTAACCTGATCAAGCTCTTCAAGATATTAATTGGATAACAGAATAGATAGAGATAAATTATTTCCACTGGTTGGGGATTCTAAGGGCACAGTCTGAGAATTAGGGTCAGACCGTTCAGGAGAGATGTTAGGAAGCATTTCTACACAGAAAGGGTGGGAGAGGTTTGGAACGCTCTTCCAGAAATGGCAGTGGATGCCAGATCAGTTGTTAGTTTTAAATTGAAGATTCATTTTTGTTTTTGATCAGCAAACGTGATCAGGTAGCTAATTGGAGTTAGGTCACAGATCAGCCATGATCTCACTGTGGGGTAGAACAGGCTTGAGGGGCTGAATAAGAGATAACAAGATGTAGAGCTGGATGAGCACAGCAGGCCAAGCAGCTCGAGGGGCTGAATGGCCTAGTCTTGTTCCTGTGTTCCCAGCAACAACTTCAGTTCCACGGTGATTGTGACTGAAGGGTCACTACAGTCGAAACGGTAACTTTGCTTTCTCTCTGCTGCCAGACCTGCTGAGTTTCTCCAGCAATTTCTGCTTGTGTTTCAGATCATCAGTTATTGTTTTGTTTTCTTAATTCCCCCACGGTGGGATTGGGACTTCAGTTTCCACGCCAGACGCATACCGACTTTGGTACTGTATGTGATTTGTTTACAGTCTGTCGACATTAAACAGTTTCCAGATCCCTTTAAAGCCAGAACCCGGAAGCGGGCCGGCTTGCCTTTTCCCTCATCCTCCTGTAGTTTCATTGTAACAACAAGCTGAAAGTTTTAGAAGTTTGGAGCGGAGCTGCGGGAGTTTGCAACTTCTCTTTCCTGCCCTCTCCAGCACCTCAGGGGAACTTTACCAATTATTTCCGAAGAAAGAAAACAGTGCTCAAACATTTGGAGCAGTGTGTTCCCAGGTGAGTCCCCTGTTGCCTGGGAGTGTTCTCTAGAGATTATTCCTTTTGTGTTTACTGAAAGGGGATAGAAATAACCCGCAATCTGACTGAGCTCAGGTTCTCTCCCTCCAGAGACCAGGGCCCTCTCGGCATTTTCCCTTTCCACCCGGGTCTCTTTTTACGCCCATCTTTCCAATTCCCCTTTTGTCTCCACATTTTTCTGTCTTTTTTTCTCTCTCCCCAATTTTCTCCCACTTCCGATGCCAATTCTTTCTCTCTTTCCCCACTTTCTCTTTCTTTCCCTCCCTGGTTCACCGTTCTGCTTGCCTTCTCTTCCCCATTCCCTCTATTTTCCCTCTTTCCCCATTCCCTCGATTTTTGCCCCCAAATCCCTTGATTTTTTTTCACGTTTCCCCCTCCATTCCACTCCAAAGCCCCACATTCCACTCCCATTCCACCATGCAGTTCCATTCCCATTTGCCATTCTGTCCACCCCCCGCACTCGCCATCGCCGCACCCTGCCACTCGTCGCTGCCACCCACGCCACTCGCGGTCGCCACCAACCCCCGCCGCTCACCGTTGCCCCTGCCACTCGCTGCCGGCCCCGCCAGTCGCCGCCAACGCCACCACTCGCCACTCGCCGTCGCCCCCGCCACTCGCCGTCGCCGTCGCCCCCGCCACTCGCCGTCGCCCCTGCCACTCGCCGTCGCCCCCGTCCGCCCCTCCACTCGCCGTCCTCCGTTTCTCTCTGTCTCTCTTCCCGTTTCCCCTACCCCCTGTTTCTCTCCCCATTTCCCCCCACTCCTGTCTCTCTCCCTCCCTGTTTGCTTCCCAACCCCCCTTTCTATCTCTTCCTGTTTTTCCCCCACTACCCTCCCGCTGTCTCACTGTCTCTCCCCACTCCCCCTCCACATACCCCCTCTCTCTTTCACCTACCCCTGCCCCTGCCCCAAATGTAGTGTCAGTTTGAATGTAAAAACACTTTCTTGAAGGCAGAGCAGTGTTGTGGGCAATGGTAGGGAGTTTCAGAGATGGGGCTGTTCTCGCAGGATGCGTGAGTTAACCATGGTTTCTTTCATTTTGTATAAATAACTTGGATTTTTAATCGGTAAAATTCCCACATGTGTCAATGACGCAAAAATCTGAGTTATTGCAATAAGTCAGGATATTACGACTTTATTGTAACGGAAACTGGATAGCTGGCAGAATATGCAGCAAAGTAGCAAATGGAACTTAATACAGAGAATTCTTTTCTTAATTAGGGGCATGGGCATCCCCAGCTAAACTATTTATTCCCCATCCCCAGTTGGCCCTTGAGAAGGTGGTGAGCTGCTCTTTTGAACCACTCAGTCCATGTGCTGTGGGTTGGCCCACAATGCTATTAGGGAGGGAATTCCAGGATTCTGACCCAGCAACAGCAAAGGAACAGCGAAATATTTCTGAAACAAGATGGTGAGTAGTTTGGAGGACAACTTAGAGGGAGTGGTGGTCCTATGTGTCTGATGGCCTTGTCCTTCTAGATGGAAGTGGTCATCGGTTTGGAAGGTCTTGTCTAAGGATCTTTGGTGAGTTTCTGCAGTGCATTTTGTAGATGGTACACGCTGCTGCTACTGAGTGTCGGTGGTGGAGGGAGTGGATATTTGTGGATGTGGTGCTAGTCAAGTGGACTGCTTTGTCCTGGATGGTGTTAAGCTTCTTGAGTGTTGTTGGAGCCTCCCCCATCCAGGCAAGTGGGGAGTATCCCATCACACTCCTGACTTGTGCCTTGTAGATGGTACACAGGGTTTGGGGAGTCAGGAGGTGAGTTACTCACGACAGCATTCCTAACCTCTGAGCTGTTCTTGTAACCGCTGCCTGTATATGGCTGGTCCTATTCAGTTTCTGGTCAGCAGTAACTGCCAAGATGTTAATTTGTATTTTAACAGGAGGAATAGGGATGAGTAATAAATGACATACTTCGGAAGCATGAGAAGGCTAAATCTTTGAAGGTGACAGGATACCCTAAACATTCTTTAAGGGATCTAAAGAGTTTATACTGACCGTTTCATTAAAGCTCTTGTTGAGCTCCAGCTATGATATTATGTTCAACTGTAGTGACCACACAAACAGGAAGGATGTGAGGTTCCTTGAGAGAGGGCAGCTGAGATTAACTGAAATAGTCACACAGCTGAGTGTGTTTAGCTCCAGGATTACATTCTCCTCAGAGCACAGGAGATTGAGAGGATTAAGCCCATTGGACATAGAGAGGCTGCTCCCATAAGCTGACGTTTACAAGGATTGGGGGGTGGGGGGGTGGCGGTGTTACAGCTTTAAAGATTTTGGCCAAGAGGGGACCAGTGGTAGAATGCAAAGAGAAACATTTTTGTACTCTGAGTGATAATGACATGGAACACTCTGCCTGAGGGTGGTGAAAATGGAGACCATTTGGGATTTCAAAGGTAACTTGAGGAACGGCATTAAACACTGACTGGATTTCTCTGCAGTGTGTGAGCATGGTTATGATGGGCTGAACAGCCTCCTACGTTGCAATGACTTTACTCCAAAGACAAACACAGTCCCCAATTCTCTTTCATTCTCTCTCTCTCTCTCTCTCTCTCTCTTTCTCTTTCCCCCTCTCTACTCTGTTCCCCATTCTTTCTCTCTCTCTCTGGCCATTCGTAATTTTTTACCCAACACCGTTCTCCATTCCCTGATATTGAACGACCAGCACAACACCAAATCTCTACTTGCAATCTCTAAAAGATTTGGCAAAGGCAAGTTCATAAAAATCTTCCCATTGTCCTGGTGACCATCTTTTGTAGATGTGGCAGAGTTAGTCCTGTAGGTAATTGAGAACACGGTGCCTTAGTGGTTAGCACTGCTGCCTCACAGCACCAGGGACCTGGGTTCGCTTCCACTGTCGGGCTACCGTCTGGGCGGAGTTTACACGTTCTCCCAATGTCTGCGCGGGTTTTCTCTGGGTGCTCCAGTTTCCTCCCACAGTCCAAAGCTGTGCAGGTTAGGCTGTGCTAAGTTACCCATAGTGTTCAGCAATGTAGAGATTAAGTGGGGTTATGAGGGGATGGGTTGATGGAGACCTGCTGGGCCGAAGGGCCTGTGTCCTCTATGAAATTTCTATGAAACATGTTCCAGCAGCTGGGGTTATGGTGGCTTGTGAAAAGGTTGAGTCGACTGGGACTGTACTGATTGGAATTTAGAAGATTGAGGGGGAATGTTATCGAAACATATAAGATTTCAAAGGGAATAGACAAGATAGAAGCAGGGACAATGTTTACACTGGCGGGTGAAACCAGAACTAGGGAGGACATAGACTCAAAATAAGGGGGGAGTAGATTGAGGAGTGAGTTGAGGAGGAACTTCTTCACCCAAAGGGCTGTGAATTGGTGGAATTCCCTGCCCAGTGAAGCAATTGAGACCACACATTAAATGTTTTTAAGACAAAGATAGATTTTTGATCGGTAAAGTAATTAAAGGCTATGGTGAGCGGGCGAGTAAGTGGGGCTGAGTCCATGAAAAGATTAACCATCATCTAATTGAATGGTGGAGCAGGCTGAAGAGGCCAGATGGCCCATTCCTGCTGCTGTTTGTTATGTTCTTATGTTATAACACTAGCCTGTCTCCCTTTGTTGCAGCATTGAAAGCTTACAATGAAGTAAAATGCCGCAAATACACCATTATTTCTGGTGTGTCTGTTGATTTATTTTATTTGTCCTTTTGCTGGGATGTGTGTGTCACAGGCAGAACCAGTAATTGTTGCCCATCATGAACTGTTCTTGAACTGAGTGGTTTGCTCAGGCCGTTTTGAAGGGTAGTTGAGAATAAACCATGTTGCTGTGGGTCTGGAGTCACACGTAGGCCAGACCGGATGAGGACAGCAGATTTCTGCCGGGCATTAATGAGCAAGTGATAATTACCGTCAGCAAAAACAGAAATTGCTAGAAAAGCTCAGTAAGTGTGGCAGCATCAGTGGAGAGAAATCAGAGTTAATGTTTCTGGACCTGAACTGTTAACTTTGATTTCTCTCCACAGATGCTGCCAGACTCACTGAGCTTATCCAGCAATTTCTGTTTTTATTTCTGATTCCCAACATCCACAGTTCTTTTGGGTTTTTGCCATTTTCATGGACACCATTGCTGAGATTAAGTTCATATCCCAGATTTGTCGTAGAATCATAGTCATAAAGCACAAAAACAGGTCCAACGAGTCCATGCCAACAATAATCCCAACTAAAGTTAGTGCCACTTGCCTACACTTGGATATCCCTCTGAACATTTCTTATTCATGTACTTATCTAAATATCTTTTAAACATTGTAGCTGTACCCACATCCTCTGGAAGTTCATTGCAGACATGCATCACTCTCTCAGCGCAAGATAAAAAATTGTCCCTTGTGACGTTTTTAAACCTTTCTTATCTCACTTTAAAAATGTGTTCTTCCCCCCCCCCCCCACCCCCCCCAAATCTTTAAATCCCTCACCCTAGGAAATTACACCTGCCATTCACCTTATCTACGCCCCTCATGATTTTATAAACATCTTTAAAGGTCACCCCTCAACATTCCTAAGCTCCAGAGAAAAAAAGTCCCAGCCTATCGAGCCTCTGCTTATAACTCAAACCCTCCATCCCCTGAAACAACCTGGTAAATCTCTTCTGAACCCGCTCCAGATTAATAATACTCTTCCCATATCCGGGAGATCAGAACTGAACACAGTATGCCAGAAGAGGCCTTACCAATGTCCTGTACAGCTTCAAGACAGCACTTCTAAAATCTCAACAAATGGTATGGTGCGGTTTGAACCTATTCAGCATTAACCTGGGGCTTTGAATTAATAATTCAGTGACAATACAGGGGAGGCAATGTCCTTGTGGCATTATTGCTGGACTATTAATTAGAGACCCAGATAATGTTCTGGGGATCTGTGTTCGAATTCTGCCACGGCAGATGGTAGAATTTGAAACGATAAATATCTGGAATTTAGAGTCTGTGAACCCATTGTCAATCGTTGGAAAAATCCATCTGGTTTATGAAAGTCCTTTAGGGAAGGAAACTGCCGTTCTTACCTGCTCTGCCCTACACGTGACTTCAGACCCACAGCAATTTGGTTGTCTCTTAACTGCCCTCGGGGCAATTAGGGATGGGCAATAAATGCTGGCTGGTCAGTGACGTCCTCATCTCATGAATGAATAAAGAAAAACATTGTTGTAACCTCATCATCTCCCACCTAAATAGTGATTTCAATTTGCCTCCATGTAGCATACTGCAAACTGCCAGTGATCAAGGGGTCTCACTTACACTGAAATAAGAACCAGAAAATGCACAAAGATTCTTGTTTAAAATGACGTATCCTAACCTGTACTGTCAGGACAGCTGAGGATTTAATTGCTTAGACTTGTTGGGTTGTATTGTCATTTATCAGGCCAATTGCGCAAATGTCCCTCATTTAGATATGCAAATCATTCTGGGTGAACCTAATTGCTCAATTGGTGATTTAAAGCAGGAAATTCAGAAGGAAAATACTGGAAATCTGTATCTCGAAGGACAGATTTTCAGGTGTGCTTCCTGGTTAGAACTCCGAAACGTTGAAGCTTGTGTTTCTCTAGTTTCTTTACTTGAGCCACTAATTTGAGCTCTTTGGCCTCGACCTGTCATGCTTTTATAGCCATTTAACCAAACCTGCCTTCCACCTTATCACAGTCTTTCCCCTCCCTTCATATCTGGTCCGAATCTGTTCTGTTGTGAACTTTTACTACACCTGATGAAAGGTCATCAACCCGAGAACCTCAAACAGTACGTAAGAAGAAAAGGCCCTTCAGCCCGACAGGTTACCTCTTGTGTCTCTCTCTGTCTGTCTCTCTCCTCTCACGTACACGTACTTTCCAGCCTATCACATACTTGAGATGTTCTAAGTTTGTGAAAGATTGTAAGAAACAGGGAGCTGGACTAGATTGCTTGGACTTTCAAGCCTGCTCTGTTGCTCAATGCGACCATATCTAATCTTCTATTTCCACATACTATCCTCCTATCCCTGATGCTATTCATATGTGGAAACCCATTGATCTCAGTCTTGAACACTCAACAACTGAATGTCCACAGCCATCTCTGGGAATTCCACATTTTCACTGTGGTGGGATTCGAACCTGTTGTCCCTAGGACATGCAGCTGGATGCTCTGGATTGCTGGACTAAGTGACATTTCTAACCCTAACCCTAACCCTATCTCCTTTTAAGATCCACAACCTTCTAAAGGAGGACATTCTTCCTTATCTCAGTCCAAATTGACCTGACCTTCATTCCAAGACTGTGCCGTCCCTTTCCTGGCTCTGGATCTTTCCTGCTGACCTGAGGTAGGGTGTAGAAACCTCGTTCCCACGTCTGCCCTGTAAGAATTTTATAGTTATGAAGGAAATCATCTCCAGTCTCCTTCCGTTTTGATCAGCGTAAATCTTTTAACCCTTTGTTTCCAAGTGTTTTTTTTAAACTCTCTCCCCCTCCCCCCGACCCCAAGCTGATGACATGTTTTCCCATCCCCAGGAATGATGCCAGTTCTAGCTAGTCCTTGGGAATCCAGGGATCTGGCAGCAGTTTGAATCCAGTCTGATGTGGAATTGGTTTAATTTATTATTGTCACATGTCCCAAGATACAGTGAAAAGTGCTGTTTTGCATGCCAACCAGACAAATCATACCTTACGTAAGTACATCAGCGTAGTAGAACAGAAAGCAGAATGTAGTGTTACAGCTACAGAGAATGTGCAGAGAAAGATCTAATATATGAGAGGTCTGTTCTCAAATCTGATAACAGCAGGCAAGTAGCTATTCTTGAATTTATTGGTACGTATTTTTAAACTTTTGTATATCCTGCCCGATGGAAGAGAGTATAACTGTCATGGAAGGGGTCATTGGCTGCTTTCCTGAGGTAGCGAGAAGTGTAGACGGCGACGAAGGCTGGTTTGCAAGATGGATAGGGCTGTGTTCACAACTCTCTGTAATTTCTTGTGGTTTCGGGCAGAGCAGTTACCACCCTGTGCTGGATCCTGTCTCGATGTTTTCTGTATGGTGCATCTATAAAAATTGGGACGAGTCCTCGTGGACATGTCAAATTTCCTTCGGCTCCTGAGGAACTAGAGGCTTTGGTATGATTTGTAGCAGAATGCCTGCAAAGACTGTACAATGGAGTAATTCTCCACAGCCCTGCTTAGCGATGACTTACGGGGAGAGAGAGAGAGAGAGAGAGAGAGAGATCTCCCTTTATAACTCACTTGTAGGCAATGGTTTAGTTTTGTTTGCTCCAACTTAGTTGGACATAAATATAATGCAGCTGTTCTCATGCAGACCTATCAGTGCAGCTATACAATCCTCTCTCCTGGCCTGTACTGCTTCCTGTGTGTCCTTCCACTCCCACATGCTTTCCAGGCCTTGCATAATGCTGAAACGGTTTCTTCCCCTCACTGCCTGCTGAATTTCTGCTTCCCTTGCAGATACTCCCTCTTCATGTTATAGCCTGCCCACGTTCTCTGGCTTCCTGTCTATGGTTCTGGTCTGTTCCTTTTCCAGAAAACCCACTGCAAAGCCATACCTGCACTGGACGAGTCACAGAGGGTAACTCTTCATGCTCCTGTCTAACCAGGCTAATAGTGGACTATCCTCTTCTTAAAATTTCTGTCGCTGCCAATCGACAGCTGGGGAATGAATGTGACAAGTGCAGGTTATAATAATACATACAAAGACCACTCAGCCCTTTCAGCCTGTTCCAGCATTCGATACTATCATAGCTGATCAGATTACCCCAGGGGGGGACATCAATTTAAGTGAAGGGGCAGGAGATTTAGAAGGAATATGAGGATTTATCTTCATACCTGGAGGGGGCAGGCATCTGGAACTCGCTGCCTGTAAGGGTGGTAGAAGCAGAAACTGTTATAACATTGAAGAAGTATTTGGATGTATACTTCACGATGGCAAGGCATATAAAGGCTAATGGGCCAAGGGCTGGAAAATGGGATTAGAATTAGCTGTTGGCATCAAAGGATATAGGGATTGAGTTGATCATATTGAATGACAGAGCAGGTTTGAAGGGCTGGATGGCCTACTACTGTTCCTTGTTTCAATGAATAGTTAGGTGCTTGTTTTTGACTGGCACAAACTCGATGGGCCAAAGGGCCTTTTTCCGTGCTGCGGACCCCTGTGAGCGTGACTCCAATACCCCACTTTGCTTAGCATGAAACTCCCAACTACTCACATAAACACATTCAAGGACTCTGCTTCCACCACCTTTGGAGCAAAGATGAATGACCCTCTGTGAAAGCTAAAGGAATTCTCCTTATCTTCTTGGGTGGCTCAGTGGTTAGCACTGCTGCCTCACAGTGCCAGGAACCTGGGTTCAATTCCACCCTCGGGCAATGGTCTGTGTGGAGTTTGCATGTTCTCTCCATGTCCTCCCACAGTTCAATGATGTGCAATTTAGGTGGTTTGGCCACGGAAAATGTGGGGATACAAGATTGGGTGGGATGCTCTCAGGAGGGTCGGTGTGGGCTCGATGGGCCGAATGGCCTGCTTCCACACTGTAGGGATTCTATGATCTCAGTCTTTGCGACATTGATCCACATGAGAGAGACCCAGAACTGGTTGGCTCATCCTGTTGCTCTGAGATACAATGTTGTGTACTCAAACTCTACTCCACAACAAGGATATCTCACTTTGGCTGACTGAGGAAGTGCTACATTGTCATTTGTTCAGTTCCAGCATTGAGCGGTCACCCTGTCTATCTGATCCAGTAGCATCTTCTCCTCCTTTCAAAAGTTCTTTGAAACCACTCTTGTGACCAAGTGCTCGCCATTACTTTGTTGACATGGGGTCCATTAAATTTCTGTGCACTTCTGAAGCACTTATTATCAGGGTTGACTTATTGTTGCAAGAATGTAGACGATTGAATGACGTTATTTGAAGACCAAGGTCCCAGCCAAAATTCCTCCCTGAATCAATGCTGGAAATGCACCATATGGAATCACATAGAACTTACAGCACAGGTTCACGTCATTCGGCCCAGTTCCTGCTGTTTGTGGATGTTGCCAGGAATGGAGGGTTTGAGTTATAAAGAAAGGCTGGGATTTTTTCATTGGAGAGTAGGATGTTTGTGAGGTGACTTTTTATAGAGGTATATAAAATCATGAGGGGCATAGATAAGGTGAATAGCATGTGTCGTTTCTCTAGGATGGGAGATTTCAAGACTTGGGGGGCATTTTTTAAGGTGACAGGACAAAGATGTTAAAAAAGGACATGAGGTGCAGTTTTTTTTTTAACACAGTGAGTAGTTTGTGTGTGGAATGGACTTCCAGAGAAATGGTGGATGCAGATACAGTCACGACATTTAAAAGATGTTTAGGTAAGTATATGTATAAGAAACGTTTGGAGGGAAATAAGCCAAGCGCAGGCAGATGGGACCAGTTTAGTCTGGGATGATGGTTGGCGTGGACTGGTCGGATGGAAGAGTCTATTTCCATGCTGTATCACACATTTGTCTAGTGTTTCCTTAAATGTATCATGGCTATTGATACCAACCTTTCCCAGTGGCAGTCACTTACGCCGTCTCACCAGCAAAGACACTTCGCCAGAATCTTCCAGTAGATTTCTTCGCAACCATCTTATTTTGATGACCCGAAGTTCTGGGCTATCCCTGTCCCACAAGTTGAAACATTGTGACATCTACCTTACGAAGCCCTTTGGTTTAAAGAACTCTACAAGGTCAACCCCAGACTGAACACTTCCTAGAGAAATGAACTAGTATTGACTATTCAATCATCTTCGGTGGATGTAACCTTTCATTTCTGGTTTAGTTTTATAAATCTCGTTCCATGGGCTCCCTCGTAATCTCCTCCAACCCCGCAACCTGCTGAGACATTCTGCTCCCATTTCTCTGTCTCTGACTATGATTACTCTGCCGTTAGTGGATGGGCCTTCAGTCTCTGGCATTTTCTCCCTCTTCCCCTCCCTCCCCCTACTCTGCTCCCCACCAACTCTGCTCCCTCCCTCCCTTCCCCCCCCCCCCATTCCTTCCTCACCTTCCTCCCACTTCCCCCTCCCGCGTCTGTCCCCCCCCTCGCCTACCCTCCTTGTCCCCCTCTCCTTCCCCCCCCCCCCCACACCCCCTTCACCTTTGTCAAGACGCTGCCTGATACCAACGTCTTTGACCAATCTCGCCTGCTGTTAGCCTGACATCCTCTTGTGTGTCTCAGTATCGATGTAATTTGTTTCATGATAATTTTGTAAAGCACTTTGGGCTGATTATGTTGAATTGTATCAACTGTATGAATCTATATAGAAGGATGTGTTTCGCTGCCTGCTCCTGACCCATATCGCTCCAAACTTCTCCTAGTCTTGTACTTAACTAAGTGTCTTACAAACATTGTAACCATACCTCCACCCACCACTTCCTCAGGAAGTTCTTTCTACACACGAACCATTCTCTGGGTTTTAAACAAAAAATTTGCCTCTTGTCTTTTTTAAATCTCTGTCTTCACACCTTAAAAACGTGCCCACCTAGTTTCGAAACCCCCATCCTTGAGAAAAGACACCTACCGTTAACTCGAGCCCACCGACTCCCACAGCTACCTAGAATACACCTCCTCCCACCCACCCTCCTGCAAAAATTCCATCCCCTATTCCCAATTCCTCCGCCTCCGCCACATCTGCTCCCACGATGAGGCATTCCACTCCCGCACATCCCAGATGTCCAAGTTCTTCAAGGACCGCAACTTTCCGCCCACGGTCGAGAACGCCATTGACCGCATTTCCCGCAACTCATCCCTCACACCCCGCCCCCACCAAAACCACCCAAAGAGGATCCCCCTCGTTCTCACACACCACCCCACCAACTTCCGGATACAACGCATCATCCTCCGACACTTCCGCCATCTACAATCCGACCCCACCACCCAAGACATTTTTCCATCCCCACCCTTGTCTGCTTTCCGGAGAGACCACTCTCTCCGTGACTCCCTTGTTCGCTCCACACTGCCCTCCAACCCCACCACACCCAGCACCTTCCCCTGCAACCGCAGGAAATGCTACACTTGCCCCCACACCTCCTCCCTCACCCCTATCCCAAGGCCCCAAGATGACTTTCCACATTAAGCAGAGGTTCACTTGCACATCTGCCAATGTGGTATACTGCATCCACTGTACCCGGTGTGGCTTCCTCTACATTGGGGAAACCAAGCGGAGGCTTGGGGACCGCTTTGCAGAACACCTCCGCTTGGTTCGCAATAAACAACTGCACCTCCCAGTCGCAAACCATTTCCACTCCCCCTCCCATTCTTTCGATGACATGTCCATCATGGGCCTCCTGCAGTGCCACAATGATGCCACCCGAAGGTTGCAGGAACAGCAACTCATATTCCGCTTGGGAACCCTGCAGCCCAATGGTATCAATGTGGACTTCACCAGCTTCAAAATCTCCCCTTCCCCCACCGCATCCCAAAACCAGCCCAGTTTGTCTCCTCCCCCCACTGCACCACACAACCAACCCAGCTCTTCCCCTCCACCCACTGCATCCCAAAACCAGTCCAACCTGTCTCTGCCTCCCTAACCTGTTCTTCCTCTCACCCATCCCTTCCTCCCACCCCAAGCCGCGCCTCCATCTCCTACCTACTAACCTCATCCCACCTCCTTGACCTGTCCGTCTTTCCTGGACTGACCTATCCCCTCCCTACCTCCCCACCTATACTCTCCTCTCCACCTATCTTCTTTTCTCTCCATCTTCGGTCCGCCTCCCCCTCTCTCCCTATTTATTCCAGAACCCTCACCCCATCCCCCTTTCTGATGAAGGGTCTAGGCCGGAAACGTCAGCTTTTGTGCTCCTGAGATGCTGCTTGGCCTGCTGTGTTCATCCAGCCTCACATTTCATTATCGTTAACTCTAACTATACCTCTTTAATTATAATTTCGTAAATGCATCACTCAACCTCCTACCCTCCGGTGAAAAGGTCCCAGCTTTTCTTTATAATTCAAACCTTCCATACCTGGCAACATCCTGGTAAATCTCTTCTGAGCCCTCTCTAGCTTAATAATACCCTTCTAACAGCAAGGCAACCAGAACTGGACACCATGTTCCAGAAGAGGCCTCACTAACATCCTGTACAACCACAACATGACATCCCCAACTCCTATACTTAAAGTTCTGAGCAATGAAGGCAAGCAAGATTGAGACAACTCGGGCATGCAGTGAATGAAATTGTTGTATTTGTGCCCATATGGAAGGCCATTCCTTCCTATAATGCATTCCAAGGACAAAATACTTGATTGCGGCTTCCATTTCCAATTAAGGTTCCTGGCTATTATACTTGAAACTTTCTGCTGTTTCTGTTTATTGCAAGATGTTGAATGGTGCATGACTGCTCCTATTTCTGTTCTCTCCTTTAGCTCCGTAATGGGAACAGACTCTCAGGATCACAGGATGGTGGTGAATAAACAGTACAGCGAGGAGAGGCACAGCCTGATAGTCCTAAAGAATGAAACCAAGCTAGTAATGGAGGCCTTCCTCCAGAGGATGGTGATGTTGGAAGAAGCTAAGAATGTTGGGCATGTCGGTCGATACTACCATGACAGCAGGAAGTTCATTTCAACGTAAGTCTCATCGTGTTAGAAGGCTTGACGTCATCTTCAAGGTCGCTGAGGGAAACATCTCTTGGCCGACAGTGGGTGGTGGGGGGGAAGGCAACATTCAGATTGCACAGTATTAGGGGGAGACAATAGCCTAATGCTATTATCACTGGATTATTAATCCAGAACCCCCAGGGAATATTTCACTGACCCAGGCTCAAATCCTGCTACAGCAGATGGTGGAAGTTACGTTCAATATAAGTCTGGAATTAAGAGTCTAATGATAACCATGACTATATTGTCAATTGTCAGAAAACCCCATCTGGTTCACTCATGCCCTTTAGGGAAGGAAACTGCTGTCCTTACCTGGTCTGGCCTACATGTGACTCCAGACCCACAGCAATGGGGTTGACTCTGGACTGCCGTCTGGGCAATTAGGGATTTGCAATAAATACCCGAGCCGGAGATGCCCTCACCCTGTGGATGAATAATAAAAAAACAAAGAATTCCAGCCTAGGAATTCCATCCGAGTCTCGCTGATGTTTTACCCACTAGAGTGGCGAAGCAGTTGAGGAATGGGATGAGAACTGTTGCAAAGATTGTGTGGAATGAGGCCTTTGCGGGGGTGGGGGTGGGGGGGTCAATTACATTATCCATGTACCAACTGCTGTATCCAAGCAAATCCAGTCTCTTAGCTTGGGGTTAAAGAAGGCTTGTAGTCTTGACTTTCCTTCAATTCCGCCTCTCCTGACCATTTACTCCAGCACACCACCCTCACCCCTCCCCTGCCCTCTCCCACCCAAAACTGCAATGTGTCAACCCCCTATCAATGAGGCGATGGGCCTAGTCGTATTATCACTGGACCATTAATTGACTTTCATCCATTGAACCATATACCCTGGGATTCCATGTTTGGTGGAATTTGAATTCAATAAAAGTCCGGAATTAAGAGTCTAATGATGACCATGAATCCATTGTCAATTGTCAGGAGAAACCCATCTTGTTTGCTTCAGGGAAGGAAACTGCTGTGCTTTCCTGGTCTGGCCTACATGTGACTCCAGACCCACAGCAATGTAGTTGACTCTCAACTGCCCTCTGGGATGGACAATAGGTTATAGCCTAGCCAGCAACACCGCTATCCTGTGAATGAACCAAAACAAAATCACACTACGACCCCTGATTCGCCAGCGATCGCAGTCCGTGACTGCCTTCCCTGTTACCAGGAAGGGGACAATGCTCCAGTGGTATTATCGCGATCATTATTGTCAAGACCCTGGGGGACTCTGGTTCAAATCCTGCCACGGAAGGTGATGGAATTTGAATTCAGTAAAAATCTGAAATTTAGAAGTTTAGCGATGACCATTGTTTATCTAGTTCAATTATAAATGTAAGAAAAATCATTTTTGGCAGTCAATCCAAGATGTAAGTTTCATAAGACATTACACCCAGTTTTAACTCATTCAAAAAAGCATCTGGATGGGTACATGAATAGGAAGGCTTTACAGAGATATGGGCCAAATGCTGGCAAATGGGACTAGATTAATTTAGGATACCGGGTCAGCCTGGATGGGTTTGACCGAAGTGTCTATTTCCATGCTGTATGACTCAAACCTGATATCACCCAAAACTCAGCATGATCCTACTTCCCCGTACTCCCTGACCCACATTGGCTCCTGGTCTCTTTCATTAATGTCCTTCAGGGAATGAAATCTGTTGTTTTTACCTGGTCTGGCATACACGTGACTCTGGATCCACAGCAACGTGGTTGCCTTTTCGCTGTGCTCTGGGCAATAAAATGTGAGCCCGGCCAGAGATGCCCGCACCCCATGAATAAATATATATATATTTTCTTAAAAAAAACTTTGGTACTGTGTATATTTAAAATTTCCTTTTCCTTTTCTAAAAGGAGTCCCAAGTGTTCGGATTCTAACTCGGCCGTGAAGGCACACATCCGACGAAAGTCGAATCATAAAGGGAGCTTGGAGCGGGAAGCGGAAGAGGAGAAAAAGAGGAGCCTGAAGCGAATGGACGGAGCTGAGGACAATGACGGCTGGGATACCACAGATGAAGAAATTGCCAAGGCTGAAGAGAAAAAGCATGGCTTCAGGACAACTATCAAGAGACTGATCAGGCGGCAGCGGAAGATAAAGAGCAGCGAGAAATCTGTCAAAAAGTCCAAGGATTCTTTAGAGCTGCTCGAAGATGAGGGATCTGGGAAGCATGGCAGCAAAAGTGATTCAAAGGCTAATTCAATGAAAAGGCAAAAGAGTCCGAACCACTTAATCTCTGGTGCACACAGTTCAATAGAGACAGTCATTTCCAATGCGAAGGAAGAGGCTACAGAGGAGGTCAGTAAACAAAGCTCCAGGAAGAGTGGCACTAAGAGACTGTTAAGCTTGTTTAGAAAACATTCACAAGGGAAAATTGAAGATGCTTCTGTCATGCTGGAGAAAGACCAGGAGCCCAGGCCTTCCAGGCCCAACACGCTACACCTAATGACTGACCGGATGAGCAGCATGGACAAGGGTGAGCTCTCCCTCCTATGTTTATTGGGCCCCTTTTTGAAGAGACCTCTCTTCAGAGGGGTAGAATTGAAAGGCAGGGCAGTTCCATTGATGAATCAAATAAAAACCAAATGAGTTGTAGATGCTGTAAACCAGAAACCAGAACAGAAATTGCTGGAAAAGCTCAGCAGGCCTGGCAGCATCCGTGGAGAGAAATTAGTGTTAATGTTTCAGATCGAGTGACCTTTCCTCGGAGCTGGTTCCTGATTTTCCTAACTCTGATTTTTCCTTCACAGTTGCTACCAGACCTGCTGAGCTTTTCCAGCAATTTCTGTTTTTGTTCCTGATTTACAGCATCCCCAGTTCTCTTGGTTTTCAGTTACACAGAGCATTGGTGAGGCCTCATCAGTATTACCTTGCGTTGTATTTACAGAAGGATGTTAATGCATTGGAAGCAATTTATAGAACGTTGAGCAGGCTAATCAATGGAATGAGTGGATTGCTTGATGAGGAAAGACCAGACAGGCTGGGCCTGTATCCTTTGGAGTTTAGAAGAGTCAGAGGTGACTTAATTGAAATATACAAGATCCTTTGTGGATTTGACTGACTGGATGTGGAAAAGGATGTTTCCCCTTGTCGGAGAACTAGGGAGTCATTGTTTAAATATAAAAAGTCACCCATTTAGGACAGAGATGAGGAATTTTTTTTTCTCTCTGAGGGTTGAGAGTCTTTGGAATTCCCTTCCTCAAAAGGGAATGGAAGTGGATTTTTTTTTTAAACAACACTTAAGGCAGAGTTAGATAGATACTTGATGGCAAAGGACATGAAGGGTGATCGGCGAGGTGCAGGAACATAGAGTTGAGGTTAAAATCCGATCGGCCACGATCTTATTGAAAAGTGGAGTAGGCTTGAGGAGCAAGTAGCCTACCCTTGTTCTTTGTTTGGAGTGCTGAGAATGTGGGACATGCTATCACACAGAGTAGTTGAGGCAGACAGCAGAGACCTGTCCTGAGAGGCAGGATGGGTGTATTGATTGAGTTTGCTGAGGACGGAAGAGCAGAGGCTTACGTGCAGGGGAGGCAGCGGTATCATGGTCGCGTTACTGGACTAGTAATTGCTTATCCTGGGGTCATGAGTTCAAATCCAACCATGGCAGCAACAAGATGTTGTTGGGAATTTGTGTCACACCAACTGGTCACTTTTTTTTTGTCAGTTTTATTTTCATTAGCTAGTGTTGTTGAATGGCACATTTCTGATATGGCCCAGTGTCACACCAACCTTTCACAGAGTCATACAGCACAGAAACAGACCCTTCAGTCCAACAAGTCCATGCCATCCATAATCCCAAACTAAACTAGTCCCACCTGCCTGCTCTTGGCCCATATCCCTCCAAACCCTTCCTATTCATGTACTTATCCAGATGTCTTTTAAATGTTGTAACTGTACCCCCATCCACCACTTCCTCTAGGAGTTCACTCCACACACAAACCACCCTCTGTGTTTTTAAAAAAAAATTGCCCCCATGTCTTTTTATCTCTCTCCAAAATCTCTTTCCTCTCACCTTAAAAATGTGTCCCCATGTCTTGAAATCCTCTATCCTAGGGAATAGACATCTACCATTAACCCTGTCTATACCCCTCATGATTTTATGCACCTCTGTAATGCCACCTCACAATCTCCTACATTGCAACGGGGAAACATAAAGTCACAGCCTATCCATCCTTTCTTTATAACTCAAACCTTCCGTACCCGGCAACATTAACCAAATGTAAAATGGAACAAATAGGAGCAGTGGCAGGTTATTTGACCCATAGAGTGTACTGCACCATTCAGCCAGACCATGACCAACCAGCACCATTTCCCTGCACTGTTCCCATTTCCCAATCTGCCGTTAATCTGCAGAAATCGATCAGTTGCTGTCTTGAACATGCTCAGTGATTGGTCCTGGTGTTATGTGACTTCTGATTTGGTCAACCCAGGTCCAACTTCAGCAACTCTTACCCCCCACCCCCTCCGGCAAACGGAAGCATCTTTTCTATATCTATCCAGATGATCTGTTTCTTGTTGATGTCATTGTGAATTTGAGGGACACGTTTAGATTAGATTGCCTACAGTGTGGAAACAGGTCCTTCAGCCCAACAAGTCCATACTGCCCCTTGACGCATCCCACCCAGACCCATCCCCCGATAACCCACACACCCCTGAACACTATGGGAAATTTACCATGGCTAATCCACCTAACCTGCACATCTCTGGACTATGGGAGGAAACCGGAGCACCCAGAGAAAACCCACGCAGACACGGGGAGAATGTGCAAACTCCGCACAGACAGTTACCCAAGGCGGCAATTGAACCCGGGTCCCTGGTGCTGAGAGGCTGCAGTGCTAACCACTGAGCCACTATGCCGCCCATGTTCTGGCCATCAAAACCGTGATAGGTGGACAAGGCTTCAATTTAAGTTTGAACCAAAATGCAGTGGTGCAGCATGCCCTCAGCTCTGCACTTGGCATTTTGTGCTTGAATATGTGGCATGGGATTTGAGTCCTGAACTTTCTGAATGGGATACATGGACTAGGCTGTGACCAACACTGACTCACTTCTAAGCCTCCCGCGAGTGAATTTTTCGACTTTGCATCCACCTTGCTGTTCACCTCGAACTTTTTTTGAATTGTTTCCAGGATCGGCCCAAAATGAAAATGTGGAATTCTATTCGAAAGTGGCAAAGAAGCTGGATAAGTTAGCACAGCAATACTGTGCGCAGTCAGACATTGACCGGCTAAGCCCAAGCATTGAGAACCGTATACCAGAAATAGGTAAGTGCTGTCTCAAGACCTGGGTGGGGTTTGAGGTGTGTGAGGGGGAGGGTTGAAGAGTTGGGGGAGCTCCGGGCCAAGGGGCTAATGGAGGGAGGAACGGCACTAGGCTCCCAGCCCACGAGAGTGGGAGGCTAAGAAGGGAGGGGTCTTTGAGCTCCACTGGGGCAGGAGGAAGGGGCTGTGGTACCCAGAGAAATGGGTGTTGAGGGGAAAGGCAGCATTGAAGGGTTGGGGATGGTGGAGATGGCGGGGACGGAACTCTGACATCTGGCTCACCAGGAAATAAGAATGTTTGTTGTTGGGGGTGGAGTTGACTACACAAGGGAATGTTCCTTTCTAACATTTCTTCAAAAGGTTCCAGGAGAACTTTGAACTTCTCGCATTTCTGGTGGGCCAGGGTTGTCTCTTCCCACCTGTGCTTCCCTTCCTCCTTCCTTGAGTCTGTGGAAAGATCTGAGAGTTGGATAGTGGTCCAAATAAGGAAGATGTGAGCCATAGTCACGCAGCATGGAAACCGACCCTTCTGTCTAACTCGTCCAAGCCAAGCAGGTTTCTCAAACTAAACTAGTCCCATTTGCATGTGTTTGGCCCATATCCTTCCCTCTGGTTTTGCATGGTGTCCAAGTGAATTGGAATGATTCCACATTCACTCAGTGTCGGTACAGTACCGCCTGCTGATGTCTGCTCTCGTTTGATTAATTCAGGGGGCAATAATGTCCAACAGAATGCAGCAACAGACAAGGACAAGATGATTGAGAAGATTGTATTGTTGCTACAGCAACAAGGAGATGGAATCAATGAGAAGGTGAGAGGCAGCCATGAGGTGGGGTCTAGTTGACATGGAAATCTTACCTGAGGGAGCCGACAGTGACTCTGTTCCAGCTTTCGCTGCTTTTGGGGCAGTCTTCATGATTAAAAGGGTGACACAGGAGGATATTCTGCCCATCACATCTGTGCTTCCCCTTTGAGAGAACAATTGGGCTCAGTCCCACATTGTCCGTACTTCTGGAAGTTGCTAATCGCCAAATTGTTCTGGAATTTAGTATCAAATCAGTGACCACTCCCCTTTACAATCTGAGGGGGAGTGCTCCAGGTCCCGACAGTTTATGTTTGACACATCTTCTAGTGGGTGAAGGGAATAGAGGGGCTGAGCTGGAGGGGGAGGGATCTTGCTGACGATGGGTTCATTGTTGAGCTCGCCCTCAACAAGCATGGGATGCATTCTCTCATGGACGTCATTGGCTGGGCCAGCATTTATTGTCCATCCCAATGTGCCACTTGAGAAGGTGGGGGTGAACTGCCTTCTTGAACCGCTGCAGTCTATGTGCTGTAGGCAGACCCACGATGCTGTTAGAGAGGGAGTTCTACAAAGCATTGAGTTACAGTCTTAACAAGAGAGTGTGCGAAATAATTAAACTCCCTGGTGAAACAGATTAAGCCCTGATGAAATTTCATTGCCCAAACCTGAACAGTCTTGCAATTCCTGTTACTCATAGAAACGGGAGTAGGCCATTCAGCCCCTTGACTCTGTTCAACATGATCTCATTAAATGGTGGATCTGTGGCCTGTCTGGCCTTTGGTGCATATCCTTTCATACCTTTACTTAACAAATCTCGCATTTCAAACAAGTGACTGATCCAGCATCCACTGGCTGTTCTATTCTCACCACTGACTTTCCCATCGGGGGGGGGATTGGGGGTTTGCCAAGCTGTCACGTCTCCTCCCCTGCGCTCACTGTAAATTTACGCCCTACAAAGTAAAACCTGTTCCCCAAAATTTGTGGCAAAATAATCGGAGGCATGGTTCCAAAGGTGTTGAAAGTAAATGGAGCTGCAAGACCTTTTCTGGAAATATGTGTTGAAGCCGAAACTTGTTTTATGTTAAGTTCTCTGTCCCCATAGATGAAGGAAGACCCAGTGCTTCAACGCACCATGAACCGCATGTCTTACAGGAGCTTCTCCCATTTGGTGGAGGCCTTCACAGCCAACGTTGAAGAGCAGCATGGGGGTCCAACAGCCACTCCCGAGTTGACGAAGATCGCACTGACCATGGAGCTCACACGAAGAGTGGCTGGGATCAGCAGCCACCCAGTGCAGCAGCTGATGGGCTATAGCATGCAGTACATGGACATGTTTGTGCCCTGGCTCCAGGAGAATGGTGGATGGGTGAGTGGACCAGCTTCAATAGGTATCCCTTCCTCATGCGGATTAATGTCATCTTCAGTCAGGTCCTCATTGCTGACGTGGGAGTACAAGCAAACATCCTTTGTAACCCCTGTGGGCCCTCCCAGTACAAACACCCTCTTTCTGACTGTTGCCAGACTTTTTAAAAAATCTTTATCCATTCATGGGGTGAGGTGTCACTGGCTACGCATTAATTGCCCAGACAGCAGTTAAGAGTCATATGTAGGCCAGACCAGGTAAGGGTGGCAGAATTCTTTCCCCAAAGGATATTAGTAAACCACATGATCTTTTCTGAGAATTGGCAATGGTTTCATTGTCATCATTAGACTCATAATTCCAGGTTCTTCACTGAAGTTAAATACCACCCTCTGCCACATTGGGATTTGAACCCCAGTCCCCAGAATATTAGCTGAGTTTCTGGATTAATAGCCTAGCAATAATACAGCTGAGCCAGTGCCTCCCCACATGCCACTATTCAGCCCAGGTCTGGATATTTTCCAAGGTCTTTTTGTATTTGGGCATGGACCACCTCAGTATCTGAGGAGTCGTGACTGGTGCTGAATGTTGTGCAATCATCAGCGACCATCTCCCCTTCTGATGGAGGGAAGGCCATTAATGAAGCAGTGATGAGGGAGGGAGAAGAGTTGGCTAGGGAGCCTGGAGAACTTTAGACAATAGCGCCACTGGAGCTTTTAGATCCACTTTCTTGGGCCAGTGTGCTCACCCAAACGATGCCAACTGACAAAGCAGCATACCCTCAGTCCTGCACCATGTAATCAAGTCCATTGGCAGCCATTCTAAGTGTACAAGGTGAAACTTGAAACTGTTCAGGAAATATTTACAAGCATGTTGCCAGGATTGCAAGTGTGAGCGAGAGGGAGAGGCCGAATAGGCTGGGGCTATTTCCCCTGGAGTGTTGGAGGCTGAGGAGTGACCTGAAAGAGGTTTATAATATCATGATGGGCATGGATAGGGTGAATAGTCAGGGTCTTTTCCCCAGGATAGGGGAGTCCAAAGCTAGGAGTCATAGATTTAAGGTGGGAGGGGAAAGATTTAAAAGGGACCTGAAGGGCAACATTTTCATGCAGAGGCTGGTGTGTGTGTATGGAATGAGCTGCCAGAGGTAGTGGTGGAGGCTGGTACAATTACAGCATTTTAAAAGCATCTGGATGGGCGTTTGATTAGGAAGGGTGTAGATGGATATGGACCAAATGCCGGCAAATGGGACTAGATTAATTCAGAATATCTGGTCGGCATGGACAAGTTGGACTGAAGGGTCTGTTAGAATGCTGTACATCTCTATGACTCTAACTGGGATCTGTGTTGTTTAGAGTATGGCAAGTTCTGTGCACTTACAAGAATGTGTGACTATCAGTGATCTGTGTTTGACTGAATTTATTAATTAACAGTGGTTTCCTGTCATCTAACAGACAATGGTGCTGCCAATGGACGATGATTCTGAATATCAAATTGATTGATTTTTTTTGCGAAAGAAATGGGGTTGAACTAAAACCCGAGCCCTCTGAGGATGAGGAGAACTGGCTTTTCAATTCGCTCTCAGAAGGAAGAAATCTGAACCACTTGCCTTTTTAATCTTGAAATCCATTTGAAGTGTTCAGCAGGGGCTGCACTGGCAGGTGAATGCTGTAGATGATCAGCCAAATACTTTTCTGTCTCAGGATAAGACTTGCTGAACTCAGCTGGTTTCTCATGTTTACTGAGTTGCTGTGAAACAGTTTAACTTTAAGCCAGTAAGTTGGTGATGCATTCTTAGCTACCTGTTTGGGCACTAGTCAACACTTCGCATCGAAAGAAACAGCACTCCCAAGAGCCTTTCACAAAAAAAAATCTCTTGCAGCAAGCTGTTTTCCTAGTAATATATGACTTTCAAATTTCTGATTTGGCGTAAGTCATCTTACACAGTTTACCTCAACCTCAGTCTGCCTTAGAGGTTGCCAAATTACCTTGCTGCTGTTTCCAGTTTCACCAAATTATAACGCCGGTTGATCGCAGGAAGATGGAAACATTTTCAGCAGAGAAAGAGGCCATTCAGCCCCCTAGTGTCTGCAGTGGCCCAGAAAGAGCAATCCAGCCTAATCCCACGTTCCAGCCCGTCTTCTGTGGCCGGTAGTTTAACGGCACTTTGTATTTCTTTGTAAAGTGATTCAGCTCTTGAGCGTCTATGCAGTGGATGATACATCATTCACAGAAATGTTGTGGCACAGCAGGAAGCCATTCAGCCCCTTGTGCCTGCACAGGCTCATTAAATGAGCATCATCACCCCCAGTTCCATTCTCCTGCCTCTTCCCCCCCCCCCCCCCACTTCCCCCATATTCTTGCATATTGTTTTTATCCAAATAACCATCCAATGTCCATTTGAATGCCTCTAGCCTCTGCCTTTTTTCCAGACAGTGCATTCCATTCAGAAGAGCCAAGATTTTCAGAGGATCAGAGATGGTGAGAAGCATACCTGTCAAAATGGGATGCACAGAGATCTACCTCATTCTCTCAGTATCATGTTTAAGGCTTGAGGTTTTTGATGGCAGCTTGCACGTGGCAATGTTTAATCAATATATCATGGGGATTTGACCAATAAGAATTTGACCAATCCATAACTTATGTCAGTCAAACTGTTAAAAGCTTTGAAAACCGAATACAGAGACTGCATCACCAATCGGCATCTATTTATTAATCTGATACTGTTAAGGACTAATATGGAATAGAGGAAAAGAGAAGTGGGGAAGTGTTGCCACATTGAGTACTGGTTCAGTACAGGGTGGGGAAGTGATATTGCGGGTAAATGTCTCCAACCTTTTCCAAAGTAACAGGACCCATTTATTTAAAACAGTTCTTATTCTCCAATTATTTCAATGATCTTTTCTGCTTTTGTACAATTGTGATAGATTTGGAGCACAACTGACTTGTGGGTGTTGTATCCTCTGTGGGGAAGTAGCCAAGGAAGCTATCCTCCCATTTCCCTTCCCACACCGAGACCCGAAATGCAAGGCAGGGTTGGGCATTTACTTGTTCAGTTCCATCCCTTACAAAGAATTCTGAGATTTCCCCTAGACAAGGGGAGCAATGAACTAACTATGATGCACAATTCACCTCGGCTGATTATCTGTACTGCTGCAGAATGTTGCTGGGTACAGATTACTAAACCTCCCTGAAGACTGGACAATGAATGACCAGTCAATACCTCCTTTCACATGGCAATATTCTGAATGTTACTATTTTAGTCCATTCAAAGGTCAATGTTGGATACTCTGGCTGTGCCGGACCAGGAACTCATTCTTGACTTTCCCACAGTTGTTACCAGTAATTTCCCCTGTGGTTACCAGTATTGGTGTGTTCTGCATTTGTATTATGTCCTGAATTCTGTGCATCTATCGCGATGCACAGAATTGTAAGCTGCTGTACATCACTAAGAATGTCAATTAAGGAGTGCCCTAGTGTATTGGACTGGTATCAGTTAAATCTATCAATGCCAAATGAACCTTGAGCCAAAGTAAAAGGTGAAATCATTGTCCCTTGATGATATCTAACAGCAGTGAGAGGGACTCCAGGATATCAATATTGAGATAATCAGATGCACAGTTACAATTTTATAACATCTATAATCTCCCACCTTTTTATTGAACTAACTGTACTCTGTTATTCACTTAATACTGACAAGAGCAGGATGCTGTCCTACTCATTCAGCGTGCTGTGGTATATATTCTGACTTTGGGTTTACAGCAAACGTTTTATTAACTGGCACCGATGGGAATAGTCTGTGCAGGTTGATCAGATATTCCAGATAATCGAGAGTTCCACATAACTTTGACCAACTGAAGCTCACTATCACCATCTCTCCTAAAATCAGTGTAAAAACACACAGTTAAGTAATAGAAATGGTAATTTAGGGGATATACACCACTGTTATACTTTACTAACTGTATTAGTATGCAGATAGCACTGTTTTGGAGGTGTATATCTTTATGCTGGTCTATTGAGAGTGCCAGTTAAAATAAAGTTTGCTGTATTATCTAAAGATCAGGAAGCAACTCTGTAACATTCTACCTCAAGTTTTTAATTTGTTCTAAGCTCTGCTCAAACCTGGAAGTAATTGAGTTAGGGTTAGGTGCTAAAGACCAAATCCTATCTAAATAATGCACTTTTTACCCCCATGGATAGTTGCATAATACAAATGGTAACTGTTAATCAATCCCAGTGATTGATCTTCATCTTCGAATCTATAACAGAACAGGGTTTGAGGAGGGGAATATCCCTGAGGGAGGAGGCTTTAGAGAACCACCACACCGTGTTGTGGTTCACCAACTTTATTTTTAAGAGCCTAGCATCAACTTTTACTCAGAATAATATTGTTTCTTGGCAGCTTTAAAATTTTACCTTGATTTTAAAAGTTGTTTTAGATCTTACTTTTAATGAATTCCAAAAGCCCATGAGCCAGTGTGTAAACATGTAGAAAGCTCCAGTAGGTGTCAGTTGGACAGTTAATGTCTACCAATCAAAGTTAAATGAACGCAAAAGTTAAGTCTTTTAAAGATCGAGGGGGTAAATCTAGCATTTGCAATCTTTGGGGAGACACAAGGACTGCAGCGGTCCAAGAAGGTAGCTCAACGTGCACTTCCTCAGGGTTTTTAGGGGACAGGCAATAAATGCTGGCCAGGCCAGCGATGCCTGTGCCCCGTGAACAAATATTTTATGGGCAATGGCTGGAGTATCTGATACCATACACCTATTAAAAGTGTGTCCCAAATGTTGCACTGCAGCAACGTTTTTTGTAACCTTTGCACTCCAATTCCTGCCAGCCATAAGATGGCCACCTAGTAGTAAGACCCCTTGCCCAGCTCTGTCTCCATAGTGAAACATAGAAGCAGGAGGGGACCATTCGGCCCTTTGAGCCTTCTCCACCATTCTACGCAATCATGGCTGATCGCCCACCTTGATAGTCTAATCCTGCTTTCTCCCCATAACCTTTGAACCCATTCACCTCCAAGTGCTATATCTAGCTGCCTCTTGAATACATTCAACATTTTGGCATCAACTACTTCCTGTGGTATTGAATTCCACAGGCTCACCACTCTTTGGGTGAAGAAATGTCTCCTCATCTCTGTCCTAATTGTCTACCCCGAATCCCTGCTTTGACTACAAAGACTGCTCTTTCCCCCTACCAGCCCTTAGTATGTCTGCTGCTTATTAATGCCTTGACCATAGCAAAGGTCTCTATATTTATGAGAAATCATTAATTATTTGCTGTACTGGGGGAGTGAGGAGTGATCATAGTTTGACTGCTAACACACGTAGAGCAAACTGAGATGCAATCTCCCTTCCCCCAGCAAAATGTCTTGCACCAAGATGTTTGGAGATGGTTTTTGCCTGTTTAATGCTACGTCCTGTGCGTTATCGGTAGCCGAGTCTAGGACTTCAGGGAAGCCAAGACAAAAAGTGTGTTCAGAAGTGCCTCTCCCAAGTGCTTTTTGAGGACCTCCAGGGACAGTCTCCTTTTGGGATTGACCTCCCACAGCCATTGGTCTGTACTCTCAACTGAAAATGTCTCTGAGGCGAGAGGTACAACTAGCCCCCTGCTCTACTGGACTGGGGAATCTGCTCTTTCTAGGCCAGTATCGAGTGACCCCACCACCTCTCTGCGGGGATGTGAATGTGCCAACATTGGGCGATCAGACTAGGCAATGGTGCTGCTGCAGTAGAACAGCCTACTGCAGTTTGCTGTTGATGTATTATGAGTTTGGACGGGGTGGGGCGTTGGATCTGGTGATAGAAATAATGAGTTGGTGCATGTTTTTAAAATGGGTCTAAGAACCTGACTCCTAAATGAGCTTGACCACTACTACAAACCCAGTGTGCAAGTTGCTGTCTATTTTATAAAGCTGCCATATCAGTAAATACAAGTTTTTAATTTGTAGGACATTGATTTATGCAATGGGGTATGTTCTGTAGATTTGATTTTAATGTAAGCTGTTTGGTATATAAGATGTATTCTGCATTTGATGGTTGTTTTGTGAAAAAGTAAAATTGTTATTTTTTTAAAGATTCATATTATTTTATGAAACCTTGGACTGTAAGATGTGAGGCGAGAGAGTATTGATAATTCTCATTCTGAATATCCTGTGATCTGTTCTGTTGTGTTGTGAGCCAGTCTTATTCAGAATGTTTACAAGATCCAGTAGCCAAATCCTGCTTTATTTGCAAATTCACCCCGTCTTCCGCTGTATGGGAATGGTGCAAAACAATTAGTTCTCAAATGAAGTAGTCTGCCCATAAAATTTACTTTTTTTTTGAACCTCTGACAAGCAGCTTGCTGATATCGAGTCCACCAAAAGCAAGATTCAGAAGATTTCGTGTTCAATTTCCTGGGGTGTACTGGGTTAACTAGCCCTGGCTGAGATTGTACTGTAGCACTACTAATATCATCTACTCCTAGAGCAAGAGAGGAGTAGGGAAGAATCAACTCAGGTTTCCTATTCCTTCATCAAAACTGGAAAGCAGAATTAACACAGTCGTCAGTGAGAAGGTGTGAGGTTTCCTGTAGTTGAATGGCCAGCCAAAACATGGCCATCTTGACTTTAATAAGCTAGCTGTCTGATTTAAGGATATCAAGAGTTTATGGACCAATTATAGAGTCATACAGCATGGAAACAAGCCCTTCGGCCCAACTTGTCCAATGCTGACCAAGTTTCCTGAAATGAACTAGTCCCATTTGTCTGTATTTCCAGGTAAAAGGAATGAATTTTCAGATTAGTCATGATCTAATGGAATGGAATGATGGAAGATGCTTGAGGGGCTGACTCTCATGCTTCTGTAGAATGGTCACTTTATTTTTCTTTATTCACACGACATGAATATCACTGGCTAGACTAGCATCTCCTATTGCCCACAGGGCAGTTAAAACTCATTCACATCACTGTGGGTCTGGAGTCACAAACTGGATAAAGTTGGCACTTTCCTTCCCTAAAGGGCATCAGGAAACTGGATCGGTTTTCCCAACAATTGGTAACGGTTTCATTGTCGCTGGACTCTTAATTTCAGATTTTTATTAGGTTCATCTACCACGGTCAAGATTTGAACGTGGATCCCCAGAACATTACCTGGGCTTCTGGATTAATAGCCGAGGGATAATACCTCTAAGCTATTTACTCCTGGCACTTGGCAAAGGTCTACCTGGACCCACAGAAGCCGATACAAAGAAAACCTTGACAAGGGAAAGTCTTTGTGTACCTAAGGGGATGTGAATTGTCCGCCTGTGCTTCCTTATCACTATCCAGCAACTAATAAGTATGCATTTAGAATGATTACAATACTGAAAAAGACCATTCAGTCAGATTATTGATAATATGTTTAAGATATGATGTGTTTAGACATGTTTCATATTCTTGCTGGGTGTAGTTTGTATGAACTAAATTGTTTGAAGCTCAACTCTAATTTGTAAGGATCTTTTAACATCCTCTGTACAGATGTTTTACAAATAAATGTCTTTCTAATGAGGTGTGATGAGACACTTATTGTTTTTCCTCAGCATGGATGTCTGATTCTGATTTTGTCATAGAGGTACACAGACCCTTCGGCCCAACTCCTCCATGCCGACCAGGTTTCCTAAACTGACCCAGTCCCATTTGCCTGCATTTGGCCCATGTCCCTCTAGACCTTTCCTATTCATTTATCTGCCCAAATGCCTTTAAAATGTTGTAATTGTACAGCCTCTACCACTTCCTCTGGCAGCTTATTCGATATATGCACCACCCTCTGTGTGAAAAAGTTGCCCCTCCGGTCCCTTTTTAAATCTTTCTCCTTTCACCTTAAACCTATGCCCTCGCGTTTTAGATACCCAATGCTGAGGAAAAGACCTTGGCTATTCATCTTACCTATGCCCCTCTTTTTTTTTAAACCTCAATAAAGTCACCACTCAGCCTCCCATGTTCTAGGGAAAACAGTCCCAGCCTCTTCCCTATAATTCAAATTTTCCAGTCTCAGTAATATCCTTAAATCTTTTTTGTCCCCTTTCCAGTTTAATAACATGTACTGTTTCAACTTTTGTCTCCCTTTGCAACAATGGAACGTGCAACCATATGTTCTGCTGCATGGACCCTAAGCTCTTAAATTCCTTCACTAAACATCCTTTCTCTCGATCATTCTCCAAGACCTTGCAGGGGTTTACGGGGCCTACCAGCTTCATCTGTTTTTGGTTTAAATAGAATCACAGAATCCCTGCAGTACAGAAGCAAACCACTTGGCCCATCGAGTCCACACTGACCTTCAGGAGAGCATCCCACCCAGACTTTAACCCCCCCCCCCCCCCACCCCCCACCCACCCCCCCCCCCACCCCCCACCCTATCCATGTACTCTTACATGGCTAACCCACTTAGCTAGCACATCCCTGGGCACGATGGGCAATTTAGCATGGCAAGTCCGCTCTAACCTCCAGATCTTTGGACTGTGGGAGGAAACCAGAACACCCAAAGGAAACCCATGCAGACACAGGGAGAATGTGCAAGCCCCATACAGACAGTTGCCCGAAGCTGGAATCAAACCCGGGTCTCTTGCGCTGTGAGGAAGCAGTATTAACCACTGTAAACGTCTGGTAATGCGTTTGTGAAATGTCTTGAGTCACTTAGTTAATTAGAAGTATTGGTTATAATTTGGCTTATTCCAGAGCTTAAAATTAGTAGTTAAATGGATCATCAAGGATGTTTGCAACCAAGAGGAGGCATTCCTCCAGCATTTAATTCAAATCCCTTGGTCAAATTATGGTCGCTGATGACTGGATGTGCAGAAGGTGAGTGATGATTTCATGGTTAGATTGCTGTCTCATTCACCTTCCTATTTTTGTGAAAGTCGACAAGTTATAGTCTAACAGGTTTGTTTGAAGAGACAAGCTTTCGGAGTCTCGCACCTTCTTTAGGTGTCAGTGACTGACATTGTTTTTATGAAGGCTAGCTGGAGTTCCTGCTCATTAAAATGGAACTTCAGTGGTTAAGAAATGATGAGCTTCTGTTTCCATATTGCCTTGATCTCAACTTCAGGATACCCTATAATGTCTTAGAGCTAACAGTGTAATTTTTAAGGGTAGCCACTGTTGTCCCATGGAAGACATAACTGGCATCGTGGAGAATTTCATTGTCTCCTTCATTGAAAAGAGAGAGCCAAGTTATGTGATATAATCTAAACTGTGTAGTGATTTGCCATTGATCTGTGATGGTCAGGCAAGTGTTGCATGCCAGAAAGCAAAACAGAAGTTGCTGGAAAAGCTCAGCAATCTGGCAGCATCCGCGAAAACAAATCAGAGTCCAACATTTCTTGTGCAGTGACCCTTCCTCAGAACTCTGCTGCCAGACCTGCTGAGCTTTTCCAGCAACTTCTGTTTTTATTCCTGAATTACAGAATCTGCAATCCTTTTGGTTTTTATGTTGTACAGCAGGAGCACGTTAATAGATTCCTTTGCTTTCCAATGTTTAGTCTAATCCCTACTTTACCGCCTCCATTAATGTATGGTTAGCAGCTCAGCCTCTGAATATGCAGACGTGCAGACATTATCTGCAGGTGGTAGCTCAATGCTAGAGGTTGGGGGTGGCGTTGTTTCTGGGCTGGGGACTACGCAGGGTGGACAGTTTCCTGCTCGTGTAAAGAAGCCGCACTCTGGCTGGAACCTTCATGGATGTGGAGTGGAGGGAATACCCTTTAGAACTGAGATGAGGAGGAGTATCTGCAGCCAGAGGATGGTCAATCTGTAAAACTCATTGTCACAGACGGGTGTTGAGGCCAGTCGTTGACTGTATAAAAGACAGTAATGCATAGGTTTGGAGGTTACGATGAGCTGGCAGGAAAATGGTGCTGACAAACACATCAGCCGTGAACAAATGGTGGACCAGACCTGATGGGCTGAGTGACCTAATTGTGCTCCTACATCTTTAAAGGTCTTCTGAATTATTTGAGCAGGGAAGATGGAGAATAATGTTGCTATAATTCAAAACTTTGCTTGGCCTGAGTTTACACAAAATTGGGTTTGTAGCACATTCATTGGTGAGAACTATAATTTGCATGTTCTGCCAAAGAGATTTTACTGAACTTGAAATGTTAACTGTGTTTCTCTCTCCCCAGATGCTGCCAGACCTGCTGAGATTCTCTAGCATTCTATGTTCTGTTTCACAGTTTACAGCAAATGGAGGATGATAAATGACTTTAAGAGGATGTTACACAATCCCACCTAGTTGACGGAGTTAGAAGCTTTTGTGAATTCAGAGAAGGCTGTGTATAGAAATGGCTGCTGTCTGCACTTTTCTTGGACTTCTCTTGTAAGGATCCAAAAACAAAGGGCCACAAGACCCAAAACGTTAACTCTGATTTTTTTTTCCACAGATGCTGCCAGACCTGCTAAGATTTTCTAGCAATTTCTGTTTTTGTTCATGATTTCTTGTGGGTTTTTATTTTCTAATCAGTCTGTTCAGAGAGATTATTACACATGGTGCATGTATGGAATGAGCTGCCAGAGGAAATGATAGAAGCTGGTGCAATTATAACATTTAAAAGACAGCTATATGGGTTTATGAACAGAAAGAGTTCAGAAGGATCTAGGCCAAATGCTGGTAAATTGGGGTAGATTTAATTTAGGAGATTTGATCAGCATGGACGAGTTGGGCCAAAAGGTCTGTTTCTGTGCTGTACAAATCTGTAACTCTACCTCTTGAGCAGGTGGGACTTGAACCCAGGCTTTTTCATTCAGAGGTCAAAGCAATAGTACTTTGCCACAAGATCCCCATTAAAATGGGATTAGAATAGCGAGACGGTTGATTTTGACCATCACTCAATGGGCGGAAGGTTCTTTTTCTGTGCTGGAACCCTGTATGACTCTATGCACTCTGGAGCAGGTGGGACATCAATTCTGGCCTCCCTTTTGGGGATAGGTGGACTACCACTGTACCATCACTGTCATTATCAAATCTGACCATTTGTGCAGCCAACTTGAGGGGTTGCGTGACCTCCTCCAAATCCTCTAAGTTTTATGTTCTGAAAGTTCCAAAAGGTCGAATATTTCAGATGTGTAAACGGCAGTGAGCACTGTATGTAGTGTGCATCTAAAGGACAGATGTATACCTAATGTTTAGGGGTTTATCCTTCCAGGTTGTGGGATTTAGAGTAAACTTGTCCTAGTAACCTATGGTATATGTATTTAGATTAGCCTCCAAGCGAGAGGATGCTCCGAACTAAATGACTGACTCCACGTGTGTGCGGCTGTAACCTTCAGTATTTCCTGATGGAGCGTATTGGCCAATCGGAAGTCAGAGGAGGGCCGACTCCGGGCGATGGTCCGCCTCCACAGACTGATAGGCATGTGATGTATGCAATGGAAGGAGGCCGTTGGAGCCTGGTCCCGCCTATCAGACGCGCCGCCCAATGGGAAGGAGAGACGGCTCGATGTGACGGACTTTTGAAAGAACCAATGGGTGTTGGGAGCCGCAAGCGGTGGTTCCGATGAGCGGTCAGCCTGACCAATAGAAGATGTAGAGGTGGGGCCGGGGTTAAAGACCGAGCCAATGAACGACAGGTGGAGGGGCGGGGAAACCAAGGCGTCGTGTATAAAAGCGATGACGAAGATGACGGCCCTTCTTTCACAAGATGGCCGAGTGCATGGAGGTAGGTGCTGGAGGGCGGCTTTGAGGACCGCGGGGTCGAAGACGAGTGTGGAGGTCCAGGTTGGCTTCGCAATAAAAGCCCGACGCGGTGGTTTTGATCAGTTAATTAATAAACATGGTGTGATTGGTGAGGAGGGGGGCGCCTCAAATTTAATTAATTGTCCGTGTGGTGGGGGGGGGGAAATGTTCCCGGGGAGGGGGAGGGTGCTGTGAAACGAGGCCTCGAGTTATTGGCCCCCGCCCTGGGGTGGGGTTTGTTAGCCAGAGGATAGGCCCCTTGGCGGGAGAGGGAGGTGCATTACTGTCCCCCCCCCCCCCCCCCACCCCCTCCCTCCTTTGTGGGGGTGGGTGAACTTTATTATCGTTCTTCCCCCCCCCCCCCCCCCAAAAAGACTTCATTCCCCACCCAGCTCTGCTAGTCATTGTAGGTATAGAAGAACCCCCCCCCCCCCCAACCCTCAAACACACTCACCAGCTCCATTATCCCTTCAGTGTTTCACAATTTTCACTCCTTCCACCTGCTTCCTCTTTCTCTTTCTTTTTCTTTCTCTCTCTCTCTCTCTCTCTGTGTCTCTCTCTCTCTCTATCCATCTCTCTCTCTCTCTCTCTCTCTCTCTCTCTATCCACGTTTCTAATTGAAAGCAGTCCAGCTTACCTTTCTGTTTCAGGGCAAATGAGATAGCTGGTTGAGGGGGTGGGGAATGTCCCTTTGTTTGCCCTCATGACGGTTCTCAGTCTGAATCTCCCATCTATAGCTTGGAGCCAACTGTGCATAATTGTCTTGCTTAGCAAAGCGTAATTTTTTTTCTGGACTTCTTTTCACTTGAGCCAAAAGTTCTCTTTACCACCCCCGCCCCCCAACACCCCACTTTCCCTCCCCCGCTGCTTGAGAGGGGCTACTGGCCTCAGTTGTCTTTGGACGCTCTGGCCTTAGGTAATGTGTCGATTTTTATCTCCTCTAAGTTCTGTCATGTTGGGTCCACTTTTGGTTTGTGGAGCTGGGACTTTTAAGGTTTCTTAAAAACTGTGTCTGTGTTTATAAGTTGACTTACCAGACCTTCTATCCAAATCCATGTTTAGCCTCATCCTCCCTGTCAGAATTGTGCCTGAGGTTTGGTTGACACAGTAACCTCGAGTTTCTTGTGATTTTTCTTGTAAAGTTTACAAAGGCTGTTAATGCTGAATTGAAAATCTGTCAGTCTCACTGATTTTGATATGTGGCTAATGCGTGCTCATGAGTTCTGTGGTAAAGTTTATACAGGCTTAATACAATTTCCTGAATTTGTATTAATCATGATTTTAATATGAAGTTAATACATGTTCATAATTTTCTCTAAAATTTACAGATGCTTAATGCTGTATCCTGAATTTGTATTAATCTCACCAATTTGAATGTATAGTTAATGTGTTACAAAAGGTGCAGTTTTATGGAGCCATACAACATGGAAACAGAATGTTCTGTCCAAACTCAGCTAGTCCCATTTGCCTGTGTTTGGTCCAAATCCCTCTAAACCTTTAATATTAGTTTCAGTGATAATAGTGTGGAACGAGAGGAATGCAGCAGGCCAGGCAGCATCAGAGGAGCAGGAAACTTAGAGGGGTGTACGGGCAATGAAAGTTTTTGTTTTTAGTGGGGTGAGAGTGGTAGTAAACGTCAACTTTTGGGACCCTTCTTCGTGACCCGAAACATCAACTGTCCTGTTCCTTCAGCTCCACACTGTTATCTCTGACTCCAGTATCAACAGTTCTTGCTATCTTCTATTTCTTTCAGTGCCTGTTTTAATGAGGTAATCCTGAAGGAATGCACCAGTCACTATTAATTTTAGGGATTGTTTCTGACCGTAGCTCAGTTTAGATCTTTAGGTGCTGTTA
Organism: Stegostoma tigrinum; assembly: GCF_030684315.1. Lineage (NCBI taxonomy): Eukaryota > Metazoa > Chordata > Chondrichthyes > Orectolobiformes > Stegostomatidae > Stegostoma > Stegostoma tigrinum. The sequence continues at coordinate 22,305,159 of NC_081391.1, read as the reverse complement.
ATTTGTTAAATTATTTTTTAAAAGAAAGTCTGATTTATAAGGGGAGCATCTGAGTAGTGGGGTAGACGTTTTACATCTGTCATCTACCACTTTGTTCACTGAATCACCTCTTCCTACATCCAGTTAGGTGCTGTTTCCTGTCCTCATTAATTTTACATCACCAAATCTTCAAGCATTCTCATTCTGATTTTTGGGGTTTTTTCATGTCTTCATCCTCCTTATTGAGCCATACAGCAGGGAAACAGACCCTTTCATCCTCTCATCTGTGCTGCCCAGACGTCCCAATCTGATCTAGTCCTGTTTGCCAATATTTGGCCCGTATTTCTATTATCTACCTATCCAGATGTCTTTTAGATTTTGTAATTGCACCAGTCTCCAACACTTCCTCTGGCAGTACTTTCCATATGCACACCAACCTCTGTGTGAAAACCTTACCCCTGAGCTTTTATCTGTAACCCTGTCCATTATTGTTCACTATTGTTTGCACTCATGTTCTTTCACTCTTGTGCATTGCTGACCCTTGACCAGACACAGCTGACAGTGCAATGTCAGGTAGCTGTGTCCTGTGTTCTGAAATCGTCTCCTTCCACACACACTTCTCGAGTATGTGTCTTGTGTCCTCCCTTGGCTTCTACTGTGTTTTTGTGAAGGCACTAGATAAGTGCGGGCTAAAGCTAGGAGCTGTGAATGACGAAAGTTCCATTGATTGCTTCTTGATTTTATATATTTATATCTCTCATTCCAACAGCTCCTACCTCAGACTGGAAATTTTTCCTCCCCTGTTTTGGGTGAAATCGGTTATTTAACATTTCTGTTTGGTCTGTACGTCATTTGGATTTTTCTTTGGAGTTGGGAGCTTTTGAAGTTTTCCCATCAAGTGTGCATGGGCAAATGTGTCTCACTAACTTGGTTCAGTTTTTGTTTTGAAGAAGTAACAAAGAGGATTTGCAGGCAGAGTGGTGAACATGTTCTATACAAACTTCGTGAAGGTGTTTGACAAGGTCCCTCATGGTAGACTGGTTAACAAAGGCTAGAACACTACAGGGAGAACTATCCATTTGGATACAGAACTGGTTTGAAAGTAGAAGACAGAGGTTGGTGGTGGAGGACTAGAAGCTGTTGACCAGTGGTGTGCCACAAGGATCGGCGTTGGTTTCACTGCTTTTTGTCATTTATATAAACAATTTGGATGTGAACCTAGGAGGTATAGAACATAGAACAGTACAGCACAGAACAGGCCCTTCAGCCCACAATGTTGTGCCGACCATTGATCCTCATGTACGCACCCTCAAATTTCTGTGACCATATACATGTCCAGCAGTCTCTTAAATGACCCCAATGACCTTGCAGCCACAACTGCTGCTGGCAACGCATTCCATGCTTTCACAACTCTCTGTGTAAAGAACCCACCTCTGACATCCCCTGTATACTTTCCACCAACCAGCTTAAAACTATGACCCCTCGTGCTAGCCATTTCTGCCCTGGGAAATAGTCTCTGGCTATCAACTCTATCTATGCCTCTCATTATCTTGTATACCACAATGAGGTACCCTCTCCTCCTTTTCTCCAATGAAAAGAGACCGAGCTCGGTCAACCTCTCTTCATAAGATAAGCCCTCCAGTCCAGGCAGCATCCTGGTAAACCTCCTCTGAACCCTCTCCAAAGCATCCACATCTTTCCTATAATACGGCGACCAGAACTGGACCTCACGACTCTTAAACTCAATCCCCCTGTTAATGAAAGCCAAAACACCATATGCTTTAACAACCCTGTCCACTTGGGTGGCCATTTTAAGGGATCTATGAATCTGCACACCAAGATCCCTCTGTTCCTCCACACTGCCAAGAATCCTATCCTTAATCCTGTACTCGGCTTTCAAATTCGACTTTCCAAAATGCATCACCTCGCATTTATCCAGGTTGAACTCCATCTGCCACCTCTCAGCCCATCTCTGCATCCTGTCAATGTCCCGCTGCAGCCTACAACAGCCCTCTATACTGTCAACAACACCTCCGACCTTTGTGTCGTCTGCAAACTTGCTGACCCATCCTTCAATCCCCTCATCCAAGTCATTAATAAAAACTACAAACAGTAGAGGCCCAAGGACAGAGCCCTGTGGAACCCCACTCACCACTGACTTCCAGGCAGAATATTTTCCTTCTACTATCACTCGCTGTCTTCTGTTGGCCAGCCAATTCTGTATCCAGACAGCTAAGTTCCCCTGTATCCCATTCCTCCTGACCTTCTGAATGAGCCTACCACGGGGAACCTTATCAAATGCCTTACTAAAGTCCATATACACCACATCCACAGCTCGACCCTCATCAACTTTTCTAGTCACATCCTCAAAAAACTCGATAAGGTTTGTGAGGCATGACCTGCCCCCCTCAAAGCCGTGTTGACTGTATTCGATCAAGCCATGCTCTTCCATATGGCCATAAATCCTATCCCTCAGAATCCTTTCTAACACCTTGCAGACGACAGACGTGCGACTTACTGGTCTGTAATTGCCGGGGATTTCCCTATTTCCTTTCCTGAAGAGAGGAATACATTTGCCTCTCTCCAGTCCTCAGGTACGACTCCAGTGGAGAGCGAGGATGCAAAGATCTTCGCAAGTGGCGAAGCAATTTCATTTCTCGCTTCCCAAAGCAGCCGAGGACAAATCTGGTCCGGGCCTGGCGACTTGTCCATCTTAATGTTTGACAAAATCTTCAGCACATCAGCTTCCTCTATCTCTATCCATTCCAGCATGCACACCTGCTCTTCAAAGGTTTCATTCACTACAAAGTTTGTTTTTTCGTAAAGACAGAAGCAAAAAACTCATTAAGGGTTTCCCCTACCTCCTCAGACTCCACACACAAGTTCCCTATGCTATCCCTGATCGGCCCTACTCTTTCTTTGACCATTCTGTATGGTTAGTAAGTTTGCAGATGACACCAAAATTGGAGGTGTCGTGGATAGTGAAGGTTACCTCAGCGTGCAATTGTGTCTTGATCAGATGGACTAATGGGCTGAGAAGTGGCTGGTCGCGGTTAATTTAGATAAATGTGAGGTGCTGCATTTTGGAAAGGCAAATCAGGGCAGAGCTTATACAGTTAATGGTAAGGTCCCAGACAGTATTGCTGAACAAAGAGACCTTGGAGTGCAGGTTCATAGTTCCTTGAAAATGGGGTCTCAGGTAGACAGGATCGTGAATAAGATGTTTGGTATGTTTCCCTTTATGGGTCAGTGTGTTGAGTATAGGTGTTGGGAGGTCATGTTGCAGCTGCATCTGACACTGGCTAGGCTATTTTTGGAATACTATGCGAAGTTTTCATCTCCCTATTATCGGAAGGATATTGTGAAACTTTAAAGGTTCAGAAAAGATTTACAAGGATGTGCCACGGTTGAAGGGTTTGAGCTATATGGACAGGCTGAATAGGCTGGGACTATTTTCCCTGGCACATCCTAAGTACAAGAGGTGACCTTATAAAATCATGAGGGGTATGGATAGGTGAATAGCCAAGGTAATTTCCCTGAGGTGAGGGAGTCCAAAACTAGGGGCCAGAGGTTTAAGGCAACTGGGGAAAGATTTAAAAGGGACCCAATGGACAACTTTTTCATGCAGAGGATGGTGCGTGTATGGAATGAGCTGCCAGAGGAAGTGGTGGAGGCTGGTATCATTACAATATTTTAAAAGGCATCTGGATGGGTGTATGAATTAGAAGGGGTTAGAGGGATATCGGCTAAATGCTGGCAAATGTGACTAGATTTATTTGGGATATCTGGTCAGCATGGATGAGTTGGACTGAAGGGTCTGTTCATGTGCTGTACAGTTCTATGACTCAGTGTCACAAAACAAGCTGCTTTCGTCTAAGGGAGGAGACTGTGGTAAGTGCACCTGTTGCCTAACCTATAACAGTGTCCAATTTGACCTCCAGGTGTCTTCACTCCCTAGTGGTCCGGATGGCAGTGCACCAATCAAGGCTGATGCAGAGGACATGACCTCTAAGGATTATTACTTTGACTCCTATGCACACTTCGGAATTCATGAGGTGAGTGACAGGAAGTGTAAGACTGTTCAGGCTTTGATGAAATTTCAATATACTTGTTCTGTTTCACAGAGGTGTATTGTGATTTCACACACTCTCTGGCTTGTTAAGACTGCTGCTACTGCTAAACATTGAGTTTCAATGTATTCAGTGCCCACCAAGGGACTTTGGTTCTTGGTTGTGGTTTTGTCAGGAAATCTCAACCTGGTGCAGTACTTGGTCTGCAGCAGGACATGTCTGTGTCAGTTGTGTTTGGCATTGGAGATTGCCTTAACTCCCCTTTCCTCTACTCCCACAGGAAATGTTGAAGGATGAAGTTCGCACTTTGACCTACAGAAACTCCATGTACCACAACAAACATCTCTTCAAGGACAAAATCGTCCTAGATGTGGGAAGTGGAACTGGAATCCTTTGTATGTTTGCTGCCAAAGCTGGTGCCAAGAAAGTTATTGGGGTGAGCATTGTGGCACCACGTCACTTATCAGTGAGGTTCAGTTAGTGGTAGTATCCACCAATGGACTGTTATTCTGAAGTGGTCTGTTCTCCATGTGTGAAATAATTTCCCTCTTGTCTCGTTCCTGCTAATGCTACTTTGTTTGCCTTCCTATTCCAGTAGTTTGACTGCATAATGTAGTTTGATGCTTTGGATTGATTGAGACACCAGAGGCTATGTTTGTTATTTTGTAATTATGAAGCTGAACCTGATTAACTGAAAAGGTTCAATTTATTGTATACCAGATGCCATGTCAATGGAGTGCCAGTAAAACTCAGTAATAGGTGGTGTCTAATAATTGGGTGGATCTTGACTTAAAACACAGTTTGGATTATGGGAGGAAATGACAGTTTGTATCTAACTGGCACTGGAGAATGGGCAGGAATAGAGTTAGGCAGGACTGCAATGCCACCATAGTCTGAAGTGGTCTAGGCTCAGCCCAACATTGTGTCCAAGTAGTAGTCTGTGGTGATTGGTCGTGATGGATTATTGATCAAAGTCTGAAGCTCATTTTATTTGACTACAGAAGTCTATCCTTCCCAACAGGAATCTACAGTTATCGGTGAGCAATGGGAATTCTAGTTTAATTAACTTATTAATTTATAGCGAAAAGTATGTGAAGAAGTAATGCAGAATTGTTTCTTTTGGCCATTTCTTAGTTTTGGTGAAATTTTAAAATATGGAAGAAGAGGTTGATTTTGTGTTGCAAAATGTTGAACTAATCTTTTTTTCTTTTACAAAATCAGATCGAGTGCTCCAACATCTCTGAATATGCTGAAAAGATCATTAAAGCCAATAATTTAGACCATGGTGAGGATCCGCAATGTTGTCCTTTGTGTTAGGCAGCCTTTACAGTCATGTTACAATTTTATTTATTTTTTGTTCTTTTCCTCCTTTTTGTTTGTAAGTGCTGATTTGTAGTGTCATATGATTTTGCACGTAGCAGCTTAGCATGTAACTGTGAATGACTAGGTAGTAGTTTGTATGAGGATTGATCAACTAATGTGTTGTGACTGGCATCATCATTATTCTCAAATAGTGCCTTGACAAGCTGTCTTTTGCAGAGTGTAGGTATGAACTGTTGGGGAAAAGACTTTCTGCTTCCGCTTGGTTTGAATCGAGCAGTTGTTGCAGTAACTGACTTCTAATATGGTGCCTCTCATATCTTGACTGCCTGAGAAGAATAGGATTGAATCCCAAGTGGACACTGGGCAGTCGGGATGGAAAAAGCTGAAGAGGCACCATTTGTGTTGTTATCTTTTTATTTATTAAGGATGCCTTTAAAAGAAAGGGTTCTGAAACTTGAGTGGGTTTGGGAGAATTTGGAATAGAGGGGTGGAAAGGTTGCCTTGAAGAAAGGGGAAACTGCTTGTGTAAATGCTGGGGAGGTGGTCAACTTTAAAAAAGGACGTGGTCTGGGGTATGGGGGCTCAAAGGATTGGTGTTGCTCTACAAAAGTGCAGGCTGCAGCCTGTGCTGAGGTCTAATGTGATCCAAGTGTTACAATACCTGCCAAGTGAAACTGCTGCCCGTTAAAACTTCAGGTTTGAATGTGGCTCAGCTAGAACAGCAGTTCAAATGTAGGAATGAGATCGGCCAATTAATTCAAGTATGAAAATGGACTTTATTTGCAATCCAGAGTTGTAACAGTCTCTGAAGACGCATCCTGTTCAACACCCAAAAAAGCTGTTTTAGAATCCTGTGACTGGCATGTGCATGATCTATTTAGTGATAGTGGAACTGAAACCAGCACCAGTCTATAAACTTTTTTCTGAGCTTGTTTTTTGATAAATTTTGATCTCTCTCTGATCTCCTTCCCAGTATTGTTGCAAAGTGTTCTTTGTAGCCAGCCCTAAATTAGAGGGAGGGCACTAGTCTAGAACAGCTGTGTATAGTCAAAATGTTAACAGTACAGCCTACCTGTCAGCTTATCAGTGTGTCGCTGACTGGGGTTAGTATCCTGCCTGTTGAGCCCCTCCACACTTGTGCTGTCTAAACTGTGGAACTGCCAAATGTGCTCCTTTGGAACCTAAAATAATGGACTCTCCATGAGCCCCTTGCAAATGACTGTTTCTGTCATAAAGGATAGAAATTTGTTGTCAGACTTTGTGGAAATGTAGTAAGTGTGTGGTCACCACAAAAACAGCACCATTTAATTACATAAATTTATACATAAGACAAAGTTAAGACACATATCATTCCGATTACAGTTATCACCATCATCAAGGGCAAGGTAGAGGAGGTGGAACTTCCTGTGGAGAAGGTGGACATAATCATCAGTGAATGGATGGGCTACTGCCTCTTTTATGAATCAATGCTGAACACAGTCATCTACGCAAGGGACAAATGGCTGGTATGTGCTGTGTGTGTGGGTAAAGATGGAAGGCTGAATGCTGTTTGCTTATTGAGTACACTCTGCTCTATCCAGTCAAAATGCTCCAGTGACTATCGGCTGCTCCTGAAGTCATGATTGTGCTTCGATTTGCTTGAACCTTTTTAGGAGTCTGATTTCATTAGAAATTTGTTCTCCTTGAATTGTTTTGTGGGTGTAGGCCTTACTGGCAAGGTGACACCTTTTGCCTGTCCCTAATTCACTTTGAACTCAGGAGCTTGCTAGGCCATTCAGAAACTAGTTGAGAATCGACCACATTGTTGTCCATCTGCATTCACATGTAGACTCTGAGGTAAGGCTGGCAGATTTCCTTCTCTGAAGCACAAGGGAGTGAAGCAGATGGGTGTTTTTACAGAAGCCTATGATTGTCTTGATAATGGTGATTGTGAAACTATTGTAATATTTCCTGTTTATTAATTAACTTCAATTTCCTTTGGTTCAAGGGATATCTTCGTTATTTGTGATTCACCTCTGGGGAATATCAAAACATTATTTGATGTGTGTATTTGTAAATTTATCCTCTTTGTTTGGGGCACTGTGTTAAAGTTGATCCAGTTACACACCTTACACAGGATAAGGCACTGGCTTCATTCTGGGTTTGGATATTCTTCCACCTTTAAAGCATGAATGTAGTGTTTGCGTGTCTCCTCAGCAGTTTGGTTGAAGTCCACTGTTTTACCATGTGTTGTTGCATTTATTCTTTGCTGATTTATTTGTACCTTTTTTTTTAAAACAGCATCCAGACGGCCTGATTTTCCCAGATCGAGCTGCTCTCTATGTCACAGCCATTGAAGACAGGCAGTACAAGGACTACAAGATACACTGTATGTTTACATGTTTTCTAATGGTTCAGAAAAGATTTACAAAGATGTTGCCAGGGTTGGAGGGGTTGAGCTATAGGAAAAGGCTGAATGGGCTGGGGCTATTTTCCCTGGAGTGTCAGAGGCTGAGGGGTGATGTTGGAGAGATTTTATAAAGCCCTGAGAGGCACGGATAGAATGAACAGTCAAGGTCTTTTCCCTGGGATGGGGGGCTCAAAAACTAGAGAGCATAAGTTTAGGGTGAGGAGAAAGATGTAAAAAGAGCTTGAAGGGCAAACTTTTCAGAGAATGGTGTGTGTAGAATGAACTGCCAGGGGAAATGGTGGAGACAGTTATAACACTTAGAAGGGAACTGGATGGGAACATGAGTAGGAAGTGTTTAGAGGGACATGGGTCAAATCTTGGCAGATGGGACTAGATTAATTTAGGATATCTGGTCAGCATGGACAAGTTGGACTGAAGGGTCTGTTTCTGTTCTGTACGACTCTGGCTGTATTCTGATTTACACTTTGGTCGTTCATCATATTGTCTCTTTAATTGGCTCAGGCTCCTTTTGTTTCAAAATGCTTCAGTTAAACACCTTGAGACATTTTATTGCATTATAAAGTGTTACACAAATTAAATTGTTAATTAAAAGGTGGACTGATCTAATGACCAAAATGATTAATGGATTTCTTTTGGTTAGCTGTAGAGAATGTTTGTGTTATAGGGAAAATTGGGAATGATGAGGCATAGCTTTATCATTAGAAGCGTGCCATTTAAGAGTGATACAGGGTTGCACTTTATTTTACCCAGTAATGCTGATCCGGAACTCCAACTACTCGTTGCAAATACCCAGAGTGATTTTGGAACATTTTTGTTTAGTAAGAGTATGGACAGATTTGAAGCAAAGACATGAAAATTGAGTTGAGATTTGGGGAACCATGATTTTATTCAAGGGTGGAAAGGCCTGTGTGGCACAGAAGAGTGACAGCAAGAATTGACGTTTGAATAATAGGGCTGTGTGTCATTTCTGCATCAAACTGGCTTTGTTTGTGCAACAATCACAAAACATCGACCACCACACCTTTTGATAATTTTGGTTATCTGCCTGTGTTACCAAGCTGGATAGCACCCTGGGGCTGGGTTTCAGGTTTGCTTTGTAACACGCCCAAGCTTGGCAGAGATCAACGTATTGAGCACCTGGCTGGAGTATGAATACTGAGGATAATAGGATGCCGTGCAGGGATTGTTCTGCATCTGTATGGGAAGGCCTAAGCTATGTGGAATCTTGCTGCTGATATTAACTGCTTTGCAAGTTGATAACTGGTCCCTGTCTCTATCTGTACCCACAGGGTGGGAGAACGTGTATGGTTTCGACATGTCCTGTATCAAGGATGTGGCCATCAAAGAGCCACTGGTGGATGTAGTGGATCCCAAGCAGCTGGTGACCAATGCCTGTCTGATCAAGGTTAGCATGTGATTTTCATTACTGCCAGCACTACCACCTTTCGCAATGGGGAGAGATTGGGTACAGTAAAGCTTGAAACAATCCTGCTACTGTGAAAGGACAAGCTGCTTAATGGGCAGCATTTGGAACTGTTGCTGTGTTAACTCCTTCTAGTTTAATGAATGATGACACTAGTCTAGCAGGTGGTTATCTGCAACAATTGTTTTGACCAAAAATGTCAGGTTCAGACCATGTTTAACACAGATGAATTATTGTACTTTTCAGGAAGTGGACATTTACACAGTGAAAGTTGACGATCTGTCATTCACGTCACCTTTCTGCCTACAAGTCATTCGCAACGACTACATCCATGCGCTGGTAGCATACTTCAATATTGAGTTCACCCGATGTCACAAGAGAACAGGATTCTCCACAGGTAGCGTCTGGACAGGGATTGCAAGCTACTGGTCTCGTTATTGATGTAACTCATCAACTCAAAAAGTTGAGAATTAACCTGATGTTGGAAACCTCACCTTGCATCCAGCGCTGTTGACCTCTGTTCTAAAATTAATCTGCTTATATTCAAATTTCTTTATGGTATTCCCCCTTCCTAGTTTCTTGGCATCTGCTTACACTGTTTTCCCAATTCTGGTGTATTGTACACCTCCAGTCTTCAGCAATAGCAGCCATGGTTTTAGCACTGGTATCCCTTTCCTGATTTCTCTTGTTTGAGTCTGCTGTTTATCTATTTACTGTTGTACATTATAGAATCAGTCAGCACAGGACACCTTTTTTGTCCATTTTGTATTTATTTTCTAGAAGTAACTCTTCAATCTGCACCGTTGCCCAAGAATGCAGGTTTTTCCCGAACAAAGGCAAGAAAATAAAGTTGTTACAAGGCAGCCATCCGCTAATTAAGTGGTGGAGAAATAGAATGGCCTGTGTGCTGCTGCTGATTCACATACCAGTGGAGAAAGTTTCGTCCCATCTAAATGTGGTGGAAAGGTTTGAGTTTAATTGCATCAGCTTGTTTCTGTCGATGCGGTGATAAGTACACATGCCCCTCAGGAGTTGCTGTAGGGTGAGCACTGGGGACAAGCTATGTTGTCTCTAAACTTTCCCACTGCTGGGCAGACCTCTGAGGTCCATGCCTGACAGTGGCTCTCAGAACCAGAGGCCACTGTCTTCACACATCAGTGTGTACAGACCCTCCAAGCAGCTACATGGCTGTGTAGTTTAGAGGGAATGCTGGGGGCAGGGATAGAAGAGCTGCTGGTCTGGTCCTGACACCTTTGCAGCTGGTTGTACTGCCAAAGGTGGCAGTAAAATTGAAATTGACTACTTGTATAAGGTAGTGTCAATAACTGTAGAGCTGTGTGGCTGTTTAACTATTCAAAATTTGAGGCATCTGTCTGAAGTAGGATATGTGAGGAACTGAGGCTTCTTGTTGCTGCCTGGCGTGCAGTGACCTTAGCATCCAGCCATGTTTTGGGAAACAGGGTCTGTGCTATTCAGAAGGAGGAGAGATTATTTCATTGTACCAGATTTTACTGGGCTTGGTATGGCAGATACAAGAAGAGTATTTAGCTTTGAGGGCTTTAGCACTGTGGGGTTGAATAAGCAGCTGAATAATAGAATTTACAATTATCCTAAATAATGGGATTGAAATGAGACACTTATTCACTCAAAAATGGTGAATCTCTGAATTTTCTATCCCAAGATAGCTACAAAGCTGGGTCAGAGTGCATTTGGAATGTCATCAATAGGTTTCTGATAATTGGAGACATCAAAGGACTTGTGGACAGTTCAGGAACGTGACCTGAAATAGAAGATCAACATGTCCTAAATTCCTCCCTGTCAGCTGCTAATCCTGTGTGTGCATTTCTCTCTCACTCGAGCCCCCTACCACCCCCTCCCCCCCCCCCCCCGCCAAAAAAAGCGCACACATACTTTGTATTGATGGCATGACCTGCCTTCACTATTGAATTTCCAGCACCTGATGCTCCTTACACACACTGGAAGCAAACCGTTTTCTATATGGAGGACTACTTGACAGTCAAGCGAGGCGAGGAGATCTTTGGAACGGTCAGCATGAAGCCTAACACCAAGAACACTGTAAGTTTGGAAACTGCCTGCGCGTGCCCTTGGAAATGTGTGGCTGAGATTGCACTTGTACTAAGTTTTGAACTCTGCGTGGTTCTAGCTCCCTGTAAGAAGGATTTGGAGGAATGGGGAAGAGAGAAATGTTAGCAAAGCTTTCCATCTGAAACTGGAGTATTGTTGATCTGGAGTGTCTGGGTTGTCAAGCACCTCAGGGGTACATCTCAATGGAAGTGAATTAAATGTAACTTTCTTTCTTTTTCTTCTCTCAGCGGGACCTCGATTTCACCGTTGACATTGAATTCAAGGGACAACTGTGTGAGATGTCTGGATCCATTGACTACAAGATGCGCTAGAACCAGTTTCACTCCAACCCCTGCTCCTCCAGCTGTGTGCACCGTCCTCACCCCTCCATTCAGTCACCAGTGTGACCTCTGTAGTGTGCTATATATAGATAACATTGTTTTCAGGATTTATAAAGTTAATTGGTTGTGCAACTGACTGCTCCTCTCCTCGATCACTTGAAGTAAGTTAGCATGGCATATGAGCTGGGAGGAGGGAGGAAGGCATCTAGAATAATTTTACTTATAAACAGTTGCCACTTGTGCTATTACAGAACCATTCTTAAGCTGCTGTACTGATGTGTTTTTCTTCAAAGAGCAGAGATATTCTAATGTTAATCCCTGTTAATCATCTATATCTACCTTAGCAGGGAAGATTTAAGATATGAATAACTTTTGTTTTGCATATTTTGTTAAAGAATGGTACTTTACATTTATGCTTGTTCCCTAATTTGGCAAATCATCCTGTAGTCAGCAATGTGATTCTAACCTGACTTTAAGTGCTTCTTCTGCAGTTTTTTAAATTTAATTTTGGGACCTCGTTCTTGACTGTAGAATTCTTTTTGGCGTGCGTGGAATGCATCTCCGTGGTGGAAATACTTCAAAAACTGTTGTTACAGTATAACCCTTCAGAAAATGGGTTCAAGAATTGGCATGGAGATTGCACACCCCACATCCAATGAAGACATTTGGGTTGAGTGCACTCTTGGGGTGATGGACTGGAGATTATTTTCAATCTTAATCATGTGGGAAGTTTAAGATGAAGTAACCGTCCCCATTGTGCCCACTTTGCAACTCGTCCCGGACCCTGTGGGTGCAGGTTTCCTGATCCCACTGATATGTAAATCCCATCACCAAGAGTGTGCCTGAGTCATGCTTCTATGTTTAAGCTGAAACTACAGCTGGTGGTGATCAATCTGCAAGATACAGATGTTTTGGGTTACTGAATTGAGGTTCTGGTTAAACATCTTCAGGTTTTGTTTTGTAGAAATTGAACTCTGAAAAGGTCATTCTTTGGGGTTATCGTGTCTGTGGCATTTGAAGCTGGAAGCTCACTGCTGAGTCCTTAATCTCAGCACGATTGCTTTTCTGTATTTCCTATTGCTTACCCTTTTTGTCCTAAAATTAAGTCTTTTTATATCGTGTTCGATCAATCTTTCCATTCATTAAATTGACAACATTTTGAGGTTTCAGTCCTCCACCTTGAGTTGCAAAGAACTATATTCAATGTGTTAACTTTTTTGTTCTTTGAGCAGTTGCTATGTAACCTTTTTAGTGGGAAGTACTCAATGGCTTGAGTTTGCTGCTTCACCTCTGTAGCTGCTGCTCATTTATCCTCTGCATGAGGCTCTATGTAAATGCTTCCATTGCATGTAGAGTCTCCAGGTCTGAACACATGTGTCAAAGGTTTGTGACAGCCTGGTTAACTTCCACACTGCAAGAATCCATGTTAACTGTGAAACTTGGCAGAGCCAAGTCATTAAAGCTCTGTAACCTTGCCGGTCCTGTTGAACAACTACCTTGCAAAGACACTCTAATTGTGAATGTGCTGTGCAGTAAGAAATTTTGGGAAATTGTTCTGAAACTTGGGGACTTTTGAACCTGCTCTGAGAGGCTGTGTGTAAACATCACTGACTGACTGACTAGTGATACCCACTGTGCCTAGTTTGCGATTGCCACTATCTGAATTTGTTCCTTTAGAATTTGAGCAGAGTATTTGTGCTCTCCTGACTGAGGAAGAAAAGTATCTGGAGGGCAGTAACTTTGTTGTCTTCTTACTGTTTCTCCCCCTGCCAGTCTCAACACCATCTTCTGTTTGGCAGGTAATGGTTTTGTACCAGATGGGAATTTGAATGGACACTTGCAGGCTGGTGTGGCTCCATACATTACAATCCTGGTGCACTGGGAATCATTGTTTCATAAACACTATCTTAAACAGTTGTTTGTTTGAGCAAACTCTGACCTCAGTGAGGCAACATTCAGTTTCAAAGAGGAGTGGTAACTTGTAAATCTTGTGCTGTGCGCAACCATCTTTTGGCTGAAAACACTAATCTTTTGTTTTACTCCTTCGATTGACTTGCACTGTTGCGATGCTAGATTCTCCATTGTTTGACCATGCACTTAAAGCACACACTTCCAGATATGTTATTTTCTTGGTGTTGGGGGACGGGGATTTGTTTGAGTGTCTTGCCAGGGTAATAAATGTTGCTGATAACTGATCCCCCGTTTTGCTCTCTATCTTTCTCTCTCTACCCCTTCTATCCATAGCAAGTTTTGTATCTAATTTGAGTTCCATACCAGTGTTGCTCAGTGTTATGTTAACTAGTGCACAGAACCATTACCCACTGAGACTGCCAATTACAAAATGCCATCTAATATATTAGTGGCACTGTCATCTATATCTGCATTGTTCAAGTCTATGAAATTGTCTACAGCTGTGGGAGGGATAGAAGTTATTTGGCTGCATTCTTCATTGCCTGTCCAGCCTGTTTGGTTAGGGTTGCTTATCAAGTCTGAAAACTAAAGACAAGGCTATGCTTGGAATCTGAGTGCTGTCTCGCTATACTAGCTTTTTTGATGTGGAGATGGTGTTTCAGTTGAGGACAGTACAATACAATATTCAAGGGCTGTGATTAAGCTTTGATCTAACTGAACAGCATATCTGCTATGGCAGAAATGTTAACTTTTCTTATGTGCTTTTTTTCCCTCACATTTGAACGTACCCCCCCACCTTAAATTGGGACTGTGTTGGCCTGCAGCTACTGACACTTGCTGACTGGCTGCTTTTTTCCTGTTACTGAGCCAAGGCCTGGTTGGTTGCTGCAATTGCCGTCCTACCTGCAGTTCTTTGAGACAAGGATCATCCCATCTGACTGCTGCTCAGCAGCAGAGCCATTGCACCAGTGACTGTTCTGCTGACATGCCTTAGGTTTTCTTTGGGCAGGAGGGAGGGCTTGTTTTTTTGCACCCCCTTATTAAAGGGACAGTTATATTTCTGAAGCTTTGTTACAGCCCTGACTTATACCTAAAATTGATCTTTTTAAAAAGAGTATTAGTGTACATTGAGACTGCCATGTTGGTCTTCTAAACCCCTAAGTACTGACTGGCAAACATTGTGACTGTGTAGTAAATTATGCTTTGTTTTTTTATATATGGTGACATTCATTGAGAATAAAAGTTTGTCTTTATGCTGTCTTGTGCAAGTCTCTTTTTAATTGATCTTGTCACTAGTTACTAGTTACAGGTTAATAGCTCAGGGTTTCTCCAGTTCTGATAATATCCTAACGCATATAGCTACAAGTGATTTTAAAAACACCAAGACTGACCCTTTGCCAAAACAACATTTTGACAAAAGATCTACAACTATAAATAAACATCTGCTCTTTCTGCACAAGCTGTGCATGCAATACATTTGTCAGACACCATCTATGAAGAAAGAACTAGCTATTGCTGTTTAACCCTTTCCAGTTCTGATAAGAATTAGAGACCCAGCAGTTATTGTGCAGGAGGCTAAATAACTAAGGAGATCCCTCTGATTGCCGAACAATGCTGGCAGCAGATCTCATAGCCAACAAGCCTGGTCTGACTGCAACACTTTTTAAAGCAGATTGCTTGGTGGTTCACTCAATACACATCTACCATTCCAGACACTTGAAGATGGATCCTGTGCTGTTATCTGCTTCACAGCCTGCCCCCACAGTTAAGTAAATCCTGCAATACTGTTCTCATTGCTCCAAACAATCTGGTTTAGTTTTAACTATCGCATGCAGAAGGGTGCAAGTTACCCTTGCTCAGCTATGCTGAGCAAAGAATGCTTGCTTATGTAATTTAGTCCTCAAACTTTGGATCAACAGGGGGAAAGAGTACAGAATGAGGAGCCAGTGCTTATGGACCAGACCAAAACCCTCACACTTCATAAGGTTGTTTGGATTTAAAGCAAAACACTTTGTTCATCTGCTATTGTTAAATTAAAAAAGGAAGTGGAATAACTAACTTCATTGGAAAATGTTAACAGTAGGGTAAAGTAACTTGCTAATTGACAATAAAGTACAACACCAATTCCATAAACACACTCTTGGCAAAACATTCTCATACAGTTCTCCAGTCCAGGAGGTAAGAACATCAAAAGACAAAGAAAGAAAACTGCTTTCAGCTGTAGCAAAGAGCAGCTTCTTACAACCTCATCAGTTTATGCTGAAAGCTGAAGATCCTGGTTCTGTGGGAGTTTGACCACACTTTCAGGCTGATTCTATTGGTCCAATTTTTTTTAAATACTGTTATTCTGGTAAACTACCCCTAACAAAACCTCTCCAAATTGGGGCAAAATAACAACTTAAAGTTACAGTACTATCACACTTAGCATTTAGTGGAATCTCCAAAGTAACATCTCTGCGTTGTTACCTGATCTACATACAAATGAGCAT
This sequence comes from Stegostoma tigrinum, assembly GCF_030684315.1. Taxonomy (NCBI): domain Eukaryota; kingdom Metazoa; phylum Chordata; class Chondrichthyes; order Orectolobiformes; family Stegostomatidae; genus Stegostoma; species Stegostoma tigrinum. Next base: position 22,289,128 of record NC_081391.1, on the reverse strand, counting down.
AGAGTAAACTAGGTTAGAGAAATGGATGTGTGGGGCAATACCATCAATGCTGGAGAAAGTGACTAGAAAGGATGAGTGACCCTGCTAGAGATTATTACTGTATTAGGGGAAGGATGACCTTAATCCAGGAAAGGAAGATACAAAAGTAGTCTAGACAAATAATGCATGATTAATATGCAGACACAGCAAGTAGAAAGCCAATGGAATGTTATGGGTGCATTGCAAAGGAAATCAAATGCAAGAACAGGGAGGTCATTTTTCAGTTATAAAGGGCATTGGTGAGACTGCATCTGGAGGGACTCTGTGTAGTCATTAACATCCTTCTATCTGTATTAGAAATGTAGTGCAAGTAGTTCATTAAAACTTTTTAAACTAATACCTTGAATGAACAGATAGCCTTGAGTAAAAGCTAGACAAGCTAAGCCTGCACCCTCTTGCACTTAGAAGAGTCAGGAAGTGACTTAATTGAAATGTATTAGATCCTGAGGGCTTTGAGCAGAAGATGTGGGAAGGATATTTTCCCCTTGTGGAAGAATCTAGAACAACGGGTTATAGTTTAAAAATAATACATTACTTTTAAGTCAAATGAAGGAAACATAACTCCTAGGGTTGAGTATTTTGCATTCCCTTCCTCAAAGGCAGTGCAGAATCATTCAATATTTGTAATGATTCTAATGATGAAGGGGGTGAAATATCACAGTATTCAAGAATGTAGAGTTAAGGTCAGAATCAGATCAGCCATGAGATAGGGGAACTGCAGATGCTGGAGAATCTGAGATAAAGTGTGGAACTGGATGAACACAGCAGGCTAAGCAGCATCTTAGGAGCACAAAAGCTGACATTTTGGGCCTAGAACCTTAGGCATGAAACATCAGCTTTTGAGCTCCTAAGATGCTGCTTGGCCTGCTGTGTTCATCCAGTTCCACACTTTCTTATCTCAGATCAGCCATAATCTTGCTGAATAATGGAACAGACCTGAAGGGCCAGGTGGCCTGCTGCTCCTTGTTTGAATGAATCTGAGGGAAGGTTATATTCAATGCTAAACCAGGTTAAATGTGTAGAAAAATCCAAATAAATCAATAGGATAAATCAGGTCAAGTGTAGACACTAGTTATTAGCAACCTACTTACCATTCATAATGTTGTGGAGTTGGTATTCCCATTCATTAGATTGCTGTAAATGCGATAGGTCATCTGGGTTTCTTCTCCCCATGTCAGATTGACTAATTACTCAATTTGTTACATCACTGGCGATTCATTAGCACAATATATTCATGAGTCCGTTACTGAATAGGTAATGAAAACAGTTTAACAGTCACTCAATTGGGTAAAATATTACTGACAGAAAAGTCAGGCTATCAAAGCTTTTTCTCCTTAAACGCACAAGGACAGACAACCTCAGGGATCAATTTACCCAGAAGAATATACCGAATGATTGGCCAAGATGTTGCTGCAGAAAATTCACCAAGGAACAGTTGGCCCTTAAGCTTCTAATTAAGAAAGGTGCTAATGTCTGGGCATGCTTAACCACTAATATTTAATGTCAGACAGAATCTAAACAGTAAGTGATGTAATGTTGCATGTTGTTCTGTACAGAGGATCTTCAAGATAACAGCATTGCTTTAGTGATACTTGGGAAGGAAAGTTGGACAATCGGAAACACCTTGAAACAATGTATATTGGTGTCTAAAGTTCCTTGCAGCTTGAAGACATGTTGCACACAACTCACTTTCCAAGACAGTGGATCGAGGATTCTCAATCCAGGCACCATTAAGAATTCAAACTAGAGCAGTACTTCCCAAACTGTTGCCTCCCACCAGGACCCTGTAATTGAGACCTGAAAACAAATGACCCTTTGAGAGCTGCAAAAGTGGAGAGGAGCCTCAGAGCAATAGCACAGCTTTTACAATTCAGAACTCCACAGCAGCCACCGTTGCCTCCGAGTTTGTTATTCCATTCAGGGCCCTGACCTCCATTGTGGGAATCCCTGACTTAGATTCCATGAAGGGAAAAGCAGACTAATTATTTATCATAAACAGATGTAGGGTAGAGGACACAGCTCAAAGTAAACAACTGGTAATAGTAATGGGCAAGTGACCTCCTGCTGAAAACCACAAAGTTATTTTTACAGTCCTGTAACCAGCACAACAAAAGGAAAGAATCCAGCTCAAAGGACCCCTCCTGTCTTCTACACTAAGATTTTTAAATTTTTTCCCCCACCCAGTATCTGATTAAGCCTGTTAGAGATCTAATTTTTCTTCCAATTCTGATTAAAGATACTATCTCTCTCCATGCTTGCTGCCATTACCTGCTGAGTATTTCCAGCAGTCTCTTTTCTCCTTTGACTGTCCTGTCTTTTTTTCCCTTCTTTTAAAAAGCTTCGCAGCAGTTCTCTTTCAAATTTAAGAGCATTCTCTCTCAACAATCCTAATCAATGACCTTTCATGAAGTGTAAACAGTGCTCAGAGTTAAATTCATTTTATTTACAAGACAGACAAAATGAAAACTCTTTTCTTCCAATCCCAAAAATATAGACTTAAAAAAAACTATTCAGTTCCACGTTTGTAGAGTCGTGCCATCAAACCAGAAGAGTTTGAGCAATTCTTTTGCTTGCCACAATCCAGAAACTAAGGGCACATCATTTCTCCAGAGGTGCGTAGTTCAAGAGTTTTTCAATCAGGTCTACGTGGGACAGCAGCATTCGTCTGCAGCAGTAACGTTTCAGGCCCAATGCATCCAGCGCATCACTGGAAACAGATAACCCACATTTAGTAACACGTTAACATCATATTGCTAGCTCTATACATCACTAAGGACTAAAATTAGGGGGACAGGTAGGTGGCTAGTTTTTGGTCTTCAGTAGAGAAGGTTAAGCAATGATATAGCACAAGCATTTTAGAAACAATCAAAGCAGATTGACAGGATGGATAGAGCAAGTTCAGAACTAGGACAAACCTCAAAACTGTAAAGAACAGGACACTATCATTTCACTCCTTGATCACAGCTGATTAACGACACACTGCCTGGAGAGGTGTGTGTGGGGGGGGAACGACTATAATGTTCTGGGAGGTGGTTAGGTGATCACTTAGGCACCATGCTGTGTGGACAGCGTTGTGAGGCTAGGAAGGTGGGATGGGTGTAGATGGGAGATCAATGGCCAACATGGACTCGGTAGGTCTCTCTCTGTGCTGTGATATCAACAAAGAACATTACATGCAGCGAATCAAATTGGCTGAAGACTGGTATCTGAGATGCCAAAGACCACTGGAGGCCAAGATGTGCCATCCACTCAGCATTTCTGACTGAAGATGGTTGCAAATGCTTCAGCCTTATCTTCTGCGCTGGTGCTGGGAATAATGGTGGAGCCCCCTCTTCAAGGGCGACGTTGATTATCTACCACCATTCATGACTTGATACAGGAAGACTGTACAGTTTAGATCTGATTCCGCTGGTTTTGAATCACTTAGCTTTGTCTATCTCTTGCTGCTTATGCCTCTTGATTTGTAAATAGTCCTGTTTCATAGCTTCACCGGGTTGACAGCTCACTTTTAGGATAACGTGGAAATGCTCTGACACACCTTACTGCACTCTGCATTGACCTAAGGTTGATCCCCTGCTTGGTGTTACTAAGAGTTGGGGATATATTGGGCCATGAGGTTGCAGACCTGGCAGGTAGAGGCACTGTAATATTTAAATATTTAGATTTGCACTTGCGATGCCAAAGCATACATGGCTATGGCCAAATGTAGAAAAACAGGATTAGAATAATTAGGTAACAAAGTGTGGAGCTGGATGAACACCGTAGGCCAAACAGCATCTTAGGAGCTCAAGAGCTGACGTTCCGAGCCTACTTGTTGGGCCAAAAAGCCTTTCTCTGTGCTGTATTATGACTATGCTTCCATAGAGGGACTTTTGCCCCTAATCCTTATTTGGGGACTTGCATGAACCACAGTTTAAAATTCGTAACTGATTGAACAAACTGTTTTTTAAACACATTCCACCACCCTACTGTGGGTGTATAAAATGTCTCTTCCCAATTTATCTCATGATCTTATTGAATTACAGAACAGACTGTAAGTCTCAGGAGCAGAACAAGGCCATGTAGCCCATCAAGTCTGCTCCACTATTCAATGAGATCATGGTTGATCTGATAACTCAACTCCATTTTCCTGCTGTTTCCCTACAATCCTTCATTCCTTTACTGATTAAAAATCTGTGTCTCAAACTTGAGCAAGAGAATCTGTGGGAAAGAATTCCAGATTCACTACCCTCATAAGAGATTCCTCAACTCTGGTGTAACTGAGCAATTCCTTAGTCTGTCATTATACCCTCTAGTCCTAGACTCTCCAAGATGGAGAAACAACTTCTTAGCATCCAACCCGTCATGCCAACACCACGTCCCCACCTTCCAATAACTTTTTGCTTTAATGAGGCCACCCAGCCAATCTTCTGAGTCCAGTGTTCTGGCTGAGCCAACTCAACATCTCAAGAAAATCCCTCCACAAGCAGGATCAGCCTCAAGAGCCTTCTCTGGATCACCTGCAATGGCAACGTGTCTTTCTGTTGATAAGGGTTCTAAATCAGTTCACAGCATTCCAAACATCTGGCTCAAGGGTCAATACTCCCTACTTTGACTCCTAATTCATACAGATGTACCACTTGGCCATATCTTGGCTTTTCATAAATTCGACCAAGGCTGATACTAAGGTGGAGAACTGGATGAACACAGCAGGCCAAGCAGCATCGGAGGAACAGGAAGGGTACCGTTTCGGGTCACGAAGAAGGGCTCAGACCCGAAAGGTCAGCTTCCCTGCTCCTCTGATGCTGGTTGGCCTGCTGTGTTCACCCAGCTCCAGGCCGGTGTTATCTCACTGTCTCCAGGATCTGCAGTTTCTACTATCTCTGAGGCTGACACTGTTGGCGCTCTGTCCAAGTTTGTTTTATATTCACCCGCGGGACCTGAGTGTCACTGGCTTGACCAGCATTAGTTGCCCAGAGAGGGGGGAGCCCAGTCACCCACACTGCTGTGGGTCTGGAGTCACATGTAGACCAGGCCATGGTGTGGGTGGCAGATTCCCCCCCCCCCCCCCAAAGGGTATTAGCGAACCAGGTGGGGTTTTCTCACAAACTGGCAAGGGGTTCATCACCAGACTCTTCACTCCAGGTTCAAACCTGTTTCCCCGGAACATTAACCCGGGGCTTTGCACTCATCGTGGCACCGGGCCTCCCCGTTGTCCCAGTGAGTCCGGCCAGAGTCTGGATGGAAGGTGCGGGCGCTGCCCGAGGCCGGTGTTGTTGTTGTTGTTGTTAGGCCCCAGGCCCCAGGCCTCTCCCCGCCCACCCCGCCCCCGGCTGTTACTCACCCCTCCGTGTACTCGGCCTGCAGCAGGCCCAGGTAAGCCTCCCACTTGTTGCCGACCACCTTGCCGCAGGTGAAGCAGCGGACCGGGATGATCATGGCGCCGTCTCCGAGAATGAGTCGTGGGGACGGAAACTCCGCTTCTGGAAACTTCTCCCAGCGTCAGCCCACTGCGCATGTGCTGGGGGGGGGGGGAGAAAATGATGTCCCGCGGGCAGATTGCGCATGCGTGCCGTACTGGGCCTGCGGTGAGGAATTGAGAGCAGCGGGGGGCGCTGTTTCTCTCAATTTCACCTCCAAAGTGGGAGGAGGGGCATGAGGTGGGTCTCAGAGACTACAGGGTCAAGACTTGTTACCCATTTCCTAATTTCAACCTTTACAAGGTGTGGGTGGGTTGCTGTCTAACCAGAGCAATGAAACAGCACAGCAGGGGCCATTCAGTCCATCCTGCCTGTGCTGACCCAAATGCCTTTGCAATCCCACCTTCCTGCACACAACCCATAGTTTTGCAGATTACAGCACTTCAGGCGCAGATCGGGGACTTTCGAAAAGAGTTTAGAGCCGTTGCCTCCATCACCAACTCACACAGCAAATTCTAGACACACATCATCGTCTGCATAAGAGATAATAGGAACTGCAGAGGCTGGAGAATCCGATATAACAAGGTGTAGAGCTGGCAGGCCAAGCAGCATCTTCGGAGCAGGAAAGCTGACATTTCAGGCCTAGACCCTTCATCAGAAATGGGGGCGAGGAAGAGGGTTCTGAAATAAATAGGGAGAGAGGGGGAGATGGATCAAATATGGATAGAGGAGAAGATAGGTGAAGAGGAGACAGACAGGTTAAAGAGGCGGGGGTGGAGCCATGAAAGGTGAGTGTAGGTGGGGGAGGTAGGGAGGGGATAGGTCAGTCCGGGGAGGACGGACAGGTCAAGGGGGCAGGATGAGGTTAGTAGGTAGGAGATGGGGGTGGGGCTTGAGGTGGGAGGTGGGGATAGGTGGGAGGAAGGGCAGGTTAGGGAGACAGGGATGAGTTGGGCTGGTTTTGGGATGCAGTGGGGGGACGGGAGATTTTTAAGCTTGTAAAATCCACATTGATACCATTGGGATGCAGGGTTCCCAAGCGGAATATGAGTTGCTGTTCCTGCAACCTTCGGGTGGCATCATTGTGGCACTGCAGGAGGCCCAGGATGGACATGTCATCTGCGGAATGGGAGGGGGAGTTGAGTGGTTCGTGACTGGGAGGTGCAATTGTTTATTGCAAACTGAGCATAGGTGTTCTGCAAAGCGATCCCCAAGCCTCCACCTGGTTTCCCCGATGTAGAGGAGGCCACAATGCGAACAGCAGTATACCTCATTTGCAGATGTGCAGGTGAACATCTGCTTGATGTGAAAAGTCATCTTGGGGCCTAGGATGTGGGTGAGGGAGCAGGTGTAGCACTTCCTGCGGTTGCAGGGGAAGGTGCCGGGTGTGGTGGGGCTGGAGGGGAGAGTGGAGCGGATAATGGAGTCACGGACAGAGTGGTCTCTCTGGAAAGCAGACAAGGGTGGGGAGGGAAAAATGTCTATAGTGGTGGGGTCGGATTGCAGATGGCAGAAGTGTTGGAGGATGATGCGTTGGATCCAGAGGTTGGTGGGGTGGTACGTGAGGACGAGCGGGATTCTGTTGTTATTGTGGGGATGGGGTCTGAGGGATGAGTTGCAAGAAATATGGGAGACACAGTCGAGGGCGTTCTTGACCACTGCAGAGGGGAGCTTTTGGTCCTTGAAAAATGAGGACATCTGAGATGTACGGGAGTGGAATGCCTCATCCTGGGAGCAGATTTGAGGGAGGCAAAGGAATTGGGAATAGGGGATGGCATTTTTGCAGAAGTTGGGTGGGAGGAGGTGTATTCTAGGTAGCTGTGGGAGTTGGTGGGCTTGAAATGGATATCAGTTTCTAGGTGGTTGCCCGAGATGGAGGCAGAGAGATCCCGGAAGGTGAGGGAGGTGTTAGAGATAGTCCAGGAGAACTTAAGGTTGGGGTGGAAGGTGTTGGTGACGTGGATGAACTGTTCGAGCTCCTCTTGGGAGCAAGAGGCGACGCTGATACAGTCATCAAAGTAACAGAGGAAGAGGTGGGGTTTGGGCCAGTGTAGGTACGGAAGTGGATTATTCCACATAACCTACAAAGAGGCAGGCATAGCTTCGGCCCATGCAGGTACCCATGGCTACCCCCTTTGTCTGTAGGAAGTGGGAAGAATTGAAAAAGGAGTTGTTGAGGGTGAGGACAGGTTCGTCTAAGCAGATGAGGGTGTCATTGGAGGGTGACTGGTCGGGCCTGCAGGACAGGAAGAAGCGGAGGGCCTTGAGGCCATCTGCATGGGGAATGCAGATGTATAGGGACTGCACGTCCATAGTAAAAATGAGGTGTTGGGGACCGGGGAATTGGATGTTCTGGAGAAGGTGGAGGGCGTGGGTGGTGTCTCGAACGTACGTAGGGAATTCCTGGACCAAGGGGAAGAAAATGGAGTCCAGATAGGTGGAGATGAGTTCGGTGGGGCCAGAGCAGGTGGAGACAATGGGTCAACCAGGACAGGCAGGTTTGTGGTTTTTGGAGATAGAAGCGGGTGGTGTGGGGTTGGGGATCGATGAGGTCGGATGCTGTGGGTGGGTGGTCAGCCAAGGTGATTTTGTTGTGGATGTTTTGGGTGATGATGGTTTGGTGCTCGGGGGTGGGGTAATGATCCGGGGGCGGTAGGAGGAGGTGTCGGAGAGTTGGCCCCGGGCCTCAGCGATGTAGAGGTCAGTGCGCCATACGACAACTGCACCTCCCTTGTCCATGGGTTTTATGGTGAGGTTGGGATTGGAGTGGCGGGCTGCCCGTTCTGCTGGGGAGGGGTTGGTGTGGATGAGAGGGGTGGAGAAGTTGAGGCGATTGATGTCATCCAGCTCTACACCCTCTCCACAAAACAGTTTTTCCTCAAATCTCTTCTAATTTTCCTGCCATTTAACTTGAATCTGTGGCAGAGATCATGGGAACTACTGATGCTGGAGAATCTGCATCACAGAAGCAGGAAAGCTATCGTATTTGGCCTGCCATGTTTATCCAGCTCTACGCCCGGTTATCTTTGAATCTGTAGCCCCTGGTTTTGAACTCTCTGTCAAGGGGAACAGGTTCCTCTTGCTTACTCGATCTCAACGCCACCCCCCCCACCACACGCACAATTTTGTGTATCTCAATCATGTCACTCCTAAGCCATCTCTGTTTCAAGGAAAATCTCCCAATCTCTCCTCATAGCTACAATTCTGCAGCCCTGGCAACATTCAAGTAAATCTCGCTCACACTTTCTGCAGAGCAATTAGATTCTTCCTGTATTACAGTGACTAGAACAGCACTGAATACTCCAGTTGCGGTGCCACCTGGGTTTTATACAGTTTCATTATTATCTCCGTACTTTTGCATTCTATACCTCTGCCTTCTTGAACCAATGCAGAGTTTAGGGCGGCACCGTGGCTGAGTGGTTAGCACTGCAGCCTCACAGCGCCAGGGACCCGTCTTCGATTCCCGCCTCGGGCGACTGTCTGTGTGGAGATCGCACATTCTCCCCGTGTCTGCGTGGGTTTCCTCCGGGTGCTCCGGTTTCCTCCCACAGTCCAAAGATGTGCAGGTTAGGTGGATTGGCCATGCTAAATTGCTCATAGTGTTCAAGGGTGTGTGGGTTATGGGGGATGGGTCTGGGTGGGATGCTTCAAGGGGCGGTGTGGACTTGTTGGGCCGAATGACCCGTTTCCACACTGTAGGGAATCTAACCTAATCTCATCTAGATGTAAAGTCACCATAGTCCCAGAGGAGAGACAGAGAAAGACAACTGGTGGTGGTTTAAGAGATAATAGGAACTGCAGATGCTGGAGAATCCAAGATAATAAAATGTGAGGCTGGATGAACACAGCAGGCCAAGCAGCATCTCAGGAGCACAAAAACTGACGTTTCGGGCCTAGACCCTTCATCAGAGAGGGGGATGGGGTGAGGGTTCTGGAATAAATAGGGAGAGAGGGGGAGGCGGACCGAAGATGGAGATTACAAGAGAGTTGCAATGGGAGAGAGATTCCCTGAGGTTAGTTACCCTCCTCCCTCCGGACCAACCTCAGGAAATCTCTCTCCCATTGCAACTCTCTTGTAATCTCCATCTTCGGTCCGCCTCCCCCTCTCTCCCTATTTATTCCAGAACCCTCACCCCATCCCCCTCTCTGATGAAGGGTCTAGGCCCGAAACATCAGCTTTTGTGCTCCTGAGATGCTGCTTGGCCTGCTGTGTTCATCCAGCCTCACATTGTATTATCTTATTATGGTGGTGGTTTAATCTGAGGGTCAGTTCACCTCAGGGATGGAGTTAGAAAGATGTGACCTTCACAGTAACATCAACCAGTACAAGAGTTCAATCCCTGCTGGTGATGTCACGGTATGACACAAACCAACCATCCAGACAACTGTGAGAGACAGTAGGAACTGCCGAAGCTGGAGTCTGACATAACAAGGTGTGGAGCTGGATGAACACAGCGGGCCAGGCAGCATCAGAGGAGCAGGAAAGCTGACATTGAAGAAGGGTCCAGGCCTGAAACGTCAGCTTTCCTGCTTCTCTGATGCTGCCTGGACTGCTGTGTTCACGCAGCTCTACACCTTGTTATCTCGGCAACTGCGCTGACTAACACTTGGAGGGTGTAGGGAAACCTGCAACAGAGGGAGTCCCAGAATTGTGCCACAGCAACACTGAAGGTACAGCAACATAGTTTCAAGTCATAACGATTTCCAAGTAAGTGGCTTGGAGGAGAACTTGCAGTTGGCCGTATCTACATGTATGCGTTGCCCTTCTCCTCTGGTCATGAGTTAGGGAGGAAACCAAAAGAACTGCGGATGCTACGAATCAAGAACAAAAACAAAAGTTTGCTGGAAGCTCAGCAGGTCTGGCAACATTTCCCTACCTCGCCACCCCCTCCTCCCTGTTTTCTGCATGTAAACTGATGTTTTCCCAGCCACCATCTGTTCTGAGGAAGCCTCACCAGACCCAAAACGTTAACTCTGATTTTTTCTTCACAGATGCTGCCAGACCTGCTGAGCTTTTCCAGCATCTTTGTTTTTGTTCTGAAGTTTGGAAGGTGCAGTCTAAGGAGCCTAATGAATTTCTGTAGGGTCTGTTATAGATGGTACACGCTGCTGTTACAGAGTACTTCCAGTGGGGGGAGTGGATGCTTGTGGATGTGGAGCCAATCAAATGGGCTGCTTTGTCCTGGATGGGTTCAAGCTTCTTCAGTGTTGTTTGGGCTGCCCCCATCCAGGCAAGTGGGGAGTACTCCTTCACACGCCTGACTTGTGCTTTGTCGATAGCGTACAGACTTTGGGGAGTCAGGGGTGAGTTCCTCACTGTAGTATTCCCAACCTCTGACCTGTAGCAATTGTATTCCTATGGCTAGTTCATTGAGTTTCTGGTCAATGGTAACGCTCTCCCTAGGATGTTAGAGGTGGTGAATTCGGTGATGGTGATGTCCAGAGAGAATGATTCGATTCTTTCTTGTTAGGGATCACAAGGCAAGTGGAGAGTATTCCAAGATAATAAAATGTGGAGCTGGATGAACACAGCAGGCCAAGCAGCATCTCAGGAGCACAAAAGCTGACGTTTCGGGCCTAGACCCTTCATCAGAGAGGGGGATGGGGAGAGGGTTCTGGAATAAATAGGGAGAGAGGGGGAGCCGGACCGAAGATGGAGAGAAAGGAAGATATGAGAGGAGAGTATAGGTGGGGAGCTGGGGAGGGCATAGGTCAGTCCAGGGAAGACGATCGGGTCAAGGAGGTGGGATGAGGTTAGTAGGTAGGAGATGGAGGTGCGGCTTGGGGTGGGAGGAAGGGATGGGTGAGAGGAAGAACAGATTAGGGAGGCAGAGACAGGCTGGGCTGGTTGTGTGATGCAGTGGGGGGAGGGGACAAACTGGGCTGGTTTTGGGATGCAGTGGGGGAAGGGGAGATTTTGAAGCTGGTGAAGTCCACATTGATACCATTGGGCTGCAGGGTTCCCAGGCGGAATATGAGTTGCTGTTCCTGCAACCTTTGGGTGGCATCATTGTGGCACTGCAGGAGGCCCATGATGGACATGTCATCGAAAGAATGGGAGGGGGAGTGGAAATGGTTTGTGACTGGGAGGTGCAGTTGTTTATTGCGAACCGAGCGGAGGTGTTCTGCAAAGCGGTCCCTAAGCCTCCGCTTGGTTTCCCCAATGTAGAGGAAGCCACACCGGGTACAGTGGATGCAGTATACCACATTGGCAGATGTGCAGGTGAACCTCTGCTTAATGTGGAATGTCATCTTGGGGCCTGGGATGGGGGTGAGGGAGGAGGTGTGGGGACAAGTGTAGCATTTCCTGCGGTTGCAGGGGAAGATATCGGGTGTGGTGGGGTTGGAGGGCAGTGTGGAGCGAGCAAGGGAGTGACGGAGAGAGTGGTCTCTCCGGAAAGCAGACAGGGGTGGGGATGGAAAAATGTCTTAGGTGGTGGGGTCGGATCGTAGATGGCGGAGGTGTTGGAGGATCATGCGTTGTATCCGGAGATTGGTCGGGTGGTGTGTGAGAACGAGGGGGATCCTCTTGGGGCGGTTGTGGGGGGGGCGGGGTGTGAGGGATATGTTGCGGGAAATGCGGGAGACGCGGTCAAGGGCGTTCTTGACCACTGTGGGGGGAAAGTTGCGGTCCTTGAAGAACTTGGACATCTGGGATGTGCGGGAGTGGAATGCCTCATCGTGGGAGCAGATGCGGCAGAGGCAGAGGAATTGGGAATAGGGGATGGAATTTTTGCAGGAGGGTGGGTGGGAGGAGGTATATTCTAGGTAGCTGTGGGAGCCGGTGGGCTTGAAATGGACATCAGTTACAAGCTGGTTGCCTGAGATGGAGTCTGAGAGGGCCAGGAAGTTGAGGGATGTGTTGGAGATGGCCCAGGTGAATTTGAGGTTGGGGTGGAAAGTGTTGGTGCTGTTCGAGCTCCTCTGGGGAGCAAGAGGTGGCACCGTTACAGTCATCAATGTAACGGAGGAAGAGGTGGGGTTTGGGGTCTGTGTAGGTGTGGAAGAGGGACTGTTCCACGTAACCTACAAAGAGGCAGGCATAGCTGGGGCCCATGCGGGTGCCCATGGCCACCCCCTTTGTCTGTAGGAAATGGGAGGAATCGAAAGAGAAGTTGTTGAGGGTGAGGACGAGTTCGGCTACGCGGATGAGGGTGTCGGTGGAGTGGGACTGGTCGGGCCTGTGGGACAGGAAGAAGCGGAGGGCCTTGAGGCCATCTGCATGCGGAATACAGGTGTATAGGGACTGGACGTCCATGGTGAATATGAGGTGTTGGGGGCCAGGGAATTGGAAGTTCTGGAGGAGGTGGAGGGCGTGGGTGGTGTCACAGACGTAGGTGGGGAGTTCCTGGACCAAAGGGGAGATAATGGAGTCCAGATAGGTGGAGATGAGTTCGGTGGGGCAGGAACAGTCTGAGACAATGGGTCGAACAGGGCAGGCGGGTTTGTGGATTTTGGGAAGGAGATAGAAAAGGGCCACGCGGGGTTGGGGAATAATAAGGTTGGAGGCTGTGGGTGGGAGGTCCCCTGAGGTGATGAAGTCATGAATGGTGTTGGAGATGATGGTTTGGTGCTCGGGGGTGGGGTCATGATCGAGGGGGCGGTAGGAGGTGGTGTCAGAGAGGTTGGGGAGTATTCCATCTCATTCCCGACTTGTGCCTTGTCGATAGTGGACAGACTTTGGGGAGTCAGGAGGTGAGTAACTTGTTGAGGATTCAAGCTAAGTGAATTAGAGAGAATGTGGGCAAACCTTTTTAACACAGAGGGTGGTGGGTGTTTGGAATTCACTGCCTGAGTTAGTGATGGAGGCAGAGACCATAAACTGTTTTAACAAGTACCTGAAATAACTCCACAGAGCCTGGTAGCCCATCACCAAATCACCCTTTATTTACATGTGCATATTATTTGACGCTGCAGCTCTGAGCAAGCAGAACTGCTAACACTAATGCTCTTATTTGTCAGCCAGGGCTCTATGATTGGACCAGGTTAATAGCCCCAATCAGGGAGCTTATAGTCTATGAAGTCCAACTGGCTGACCTCATCACAACCACTACAAGCCAGCTCTTATATTTATACGGTGAGTCTGGTTTTCCATCAATAGTAAACCCTCCGCAGGATGCTAATGGGGATGGGAGAGTGGGAAAGGTGAATGTCAAATTAGGGTATGGAAGAGGGAAACAGCAGTGGTGCAATAGGGAATGGAGTGATGGAAGGGTACGAAAGAGGGGACTTGAGGGAAATGGCAACAAGAATAAAGGAGAATAAATAGACTTTGGGAAGTATTTAAGAAATTAGGTGTGGAGGAAAAATGGGAATAGGAGAGAGCTAAGGAAAAGTTGGTGGAGGCATGGGAATGGGGGATATGGAACTGGGTGGTGGCTATTCAAAATATGATAATTTTATGTTAGAACCTGAACTAGGAGGCATAGCCTCAAAATAAAAGGGTGCAGATTTAGATTAGATTCCCTACAGTGTGGAAACAGGCCCTTTGGCCCAGCAAGCCCATCCCTCTATAACACACACACCCCTGAACACTGTGGGCAATTTAGCATAGCCAATCCACCTAACCTGCACATCTTTGGACTGTGGGAGGAAACCTCAGCACCCGGAGGAAACCCACACAGACACAGGGAGAATGTGCAAACTCCGCACAGACAGGAACCTGGGTCCCTGGTGCTGTGAGGCTGCAGTGCTAAACACTGAGCCACCGTGCTGCCCCAATTTAGGACTGGGCTGAGGAGGAACTTCTTCATTAAAAGGTTTGGGAATCTGTGGAATTCCCTACCCAGGGAAGCAGCTGTGGGATACCTCGTTGCATGTCTTTAAGGCAAAGATAGATTTTTGAACACGAAGTTCCTGTAAGGGAAATTTATTTCCTGTAAAGGAAATAAGGGTCACGGTGAGCGGGCAGGTAGATGGAGCTGAGTCCATGAAAAGATTAGCCATGATCTTATTGAATGGTGGAGTATGCTCGATGGGCCAGGCTCCTGCTCCTATTTCTCATGATCTAACAAAGCAAGGAGTCTGAGATTGGGCAATCAGTCAGACAAGAGGACTGGAACAAGGGGCCAAAGAGAACAAACTAAAAATAAAACATTCATGCAGATAGAACATAGAACAGTACAGGCCAGGCCATTCAGTCCATGATGTTGTGCCAAACTTTCACCCTAATCCTAAGGTCTATCAACCTCCACCCCTACCTTATACTATCATCCATGTGCCTATCTAATAGCCACTTAAACACCCCTAATGAGGCTGACCCCACTACCCTCCCCGACAATGCATTCCATGCTCTGACCACTCTCTGAGTTAAGATATATGGCTAGCTGCGTTTTAATGTAAACCTATTTGTTTACACTGTGTGAGATGTTGGCATAATTAAACGGAATAAATTGGATTAAGTATGTGATTGTTTGTTTTTAAAAGGATGATTAATGATGAATAACATGGTCAGCGGAGGATAAAGAAACAAATTGCTGGGAAAACTCAACAGGTCTGGCAGTGTCTGTGGAGAGAAGCCGAGGTGCCAATGTTGGACTGGAGTGTACAAAGTCAGAAATTCTCATGAAGAAGTAGGACTCTGAAAGCTTGTGATTTCAAATTAAATCTGTTGGACTATAATCTGGTGTCGTGTGACTTCTGACTCTGTGGGGAGAAAGCAGAATTAAAGTTTTGGATCCAGTGACCCTTCCTCAGAATGTTAGTTTTTCCAGCAATTTCTGTTTCTGTTTCAGATTTCCAGCATCCGCAGTTCTTATGGTTCTGTTTTCTGTTTTGAGGATAAAGAAGGCTCAGGGAGGCAGAAGAAAGTTAATGTTTGAAGCACTGAGCATTAGCTTTATACAAAAATACTGATCCCTCATCTTTTCAATCTCCACCTTCTGATTAAAGAGATTTATCTTATAATAAAAATGTAAGCTTTAATTTCTCCTTGTCTGCATGAAAACTTTTTAAACTATCTGAACTCGTTGTTAAAATTGGCTGGACTTGATGTTCCCTCGTGATTTTTTTTTAGCTACAGAGGTTTTTTTCTCTCTTCGTTTCAGAAAGGAATTCCTCCAAACTCTGGCACTTAATTTCGCACCCCCCGCCTCCGCCTCTGCCTCTTTGCAACCATGTGAGCCCAGTCTCCCTCCTACTTCCGCCTGTGTGTCAAACATCGGACCCTAGACCCATCCTAGTGTCTGCTGAAAGTTAGTGCTTTGGGATCTGATTCTGATTTAACACAACAGCCTCGGGAAGATCCGTTTAGAATCGCCAATTGTCTCAACCTGGAAAATACAAGTAAGCCAGCAAACTTATTTTTAAACATACCATTGTACAAATTTAACACAATCTTTCCCAGACTTGGGAGAGTTGAGTGAAGGGGTTCTGTCGGGAGTTTTATCAGGGATGTAATGTGTTGAACATCCCCAGGGAATGGGTTTATGGGCAGAATTTAGAAAGGGGTGGGAGACGGTATTAAACCTGCAAACTGTGCCCTAATTTCAAAGCCTAATACTGGTGGGATTTGGGGGCTGTCAAAATTTTGTTCAAGCCTAACTTCACCGTTTCAGGAAATGTACAGGCGTCATGGGCTGTGATGGGATATGTTCTGTTTTTCACTATTTTTCGGAGGCAGGGGAGGAGAGGGAAAGGCTGTTTTGATCAGTCCCACAGTCCAGGACTGTGATTATATAGCAGTCCCAAATTATTAACCCCAGCCTGATTCAACTCCGAGGAGCTTCCAATGAGACACCAGGAGGTCGACAGGGAGAGAGGCAGCGAGGAATTTCGGAAGGAGGTTCCCAAATTAGAGAGTCGTGCTACCACTAACCACACGTTGCGAAAGACCAGGTCTATTTTCGCGAAACTCTTCATTAGAGATGTTCAAATCGCCTCTCAACCTGCGAGGGACTTGTCCCTTTCACGTACCGTCACCTTTGCAATGTATGGGACGCGAGCTGGCAGGTTTGAGCGCAGCAAGATCCCACTAGAAGTTTGTTTGTGAGCGATGGGGATTGGTGGATGGATCTTGGTCCGGATGCCTCTCTTCCTCTCCTTCGAAATGTCCATCGGATTTCGTTCTACATCTGCCTGAACTCTGGTAGAAGTTACTGATGTTGCAATAGAGGTTTGAGGGGGTTTTTGTTAAGAGGAAGAGGAGGAGACTGGATTGTGCCTCTTGGAGTTGGTGAAAGGGGAGATTTTGTAAGGTGATCTCCTTACACAAGAGACTGAAAAGTTGTGAATTCTCCACTGCTGGCAGGGAGGTTGTGCTGGAACTGTATGAAATGTAGGCCCCATCCTGGAGTATTGTGTACAGCTCTGGAATCCACATTCTAGGAGAGAGATGATTGCACTGGAGAGGGTGCAGAGGAGATTTATCAGGATGTTGCCAGGGCTGGAGCATTCCTGTGATGACGAGAGATTGGACAGACTGGGTTTTTTTTGGAATACTTAGAATACCTACAGTGTAGAAGGCAACCATTCAGCCCATCAAGTCAATGCTGTCCCTCCAAAGAGCATCCAATCCAGTACCATATCTCTACCCTATCTCTGTATTCCTGCATTTCCCACAGCCAATCCACCCTAACCTGCACAACTTCAGGAGAAAACTGGAGCACCCGAAGGAAACCCACGCAGACACAGGGAGGATGTGCAAACTCTGCACAGAAAGCCGCCCGAGGGCGTAATTGCGCCCAGGTCCCTGGCGCTGTGAGGCGGCAGCAGCTCCAAACACGGAGGAGGTAGAGGAAGCTGAGAGGGGGACAAGATTGATATGTATAAAACCATAAGGGGCATGGATAGGGTAGATAGGAAGGAACCTTTCTCCTCAGTAGAGGGATCAACAACTGGGGCATAGATTGAAGGGAAGGGGCAGAAGGATTAGAGGGAATGTGAGGAAAAGGGTTTTTGCCCATAGGGTGATGGGAAACTGGAATTCACTGCCTGTATGATGCGGAAACCGTTGTAACATTGGAGAAATATTTAGATGCACACTTGCAATGACAAGTCACGCAAGGTGATGGGCCAAGTGCTGGAAAATGGGATTAGACTAGTCGGGTGGTTGTTTTTGAGCAAAGCATGTGAGATGGGCTGAAGGGTCTTTTTCTGTGTAGACCTCTGTGAATATATAAGCCCCTTTTTCCCTATGTCATGAGCTTATAAGGCCATGCAGGCTCTTACGGCCCCAGTTGTGGTGTCTGCATTGCTGGGCCAGAAGGTCAAAGTAAAAAATCACATGATAGCAGGTTATAGTCCAACAAGTTTTTTGAAAAAGCCCCATCTGCCATGGGAATGCGTCATAACATGCCTAAACGAGTTGACCAAAAATATGATAACTTTTTCCCTGACACCAGCAATCTGATCATGCTTCACAATGGCACAACATTAAGCTGATGTTTACAAAGGTGTGCTTGCTTTACAATTGTGTTATGAATTGCTACTTGTTACTGGCAAATTTGTTATTTGCTGAAATAGCAGATGTAGACACACGAACGGAATCATCGATTCCCTACAGTGTAGAAACAGGCCCTTCGGCCCAACAAATCCACACCAAACCCATCCCCCTATAACCCACACACCCCTGAACACTACGGGCAATTTAGCATGGCCAATCCACCTAACCTGTACATCTCTGGACTATGGGAGGAAACCGGAGCACCCGGAGGAAACCCACGCAGACACGGGGAGAATGTACAAACTCCACACAGCTGGACACCTGAGGCTGGAATTGAACCTGGGTCCCTGGTGCTATGAAGCAGCAGTGCTAACCACTGAGCCCCCGTGCCGCCCCTGAATGGGACTACATTAATATAGGATATTGGGTCGGCATGTCTAGTTGGACCGCAGATGGTCCCAATTTTGGAAGGTGCTGTCTGAAGATCTTTGGTGAATTTCTGCAGTCCACCTTGCAGATGGTGCACACTGCTGTCACTGAACATTGCTGGTGGAGGGAGTGGAAGCTTCTTAATACAGTGCCAAACAAGCAAGCTGCTTCGTCCTGGATGCTGTCAAATTTTTGAGTGTTGAAGGTGCCAAATGGCCTACCCCCGTTCCTATTATGTACTCCCTGCTTGCATGTACCCTCCTGGGTATCAGCAAGTGTAGCCTTCAAAGTAATGCAAAGGTCCTGAGGGGTCTAGATGTGGAGAATTTGTCGTCATTTCAGAATAAGTGGTTGCCTGTAGTTTCATGTCCAGCTCTCAGCCCTCTCGCTGTGAGATTCAGGGACACACTGGGTCAGTGGTCACGAGCCAGCAATGCAAAAATGCTCGCTGGCTATTCCACCATAGAAAGCTTCACTGAGGGGGTGCGGGTGGATTAAATATGCCTGATTAGCACTTGTTCTACAAGGCTTTGTCGGATTATTAAGAACCAGGTTAGATCCTCTCAAAATATTTTGAGAGGACCCTAATTTTTTCTTACTTTAAAGGTAGATGTGAAGTATGTGTTCCAGATGTGATGTAACTGGCCAAACCACTTGATATTAAGCAAAACACGAGTTATTTAAAGAGTAGTTAAGATACGAACAAAAGAGGAATTTAGAATAATTGAGCTGTTGCAAATCTTAACCAAATAATAGATACAGTACCTATTACTAATTAACTGTTCCAATATAGTAACATCCCATATACACCTTGGCAAAAGGGTACATTCAGACACCGATTCTTACAGGCAGGTTTCCAATCCAAGCGGGAATAACATCTAGAGAGATTTCCAAGAGAGGCACAGTTAGGAATCACCGACGGAAGCTTGCAACTTTTGTGGACCCAAACTACTTCCAGCTGCTATCGCTGAAAAACTGGAAAGACTGATCTGAGAGAACTGGACCCTCCCCTTCCATTGTTAAACTGTTCTTCAAAAAAAAATCCTAAAGACCTGCTCTGATTGTTGACTTAGGCCATCTCCATAGCTGCTTCAGCACCTCTGCCTTTACAACCTCTCCCTTCTTTAAAAAAAAAACCCAGGACAAAATAATGTCTTCAAAGTGACAGGATCGTCACATAGTTCTCTGTCCAGCTTGTGTATCTCCTTAGGCCCAGGCTGCCTTAACTGGACCAGTGTGGACATGGCTCTAATTGGGGTCCCCCTGGTTTCTATGAGCTGCTGGAGCAATAGTGTGCATCTGTGTTGTACCCATGATGTAGAAGATCGCAGAATCTCTGCAGTGTGGAAACAGACCCTTCAGCCCAACAAGTCCACACTGACCCTCGGAGCATCCTGCCCAGACCACATCCCTGAACACTGTGGGCAATTTAGCATGGCCAATCCACCTCCCCTGCACACCTTTGGACTGTGGGAGGAAACCAGAGCAAACCCACACAGACACGGGGAGAATGTGCAAACTGCACACACACAGTCGCCGGAGGCTGGAATTGAACCCAGGTCCCTGGCACTGTGAGGCAGCAGTGCTAACCACTGAGCTACCAGGCAGCCCATGCAGTTCAGCATTCCAAAGCAATATAATGAGGGGTATAGACAGGCTTACTGGTAGGTGTCTTTTCCCTAGGATGGGGAATTTCAAGACTAGGGGGCATGAGAAAGATTTCAAGAAAAACATGCAGGGTAAATTTCTTTACCCAGCGGAAGGTTCGCGTATGCAATGAACTTCGTGAAGAAGTAGTGGATATGGGTATAATTACAACATTTAAAAGACATTTGGGTAAGTACATGAATAGGGAAGGTTTGGAGGGATATAGTTCAGGAAGCAGGCAGGTGGAGCTAGTTTAGTTTGGGTTATGTTCGGCATGGACTGGTTGGACCGAAGCGTCTATTTCCATGCTGTATGACTGTGTGACTTCACAGAAGGATTGCCAAATAAAGTTTGACTCTGAGCTGCAGGAGGAGATACTGGGAGAGTGGACCAAAAGTTTGGTCAAGGAAGATGGGGAGGGTCCAGTGAGCATTTAAGATGTGTTGTCGGGGGCTGAGTGAGAGAATTCTATAGTGCCGAGTACTGAGCATTGCAATTATCTGTTACTCTGCTAATGTTGCTTGACTGTACCGTCTCCGTTAGCCTTTGAATGTCTGCTCACCACTTCATTCACTGAAAATGAAAATTCCACCATCAGCCAAGAAGGGGATGGGTCTGGGTGGGATGCTGCACAGGGGGGCAGTGTGAGCTCGATGGCCTGAATGGCCTACTTCCACGATGTGTGGATTCTATGATTTGTGATTCCTCTGCCAATGTTCCAGTAGGTCAGGGTGTTGGGGTTTCTGTGTTTAGCTGAAAAAAAAACACTCCCACTGATCGCAAAGCCCATTGCTATGGGCCACACAGAAACTCTCTCCTTTCTCTTTGGAATTAC
Organism: Stegostoma tigrinum; assembly: GCF_030684315.1. NCBI lineage: Eukaryota > Metazoa > Chordata > Chondrichthyes > Orectolobiformes > Stegostomatidae > Stegostoma > Stegostoma tigrinum. The sequence continues at coordinate 22,268,397 of NC_081391.1, read as the reverse complement.
AAAAAGCTTGCTCTCTTTGCTAATAAGAACAGGCTATCCCCAGATGCAGGGTACTGGTCCGGGAAGGTTAATATCTCATTTAGCACCAGACCAGGATGGCAGTTTCCTTCCCTAAAGGACATTAGTGAACCAGATGGGATTTTCCCGGATATAGGGTCATCATTAGATTCTTAATTCCAGATACTTATTGACTTCACATCTCACCATCTGCTGTGGTGTGATTTGAGTTCAGCTCCCCAGAATATTACCTGTGTCTCTGAATTAACAGTCCAGCGATAATACCACAAGACCATTGTCTCCCCCTAATTTACCAGCTCAGAGTGCTGATGTTGTGGGGGGAGCAGGGGAACAAAGGAGAGGAGTTCAGTTCATTTCTCATTGTCCCCTCCCATCTTTTGACTCTCTCTTGCACCCTGTCTTGCTCATGCCCTCTCTCACTCGCGCGCTCTCTTTAGCTTTCTTCCTGTCTCTCTCTTTCGTTGCTTTTACCCCATTCCTGCTCCTCTCACCTCTCCAAGGGTCTGGTTTAGGAGCTGACCAGGCAATTCCCTGGACGCAGCTTTCAGTGTAGCTCATCAGTATCTGACTTTGAGCTGGGAAACGATGGAGGGGGTTGAGGGAATTGAGAGGCTTGGGCTTCTGTTGGATGGAGGTCCTCAGGAGGGACGGGGGATGGAGGGCCTTGGTAGTGGGGGGTGAGGGGGAAGGTGTGGAATGGAGGGCCTCTGGGGTTGGAGGGGTGGGGAGCGGTGGTGCAGTGCCGTGGGACAGGGGGCCTCAGGAGGGGAGGGGAGGGGGGTGTGCCGTGGGACAGGGGGCTTCGGGAGGGGAGGGGGCCGTGGGACAGGGGGCCTCAGCAGGGAAATTGAGGGCTTCGAGGTGGGCTGTGCAATGGAGGGTATCGCGGTGGGGGGTGGTTGGAATTGAGGGTCTTGGGGTGCTGTGGGAAGGAGGGGCTGGGGTGGAAAATTGAGGGGCTTGGCAGGGGGGTTGGCTGTGAGAATTGAGAGGCTTGAGTGGGGAATTGAGGGTCTTGATCGGGAATTAAGGTGTTCAGGGTCCTCAGGAGAATTGAGAGTCTTGGGGGGTGATGGAGGGGTTCTTGAGGGATTCAGGGTATGTCCGGATTGAAGGAGGGTTTTGGAGGTGAAGAAGGGGTAGAGCCGAAAAAGAAGTTTAGGGTGATGAGGTCAAAGGTTGTCGGGGTCGGAGGAGGGAGTCAGCATATTTGGGGCAAATGGCGCACAGGCACTGGGTGGGGCAGGGAAGGTGAGGTTTTTTTCGGGTGTGTGTGGTGAAGGAAGATTTAGAGGTAAGGCAAAGGATGCTTGGGTTTGCTGGGCAGAGGTGGAGCCGGGGTAATTGCCCTGTGTTTCTGTCTGATCCTCAACGGGATACAGCATGTGTTGATTTCAGACAGGAACCGATCTGTTATTAATCGTGGCCGACTATCTGGCTGAAACCAATGTCTGAATCATTTAAAAACCTAGCACTGGGCAGGCACTCTGGTTCTGTACTAGCTCTGTATGGAGTTGTTGGTGTGTGGCCCCAGCACAGGCTCCATGGTCACACAGAGACCTACTTGTTGGGTCATCCCTAATTGCCCTGAAACTGAGCACCTCACTGGGTTATGATCCCCTAGCAATTTTCAAACCCTCGATGTTCCAAAAGGTTTTGCAGCCAATTCAACCATTTTGAAGGTGTGTCCCCTGTTGTAATGTAGGAACATGAAAGCTCAGTTGAGCGTAGCAAAAGTTCACAGCCTCTCTGTTAGTTGGTGAATAAGTGTTATCCAGGACAACTGCTCCTGCTCCTCTGCAAAACAGCAATCATGGGATCTCTAATGTCCACATGAGAAAGCAGACGTGGTGTTGGTTTAACATTTCAGCTGGAAAACAGACCCTTTCGCACTGCAGCACCCCCTCGGTGGGGCATTAGGAGGTTCTCTGGAGTGGGGCCTTGAAACTCGAGAGGTGAGGAAGCGACAGACTGCGTCAGAGCCCACACCTCAAATAGCAGTCCAATTTTGGCTTTGATAGATTTTATAGCAGCTGCTGGCTTTGCAGCAGGATCTCAGTTTCAGCGAACAAAACAGAAAAGTACGTCCAGTACTGCCGGGGGCATGGAAACTTTAATAGGAATTGTTTAGCAGTGACTGCTATCGCCTCAGTGTTCAGCAGAGAGAGGAGCTTAATTGGAAACAGATGAACATTTTCTATGAGAAAGCTGGTCAGTTGAAGGTTGATCCTTCTCTCGACAGTCAACTCCTGCCTCCCTCTCTCTATGTCCTCCTTGCTGCTTTCTTGAGTCTGAGATCTGAGCATCTCCAAATGCTTCTAGTTTTGTCCCTCGTGTATTATCTTCATCTTGTTTGCATCTTCACTGCACTGAGCATCACACTGTCTCTTGCTCTGTCTGTCTGCCTCACTCTCTCGTTCTCAGCTTCTCGAAACTGGGAACACATCGTGACCCCAGCTCTTCTTTCAAAGATCACCCATCTTAATCTCCTGCTGTGGCATGTTTAGGGCTCCTGCAGAGTGCCATGGTTGATTAGGGTCATGGCCATGTCATTGCATTGGTAATCTGGAGGCCCAGGCTAATGCTCTGAGTCAGAAGTTACATGACACCAGGTTATAGCCCAGCAGGTTTATTCGAAATCACAAGCTTTCGCAGTCCTGCCTCCTCATCAGGTGAAGTGGCCAGGCAAAGACTTCACTGGAAGAAGGAGTGAGGCTCTGAAATGCTTGTGATTTCAAAAAAAAGCCAGTTGGACTACAACCTGGTGTTGTGTGACTCCTGACCTTGTGCACCCCAGTCCAACACCGGCACCCCCACATCAATGCTCTGAGGACCTGGGATCAAATCCCCTCCCCCACCCGCCATGGCATCTGGTAGAATTTAAAGTCACTTAATGTACCTTTTTATTTGTAAAATTTTAAAAAGTACATTGAAACATGTTGTAATCAGAAAGTTATGAAAAGTCAAATGCAATTCACCTTGTGTGAATACAGCGTGTTCAACTCTTGGGAGCCTCAATAGAATTGTAATATACTTGATATTTACAATATATATTCCTTGGCAGGCTTACAGTCCAAGGGGAAATCATTTCAAATTGAATAATTAAAATAATTAGAGTGAAATAGAACTTTTTTCCCCATTTGCAATATATTCCACTCTGAAGTGTGTTAGTATGACTGCTGATGTAGACGGTTAATATTCTGTGTCAGGATAGACTCTACGGTGAGCATCTTATTGCCTGTGCATGGTCCATCCATATTCAGGTCTATCATTGAGCCGTTGGTGGCTTCATCAAGAGAGGACAGTGGTGTTTTTATTGTTCCAGCTGGTTTCTTCATTGCTTTGCTATCTGCTGCTTCCCTGGGTTTGATGATTTTTGGCATTATTACAGATTATTTTAAAGTTTGTACACTCTCTGGTTTGTCCTCAACTATCCTGCAGCTTCAAGATGATTTTGTAATTTACAGTTAATGTGATGAAGTGGTTTTCAGAAACAAAATTGCATGAAATGTGTTTTTCTTTTGTGAGCTGTGGGTGTCGCTGCCAAGGCCCATATCACTTGCTCGACTCTAATTGCCCTTGAACTCTGGCTTGCTGAGCCACTTGCAGGGAGCAGCTAAGAAACAACCTCTTCCCAACCTCCCCCCCGCCGCTATGCTTTCAATTCCCCTCCCTCCATCCGCCTGTCTCTGCCCATTTCGCCACTCCTCCCTTGACACCCCCCCATCATTGACCATTTTCATTGCTTGCTGCTGCCTGATGACCCACTCAGTCTGTACTCTGACAGCCTCCTGCTCCGACACTGTTACCAGGATAGTTACAGCTTGAAGCTGCCTTTTGTGGCCTGACACAGAATGTTTCAGGCTGTGCTCAAATTGATGCAGTCTGCTCAGCTGCCTGTGTGAGTGATCCCAGCTGTTAGCCTGAGCTCCTGGTGATTACACTTCCTGATATCCCTCATCCTTCACAGGGCATCCATTCAACATTTCACCTCCTGCCTAGTTTGTGCGTGAAAGCAGCTTCATCTCCTGGACCCAGTCCTCTCAAGGGGCCAATGCCATTAACCCACAAGGCAATCTGGAACCTTTTACCCCCACAGAGACGGGGCAACAATGTCTGGCTCAATAATTTGGGATCGTTCCTCACTGTCTAGTTGTTGTTATAGTTTGGAGCCTGTTGCTAGCTAAGATTTACTCAGTTAGGCTCTCACTTCTGAGTCAAAAGGTCACTTTTGAACTTGACACTTGGATCCCAGAGTTGCTGTCCCATTCTACTGTTCTGCTGAGTGTTACTCTGTTGGAGGAGCTGATCTAGAATTCAATTTTAAAACCGTAACCCCTCCCCTCGATCTGCCCTCTCAGCTGGATGTTGTAGATTCCACGTCCAGGACAAAGCAGCCCCTGCTTGAATGGCACCACATCCACTCCCTCCACCACGAACGTTCAGTCGCAGCAGTGTGTACCATCAACAAAATGACCTGCAGAAATTCACCGAAGATCCTCAGACAGCACCTTCCAAACCCACAACCGCTTCCTATCTAGAAGGACAAGGGCAGCAGATACATGAGAACACCACCCCCTGCAAGTTCCCCTCCAAACCAATCACCATCCTGACTTGGAAATATATCGCCGTTCCATTAATGTCGCTGGGTCAGCATCCTGGAACCCCATGCTAAGGGTATTGTGGGTCAACCCACTGCAGGTGGACCTCAGTGGTTCAAGAAGGCAGCTCACCCCTGCCTTCTCAAGGGGCAACTAGGGACGGGGCAATAAATGCTGGCCCCGCCAGCAATGTCTACCTCCCGTGACTGTAGTTTGTCTGAGATGTCTATCCTCCACCTCCTGCTCTCCACATTACCATTTAGGAGAGATCATTGTATATATTCAGCTCTGGCTGAAACTCTAATATTTTCTTTTCCCGAACTTTTCTTTTTGCTTCTGCAACTTCCCATGTTCTGCTTACAGAATTTCTTAACATCCATCTGTGCAGCAGTGATGCTTGTGGGTGGATAGGGGTCGGGCAGCTCAGTTGGCTGGATGGCTGGCTTGTGATACATTCTGACACCAAGCGTTGGTTCAGTCTTGCACTGGCTGAGGTTCCCATGAGGGACTGTCCTTCTCAATGTCTCCCCTCGCTTGAGGGGTGGTGACCCTCAGGTTAAAACCCCCACCAATCAGCTGTTTTCTAAAGAGAGCAGCCCTGGGTTTCTGGTAGGATTATGGTGATAGTGGCTTCCCCCAACTCCATTTTGGTTTGTAGACAGTAAGGACTGCAGATGCTGGAAGCCACTATCAGGACCAGCCAAAGTATGATACAGTCAACTGAAGTAGCTAGGGGAAAATGTAGGAAACATTTTCATGGAACGTTGGAAAGGGGGCAAGGCCACTTGGAAAAATCAGAAGAAGCTTTATAAAACATCATGCGTTGAGGGAAATCTAGAAGATAAGAATATGAGTTGAGTACAAACGTCAAAGAGACAAAAGCAAATGTTTTGGTCCTGACGAACGATTTTGGCCCAAAATGTTGACTTTCCTGCTCCTCGGAACCTGTCTGACCTTCTGTGCTCTTCCAGCTTCATATCTATTGACTCCATTTTGGGTTAGCCGTCTCCCTCTCTTTTCTCCCTCTCTCTAACCTTTGATGGTCTGCATCATCCCTTAATGGGCTTTGCACATAAATTGATTCATTTGGAAAACACGGGTGATGGTCAATAGGTGACACAAAAATACTATGGCTGATTTGGTGATGGGGGGGAAAAGGATATTCAGTTATTTTTAAGAGCACTTCAGGGTATGAAGAGAACATGGAGCGGAGACTGGGGGGGGGGAGGGGAAGAAAGAAAGGGAAATAAAAAGGGATTGGAGGAACTTTTGGGGGACGTAGAATCTATAACTGTCCCTAACAGGGCTGCTGTGGTGCAGAGTTAGTGTCCCTACCTCTGAGACAGGAAGCCTGAGTTCGAGGCCCACCTGATCCAAAAGTGTGTTGCAACATCTCTGAGTGGGTCATTTAGAAAATATCAGCACAACCGCCCCCTTCAAGAACCTCAGCTATTCTCCTGATATTCCACGCCCCCCACCCCACATAACAATCTGTGACATCAGTGGGTGCAGTTTAATGTGATCTCAGACATTAAACTGTTTCAGAACTGTTAGCTAATACAGGAACATCCACATTCCAAAGACCTCTCTTTGCATCTGCAGACCTTTCCATATTTTCCAGTCAGCAGGAAAGTGGATAGAAAGCAACATCTTATGAGATTTTGTTCTGGGCTTGAGTTTTCTTGTCAACACACCTCATCTGTTCACAAAACTATTTCTATCCTCCGTCTAATTTCTGTCTGCATCACATCTTCCATCTTCTGTTCTCATTTATGTCAAATGAACAAAGGTTGTCTACCTGTTCCACTTAGACATTCGTTCTCACTCTAGATTCTTCTCATATATACATTCAAGCTACCATTGCTTTTGTCTCTTTGATGTTTGTACTCAATTCATATTCTTATCTTCTAGATTTCCCTCAACGCATGATGTTTTATAAAGCTTCTTCTGATTTTTCCAAGTGGCCTTGCCCCCTTTCCAACGTTCCATGAAAATGTTTCCTACATTTTCCCCAAGCTACTTCAGTTGACTGTATCATGCTTTGGCTGGTCCTGAGGCTGTGAAAGGTGCAATAAAAATGCAAAACTGTGTTCTTTGTATGCCATTTTCCTTTACAGCACTTGTTTCGGTCGTGACTAAATCAGTGGATGCAGTGTCAAGCGCGTGGGCTGCTTTGTCCTGGTTGGTACCCACATAATTTTTAAGTCTTGTTGAAGCTGCACCCATCCAGACACATGGGCAGTATTCCATCACACTCTTGACGTGTGCCTTGTAGATAGTGGACGGATTTTGGGAAGTCAAGAGTTGAGTCAGTCGTCGGAAAATCCTCAGCCTCTGACCTGCTGTTGTAGCCAGAGTCATTTTATGAATTTGCAGAAGAAAGATTACATTTTGTCAAAGCTTTTCATCTTGCATTCATCAGAACAATGTGCAAGAATGCCAACGTACAACAGAACAATTGTCAGGCCCACAGTGCATCAGACTGGTGCATACTCACATTGTACATATACAACACAGCCCTGTACTTTCCAAACAGGATATGTATATGCTTTGGTGATAATGGGAACTGCAGATGCTGGAGAATCCAAGATAACGAAATGTGAGGCTGGATGAACACAGCAGGCCCAGCAGCATCTCAGGAGCACAAAAGCTGACGTTTCGGGCCTAGACCCTTCATCAGAGAGCTGATGAAGGGTCTAGGCCCGAAACGTCAGCTTTTGTGCTCCTGAGATGCTGCTGGACCTGCTGTGTTCATCCAGCCTCACATTTCATTATCATGTATATGCTTTGCACCTGTTTCACCTTTAAATAGATGAAACGGATATTGAAACAGAAATATACATAAGCCATTCTCTGATTTGTTCCTCAGAACAATGCTTTAACCAAGCAAAGCCAGCTTACCTCGTTTAAATTTAAACAAAGCTTGGCAGTTAACTATCGACCATCACCTACCTGGTTCACACTCTGTGGCAATGCCTACACAAATCACTCAGCATTCTTTCCTCCAACAACTTTCAGGGTTCTATAGAAACATTGCATTTGAAGTGAAAAGGTCATGTTGGATTTGAAACGTTAACACTTTTTCTTGCTCCACAGATGCTGCCAGACTTGCTGCAGTTTCTCTAGTGCTCTGTGTTTGTTTCAACATCAAATGTTACTCCCCTTTACCCTGGCATTCCTGCAAATGTCCTCAAGGTGTAAAGCTTTAATGAGACAAGATTGTGTTTCTTTTTGCAGTCATACTCATGTTTTGTAACAGCAAATGACCAGTTATATGATGATGGATGTGTGGGGAAATTCTAAGGTAGAAAGACCCTAATGGGAGTTATCTACAGGCCCCCAAACAGTAGTCAGGAGGTAGGGTGCAAGTTGAATCAAGAGTTGAAATTGGCCTGTCACAAAGGTATCACTACAGTTGTTATGGGAGGTTTCAACATGCAGGTAGACTGGGAGAATCAGGATGGTACTGGACCCCAAGAAAGGGAGTTTGTAGAGTGCCTCCGAGATGGATTCTTAGAACAGCTTGTACTGGACCCTACCAGGGAGGAGGCAATTCTGGATCTGGTGTTGTGCAATGAACCGGATTTGATCAGGGACCTCAAAGTAAAGGAGCCATTAGGAGGTCATGACCATAATATGATAAGTTTTAATCTGCAGTTTGAGAGGGAGAAGGGAGAATCGGAAGTGTCAGTATTGCAGTTGAACAAAGGGAACTATGGAGCTATGAGGGAGGAGCTGGCCAAAGCTCAGTGGTACAAGACCCTAGCAGGGATGGCAGTGGAACAACAATGGCAGGTATTTCTGGATATAATGCAGAAGGTGCAGGATCAGTTCATTCCAAAGAGGAAGAAAGATCCTAAGGGGAGGCAAGGGCAGCCGTGGCTGACGAGGGAAGTTAAGGACTATGTAAAAATAAAAGAGAAGTATAACATAGCAAAGATGAGTGGGAAGCCGGAGGACTGGGAAGCTTTTAAAGAGCAACAGCAGATAACTAAAAGGGCAATACACAGAGAAAAAATGAGCTATGAAGGAAAACTGGCCAAAAATATAAAGGAGGATAGTAAAAGCTTTTTTAGGTATGTGAAAAGAAAAAAAATGGTTGCCACTAAAATTGGGCCCTTGAAGTCAGAAACGGGTGAATTTGTTATGGGGAACAAGGAAATGGCAGAAGAGTTGAATAGGTACTTTGGATCTGTCTTCACTAAGGAAGACACAAGCAATCTCCCAGATGTAGTAGTGGCTGAAGGACCTAGGGTAGTAGACAAACTGAAGGGTATTTATATTAGGCAGGAAATGGTGTTGGATAGACTGTTAGGTCTGAAGGCTGATAAGTCCCCGGGGCCTGATGGTCTGCATCCCAGGGTACTTAAGGAGGTGGCTCTAGAAATTGTGGACGCGTTGGTAATTATTTTCCAAGGTTCTATAGATTCAGGATCAGTTCCTGCGGATTGGAGGGTGGCAAATGTTGTCCCACTTTTCAAGAAAGGGAGAGAGAAAACAGGAAATTGCAGACCGGTTAGCCTGACGTCAGTGGTGGGAAAGATGCTGGAGTCAATTATAAAAGATGAAATTACGACTCATTTGGATAGCAGTAACAGAATAGGTCAGAGTCAGCATGGATTTACGAAGGGGAAATCGTGCTTGACTAATCTTCTGGAATTTTTTGACGATGTATCTATGGAGATGGATAAGGGAGAGCCAGTGGATGTAGTGTACCTGGACTTTCAGAAAGCCTTTGATAAAGTCCCGCCTAGGAGTTTGGTGAACAAAATTAGGGCACATGGTATTGGGGGCTAAATACTGAGTTGGATTGAAAATTGGCTGGCTGACAGGAAGCAAAGAGTTGTGATAAACGGGTCCCTTTCGGAATGGCAGGCAGTGACCAGTGGGGTACCACAAGATTCGGTGCTGGGACCGCAGCTGTTTACAAAATATATTAATTATATAGACGAAGGCATTAGAAGTAATATTAGCAAATTTGCTGATGACACAAAGTTGGGTGGCAGTGTGTAATGTGAGGAGGATATTATGAGAATACAGGGTGACTTGGACAGGCTAGGTGAGTGGACGGATGGATGGCAGATGCAGTTTAATGTGGATAAATATGTGGTTATACACTTTGGTGGCAAGAACAGGAAGGCAGATTACTATATCAATGAAGTCAACTTAGGTAAAGGGGAAGCACAACGAGATCTAGGTATTCTTGTACATCAGTCGATGAAAGCAAGCATGCAGGTACAGCAGGTAGTGAAGAAAGCTAATAGCATGCTGGCCTTCATCACAAGAGGAATTGAGTATAGGAGCAAAGAGGTCCTTCTGCAGCTGTACAGGGCCCTGGTGAGACTGCACCTGGAGTATTGTGTGCAGTTTTGGTCTCCAAATTTGAGGGAGGACACTCTTGCTATTGAGGGAGTGCAGCGTAGGTTCACGAGGTCAATTCTCGGAATGGTGGGACTATCATATGCTGAAAGATTGGAGCGACTAGGCTTGTATACTCTTGAGTTTAGAAGGATGAGAGGGGATCTGATTGAGACGTATAAGATTATTAAAGGATTGGACACTCTGGAGGCAGGAAGCATGTTTCGGCTGATGGGTGAGTCCAGAACCAGAGGACACAGTTTAAAAATAAGGGGTAGGCCATTTAGAGCAGAGTTGAGGAGAACCTTCTTCACCCAGAGGGTGGTGGAATGCTCTGCCCCAGAAGGCAGTGGAGGCCAACTCTCTGGATACTTTCAAGAAAGAGATGGATAGAGCTCTTAAAGGGAGTGGGATCAAGAGTTATGGGGATAAGGCTGGAACAGGATACTGATTGTGGATGATCAGCCATGATCACAATGAATGGTGGTGCTGGCTCAAAGGGCCGAATGGCCTACTCCAGCACCTATTGTCTATTGAAAGGAGAATTACATCATTTTTAAAAATAAGAAAGGGTATTTTAGCTCAAGAAAGCATATCCCATAATATTAAAATGAAACAGAAAATGTAATAAATGTAAAACTTGTTGATTTTGGGTTTGCTTTTGCATTCTATCTCTGGTGATAGAGTGGCTTCTTGGTCTGAATTCTGTATGATTCCCCCTGGAATATTTATTGAGCTGCGGTTACCATGGAATCTGTGCCTGCATTTCCTGTTCTCAGGGTTTGAGGCCCCCTCTCTGTCAATAAGTCACTTCCTCCAATGTTATTAATGGTGTTAGCTGAGATTAGCTCACTGAGGTTGAAAGTGCTGAGTGTGCCTTTTGCGCACTGCTCCACAGCAGGGACATCTTGACCCTTCATCTCCCATGACTTCTTGTGAGGGTGGGAACTTGTAGTCAGGCAAGCCGTCTGCCTTGCTATAGCGCCTCTGATACCATAAAGCAACCCAAGGTGGATGAAATGGCTAACAAAATTTGACAGAGAGCCTCCTGGAGTGCTATTAGACTGGCGACCAAAGGCCTGATTTAAGAATTTAGATTTTTTTCAGGAGGAAGTCCAAAGTTTGAGATCCAGGCAGCGCTGGCTCTGATGGAGGGAGGAGAATTGAAGATGTGCAGGATGAGGATTGAGGTACAAACATAGAATATCAAAGAAACCCATCAGGTCCAGCAGCATTTGTGGAGAGAGCGAAACAGAGTTAATGTTTCAAGTTCAGTACGACTTTTTCAGAACTGAGTAAGAATCAGACTGGACTCGAAACATTAACTCTTGTTTTTCTCTCTCCACAGATGCTGCCAGACTTGCTGAGTTTCACCAACGTTCTCTGGTTTCAGGTTTCTAGCATACACAATACTTTTGCTTCTTTTTATGTTGTGTAAGACAGTTCACTCTAAAGGGTTAAGTCTGAAACTGTTGTGTAGCTCTGCCCACAGGGATATAATTTGACAATTTCTGGGAGGAGCTGGTCAGTTTCAGCCGCCTCTTGAGTTGTTCTAGTTTGTTAGGTTAGCTGTAGAGGTAAGTCTGACTGATATAGCTGCTAACTTGTAATCTCCTTGGAGATGTTCGTTGTCTTTTCTCAGTGTGATGAAACAGTATGGTTCATTAGGACTGTGGTGACTTTACTTATAAGGGGTTTGGTTAGCCTAGTTGGAGTGACAGCTGGGTTGCAATGTTGAGTAGCACGATCAGCGAGAGTTCAAATTCAGTTAATGTTACCATGAAGAACTCTCCTCCTCAACCTCTTCTCTCACTTGAGGTACGGTGACCCTCAGGTTAAACCACCACCAGTTATCTCTCACTAATGAGAGGGTAGCTGTCTAGTCCACAAGCACAACCACTTTATTAACCTCTTGTGATTGATGCTGTAGGTCACCATGTAGGTAATATGCTGATAACACAGTGTGGAGCTGGAGGAACACAGCAGGCCAGGCAGCATCAAAGGAGCAGGAAATTTGACATTTCAAGTCGGGACCCAAAGAAGTCATATGTGTTTCTAAATCCCCTTTCACAACCTCAAGAACTTTCAAAGGGTTTGAAGGCCAATTTGACGTGGTTGCAGTTGTAAATTGGGAAATGTGATCGTGCACAGCAAGCTTCCGCACACGGCACGGTGGTAATGGCAGCAGATGGTAGAATGTGAATTCAGTCAAAATGTGGAATTAAGGTCTAATGATGATCACTGTCAATTGTTGGGGGAAAAACCCATTTTCTGAAGAAGGGTCCAGACCCGAAACGTCAGCTTTCCTTCTGCTGCCTGGCCTACTGTGTTCATCCAGCGCTACAGCTTCTTATCTCAGAGTCCAGTATTGGCAGTTCCTACTACCCCATTTGGTTCACTAATGCCCTTTAGGGAAGGAAACTGCCATCCTTACCTGGTCTGGTCTCCATGTGACTCCAGACCCACAGCAATGTGGTTGCCTCTTAGCTGGCCTAGCCAGCAATTTCCTCATCCTGTGAATGAATTTTGTTTAAAATGCATTTTACAATGCCCTCGCTGTACTGCAGTGAGAGAGAGTGTATATTGGAGGAGGAAGGGGTAAAGTCTGACAAGAGAGGTGCTCCATCATTTTCCAAATGAACAGCAAGAATCATTTGACATTGTGAAGCCAAGCCAGAGCAAAGATGCAGGCTTCTGCATTTTTATTTGATTTTGCAGTGAGCCTGGGGAATAAATTACATTTACTGTAAGTCAGACTTTCCACTGTCAGCTCCCCAGCCCTGAGCTGTCCTCCCAGTCAGGCCTAGCAACTACCTAGGTGCTTAGTGCCAGGTTTGACAAAACTCAGCAAGGCAATCTAATGGGAGGCTCATATTTCTGATTCTGTGCTGACTAGAGACAGACATAAGTTCCTCACTTTATGACTGCAGTGTTTATTCTTCAACTTTCTTGGTCCTGACTATTTAAACTTCCACAAATGTGTCTTTCCCTCCTCTTACATTCATTTGCCCCCATGTCTGCTCTGTCTTTCTCTGTCCATATTTTCAAACTCTCTGTCTCACTGTTCTCCCAAAGTTTTCTCCTATCCTCTACCTTCCTTGTATTTCTCTTGCTGTGTTTTTTCTTTTCTCTCTTTGCGTGTTCATTCCCCTTTGCTACCCCCTCCATGAATTCTCTCTCGCACTTTCTCTTTCTCCTCCCGTCTTCTCTCTTTCTCTCTCCCCATATTCTCTCTTTGCCCCTCCCCATTTTCTGTCTCCCTCCCCCTCTCTCACACACACACTCTGAGGTTCTGTCCATGACAGCTTTGAATAAATTAGTAAATATTTCCTAAACCTTTGCCTTTACACACAAAAGCCTCAGCCAAGAACTAAAGTCAATCTGAGGCTAAGGGCAATTTAGTTTCTTCAGACAGCACGCAGCTAAACTGTTCCCTCGGTGAGAGGTCAGGCTCTCTCGAGGTCAAACAACAGCAATTATCTAGCTATTCCCTGCAGTCTTCACTTCCATCACCAAGTACATCAGCGAAATACAACAGGCCTAGGGAATCTAAAATAAAAACAAAAGATACTCACAATAGTTTGCAGACTAAAGATCACGAGGCTGAGACATTAACTCTGTTTTTCTCAGTCTCTGCTCTTGTGCTGTCATCGATGCTGTCAAATTTTGTCTTCCTATTATTTCCCAGTTGTGTTTTGTGTCGGATTTGGTGTTAATCTACAAGTACCTTAACATTATAACAGAGGAGGAAAAATGTTAAGAGTCCTAACAAATATTTATCTGGATATTGGCATCAGTGCAAACAAGTCACCTGGATGCCATTAGTCTGTGGGAGCTTGCTGTAAAAGGTTGGCTGTCATTGAAGAATTGTTGAATGGTGAAAGCGCAGCCAGAGGCCTTTTGGCCCATTATATTCATGGCAGCTCTTTGCCAGAGCAACTCACCCTGTCCCACTCCCTCACCCTTTCCCTGCAAAGAGTGGATATGGAGAAGATATTTCCACTCATAGAAGAGACAAGGACCTGAAGGCACAGCCTCCGGGTGAAGAGACAACCCTTTACAAATGGGATAAGGAGGAAGTTCTTCAGCCACATCGTGATGAATCTATGAAACTTGTTGCCACAGAAGGCTGTGCAGGCCAAGTTATTGAGTGTATTTAAGACCGAGATAGACAGGTTCTTGATTAGTAAGGGAATCGAGCGTTACAGGGAGCAGCTAGGAGAATGGGGGCGAGAACCAATTCAGCCTTGATTGAATGGTAGAGCAAACTCGATGAGCCAAGTGGCCGTATTCTGCTCCTATATCTTATGGTCTTATGGCTCCTTAGGCAGTACATTTAAAACCCATGACTTCTCCCATCCAGAAGGACAAGGGCAGATGCATGGGAACATCACCCCTTGCAAGTTCCCCTCCAACCCATTCACTATCCTGACTTGGAAATATATTGCCATTCCTTCAGTGTTGCTGGGTCAAAATTCTGGAATTTTCCTCCATAAAGTTGTCATGGGTGTCTCTGCCATGAGACACTGCAGCTCACTACCACTTTCTTAAGGCAATTAGGGATGGGAAATAAATGCTCCTAAATGAATAAAAGGAACGACCATGGAACAGCCCCACTGTCCTCCTCTACAAGTCGATCTGCTTCTCTCTTTCCCATTCCTTTGTCCATTTTTGGAGACGTTGTTTCCCAGATGGCTGGGCCCTGGGTTCTGGGACTCCCATGGCAGACCTTTCTGCGTCTCCATGTTTTCTTTTTCCCCTTCCTCTGACCACTTTGTCAAAGTTTTCCCTTCCTTACATTCTAGCTTAACATCTTGGCATGTTGTACACAATTACCGGCACTACATAAACGCAGGTTGTTGTTGGAACTGGGGGGCACTTGGTATCAATGAAGTTGGGCCCTAACAGAGCCAAGTCCTTCTGAGGAGGAAGGTTTATAAAGTCAACTGAGCTGGGAAGTGTTGAGCAACCTTGATCTGATGTTATATACTGATGATTAAGTCAAAGATAAATTAACAGTTTGACAGGTCTTTGACAATGACCTTGTGACTCAGCGTGTGTCCCTGCAGTTAAGCAGTGATGATTGTGCTGTTATTTAGGTTGTATTTCGGTCCTGTGTGAAATTCCAGAACATTCCAGAGGAAATGGATAGCAGACCTCGTCCTGGTTGTGAATTTGACTTCATACATACACATATATGGTAAAAGGTTATCCTGTCGATGCTCCCTGAATGGGATCTTCCAGACAGCAACGACTATTAAATAAAGTTCACTTCCTATTGCAATATCTCTCCCTCTCATCTCTCATCTCTTCCCTATTTTTGGGTGTTTAATTCTCAGTTATGGATGAACACAATTTGACCAGTTTGCTAGTCTGATAATAAGGGACAAGTCATTTCAGACTGTGTGTGTGCGCGCGCGTTCGTATGTATATATAGATGTGTCAGTCTCTCTGACTTTGTGTGTGGTCTCTACAACTGTGTGCAAAGGAGGGTGTCTCTGACTGTAGTCTGTGTCGGGGAGGGCCTATCAGGTCGGGGGTCTGCGTGTTTGTGTGTCTGGCTTTCTGTGTGCATCTTTAACTGTGTGAGGAAGGATGTCTCTGTTTGTATGGGCTGTGTATATGGGTGGTGACGGTGCATGGGGCAGAAGAGCCCATGTGTTTATCTGTGTGTCTCTGTCAGAGTCTGCCTCTGTGCCTGACACACTACCCCATTTGGTGGCTGACATTCCAGTATTAGTTTTCTCTGTGTAGTACAGGATATGCCTCCACTGTTTTCACTGTGAGGGGCTGTAACCGAGAAACTGCTTCTATTTTGCTCACACTACACTCCATTCATTGTATCCATGCTGTTCAACAAGAAGCCACCCATCCAAACGTCACTTTTCCAGCTCCTTGTCCATAGCCTGTTTGGCATTTCACCTGCATGTCCAATGGCATTTAAAATAAGATTGTATAAGAGTTTGGGTCTGATTGTGTGATAAGTGAATGAGACCATCGTCACTGGAAGGAATACAATGTCAAATAATTTTGCTGACCCTCTCCTGCAGGCTGGATACATTCGCAGTCAAATTGTTCTTGTTTGCAGTTTTGCTTTCCTTGCCTCAGCAGACTGTGTTTCAAAGAAATGTGTTCGTACTTCATACAATTGTGGCTTGTTGTGTGATCTCTGACAGAATTTACTTTCACTGTAAAAGTACTAGCCATTAAAAGACATTACACAAACCAGGGTGCCAGCAGTGACCGGCTGAAACTGCGTGGATTTTCAAAGTTGTCAGAGGCCCAGATACTGTAGGAAACAGAGGAAGATTGAGAACAGAAATTATGGGATGAGTCAGAGTGATCGTGAATTTTCCAGCCTTCAGTGCTGTGGAAATGAGAGGTGACATGGGATGGAATTGGAATTTCTTCCAGTCTTAGTGGCAAAACGATGAAATGGCTGCAGAATTGAGTAGGAAGTCTGGACCAATAAGTGCAGTAATTCTGTTATTGTCAGCGCAAGGAGTGCTAACAAGCTATACTGTGGACTGGTCCTTGCTGGGAAGCCGAAATATTGGACTACAGAAATATCAAACTCTTCAATGGCACAATTTGAACTCACCACCAAGAAATATTGCAAAAGTGTTGGCAAAAAGATCGAAACCAGAATACAGGATGTAAATGTTGCAGAGTGCACAATGCAAAAGAAAGGAAATTACTGTGTGTGCAACATGGTGGAAGTGGTATTTTAACTGTAAGAAGCTGGATCCCTTTGTACGAGAGTGTTGCGTTAAAAAGCTGCAAAGCAATCCTCAAAAGAGAATTGCTGGAGAAATGTCATGTGATGATCATTCTACACTGTATGACACTCATGCCATATTCAATCTAAAGAGGATAAATGGGTTGACTGCTAGAATGCTTCGCACAAAAGGAGAGCATCGAGTGAGTGTGAAGTGTCAGATAGATACTGGGTACTTCATCCAACAGCAAGAGCATTGCAGTCCCTTTTGTGAAGTGGCTTTGTAAATGAAGCCTCAGGAGTTGGTGGCCTAGTGATATTATTGCTGGGCTGTTAATTCAGAGACCCATGTAATGTTCTGGGGATCTGAGTTCACAGCAGATGGTAGAATGTGAATTCAATAAAAATCTAGAATTAAGAGTCTAATAATGACAATGAATCCATTGATTGTAGGACAAATCTGTCTGAGTCACTAATGCTCACAAAAGTCTGGAATTATTGTCTAATGATGACCGTGACCATGAATCCATTGCCAATTGTTGGAAAAACCCATCTGGTTCACTAGTGTCCTTGAGGGAAGGAAACTGCCATCCTTACCTGGTCTGGCCTACATGTGAATCACATTGTTCTGGGTCTGGACTGACTCTTAACTGCCCTCTGGGCAATAAATGCTGGCCTAGCAAGTGCCATCTGTCTTCTGTGAATGAATTTTAAAAAATCATAATGCACTGAGATGGGTAATAAATACTGGGCCGAGCCAGGGACACTCTCCTTGCATGAATAAATCTTTTAAAAAGGTGCAGTTAGTAAATTTGCAGTTGACATCAAAATTGGAAATGGAGTGGACAGCAAAGATGATTATCTCCAAGTACAATGGGATCTTGATGAGAAGGACCAATGGATCGATGAGTGGCGGATGGAGTTTAATCTAGATAAGTGTGAAATGCTGCATTTTGGGAAGGCAAATCAGGGCAGGACTTATACACTTAATGGTAAGGTCCTGGGCAGTGTTGCTGAACAAAGAAACCTTGGAATGCAGGTTCATAGTTCCTTGGATGTGGAGTCGCAGGTAGATAGGATAGTGAAGAGGCCTTTTGGTATACTTGCCTTTATGGGTCAGCGTATTGAGTGTAGGAGTTGGGAGATCATGTTGTGGCTGTACAGGACAATGTTTGGGCCAATTCTGCAATACTGTGTGCAGTTCTAGTCTCCTTGCGATAGAGAGGATGTTGTGAAACTTGAAAGGGCACAGAAAAAATTTACAAGAATGTGGCCAGGGTTGGAGGATTTGAGCTACAGGGAAATGGTAAATTGACTGGGGCTATTTTCCCTGGAGCATCAGAGGCTGGGTGACCTTCTAGAGGTTTATAAAATCACAAGGAGCATGGATAGGGTGAGTAGCCAAGGTCTTTTCCCCAGGGTAGGGGAGTCCAGAACTAGAGGTGCACAGGTTTAAGGCTAGAGGAGAAAGATTCAAAAGGAACCTAAGGGGCAACTTTTTCCACACAGAGTGTAATGTGTGTATGGAATGAACTGCCAGAGGAAGTGGTGGAGGCTGATACAATTACAACATTGAAAAGGCATCCGGATGGGTACGTGAATAGGAAGGGTTTAGAGGGAAATGGGACTAGATTAGTTCAGGATATCTGGTCAGCATGGACGGGTTAGACCGAAGGGTGTGTTTCTGTGCTCTCTGATTCTTAGTCCTTGAGGAAAGGCTGAGGCTGTACAATGATGCAAAGCTCATCCAAGAGGACAAATGAAGCCAAGGCCTCAATGTAGTGGGAAGAACAAAGATCCAGAGATTAGATGTTAAGAAAAATCCCCTCATCCCAGCTAAGAAAAGTCATAATTTTGTATTGGTAATGCTACACTTGCCCAAAGAGGTTTGGAACATTTTGGCCACAAAGTCATTGACTGCTACAGAGATTCTCGAAGGTTATTAAGGTACTTTTTTTTCAGGTTTTGGCTGACTCCCTGGTGAGTATCTTCTTATGAACAGACAATTGTACACATGTAGGTACAAGACTAGGCCATTCAGCTCCTCAAGTCTGCTCCACCATTCATTGTCCTGTTCTGACACATTCAGGACTAGGGCTGTCCAGTGTTGCAGCTCAACTGGTGATTATAGCCTAGAGGGATCATTGCCGGAGCATTAATCCAGAGATCCACATGATATTCTGGGGAAACCCAGCTTAGAATCTTCATAGGAACCCTACAGTGTGGAAACAGACCATTTGGCCCATCAACTCCATACCAACCCTCTGAAGAACATCCCACCCAGACCCACCCCTCCCTTTCCCTTTAACCTTGCATTTTCCATTCAATAGGATTGTGGCTGATCTGATTGTAACCTCCAATCTGCATTCCCACTAACCCTTGATAATCTCTCTCCCCTACCCTTGCCCTCCTGCTTAACAAGAAACAAGTGTCTTCTTGTGGTTGATTGGCTCGCTGAGCTGGATCATCGTTGTTCCGCAGATGTTTCATTACCCTGCTGGATGACAACAAACACACCAAGCTCAACCCCATGTACACTCCATTGCGAAGGAAAACCACAAGTCAGGTCATCCAGCTCAATGGACTCCAGAGTTCAAATAACAGGCAGGAAAACACCACGGCACTTCATAGGAGATAACAAAGTGTGATGTTCCTCCTGAGGTGCTTCATTGGAGACTGCACTGATGATGTTACCCAGCAGCATAATAAAACATCTGCGAAACAACAAACCAGCTCAGCAAGCCAACCAACCACAACACTTGCAACCCGAGCTACAAATCTACTCTTAAAACCTGATAAACTATCCTCTTCTGTCTGAAAAATATACAAGGTCTCTGCCTCGAACACCTTTTCAGGAGAAGGTTTCCAAAGGCCCATGACTCTT
This sequence comes from Stegostoma tigrinum, assembly GCF_030684315.1. NCBI lineage: Eukaryota > Metazoa > Chordata > Chondrichthyes > Orectolobiformes > Stegostomatidae > Stegostoma > Stegostoma tigrinum. The sequence goes on along the minus strand of NC_081391.1, from coordinate 22,248,818 downwards.
CAAGAGAAAAACCCAATCGCATCAACTCGTGCAATAAATGGGTGACCCCCTAATGTTTGAACAGTTGTGGATTCTGTCACAAGAGGAAACATCCCCTCCATCTCCACACAATCGAGACCCCTCAGAGTCTTGTATAGATGTTGGTCTTCAAGTAGCTGACACTGTAAGACCAACTGGGCATCTGCTAAGGAGATGATGCTTAAAAGGGCCTGACTTTGAGTGTCTCTGTTCCCTGCCTGTCCCTGATTCCCTGTCCCCCTACCCTTAATCCTGTCGTATTGCTGAGAGCAGTGGGAAGTGGAAATCTGAGACCCAAATTACAAATGTTTTGACCACGAATCACAGAATCCCCACAGTGTGGAAGCAGGCCATTCAGCCCATTGAATCCAGACTGACCCGCCAAAGAGCATGCCAACCAGACCCCTAGCCCTGTACCCTTTTCCTGTAACCCTGCATTTCCCATGCCTGCTCTCTATGGCCAATCCACCCTAACCTGCACTTCTTTGAACAGGGGGGAAGGTGGGAATTGGAATTTTTTTTTTGCATATGATCACTTCGCCTTCCACCAACTCCAAATGTTTCGTCCAGCTAAGTATTTTTGAAGTGTAGCCACAAGTTGGAATACAGGTTTGCATCATAGAATCCCAACAGTGCAGAAAGAGGCCTTTTTGCCCAACAAGTCTGTACCAACCCACTGAAGAACACACAATCCAGGCCCAAGTCCCACCCCATAATCCCTCATGGGATTTTTACCATGGCACATTGCTGGATGCTATAGGGCAAATTATTTTTTTGTTAAGCATGGCCAGTCCACCTAACCTGCACAGCTTTGGGCTGTGGGAGGAAACTGGAGCACCCGAAGGAAACCCACACAGACACGGGGTGGAATCGAACCCGGGTCCTCATTGCTGTGAAGCAGTAATGCTGACCACTGGGCCACCATGCCACCCAGGAACATGAAGGTGGCCGTGACCAGATAGTCTCTGTTTTAGTGAACTGGGTTGAGTAATTAAATTTTGCCATGCAATGAGAGAGAACATCCCAACCCCCCTCAGAAGTGTCTGTGAGAGAAGTTCAGTTTAACATCTCATTCTGCTTCAGGGTGTTTTGTTCTCCAGGACAGGCAGAAGGGCCAAAGAACAGGAAAGCAAAGAACAAGCCATTTGGCCCATTGAGTTGGTGCTGGTTTTATTTAAAGGAACAATCCAGAGAAATGCACCTTTGGCAGCAGCATCTATATTCAGAGGTCACAAAACGAGAAGAATGTATACGATTCGCACTGACCTGTTCTGCCAATGATGTTATCACTTCTATTTGCCTTCTCTCTTAGGTCTCAAGCAGCTCAATATGGGTCAAAGCTGTCTGCAATGTACAAAATATCTGCTGTTCATCTTCAACCTCATCTTTTGGGTGAGTGAACCCTTATCTGTCTTTTTTTTTGTTTGGTAAGTTTGTGTTCAGTCAGGAGCATTGCGAGGTCAGCATTGGCACGGAGGAAGGCTCTGTCCAAACAGATTAAGTGTTTGTAGATCATTCCTGCTGCGCTAGTCTCCATGTGAGATTGCCTAGACAGGAGTTACACTGGAACCTGGCTCCCTGGATGCTGGATGAAGAGGCCCCTTGCTGCGAGTAAGACCCTTTAGAGCCATTCCACACTGTCACAGTCACAGCCTTCACATAGGACTGTCATTGCCCTGTTGTTACACATTCAAGGCTAGGGCTGTCCAGTGTAGCAGCTCAACTGGTGACAATAGCCCAGTGGCATCATTGCTGGAGCATTAATCCAGAGATCCATGTGATATTCTGGGGAAACCCAGCTTCGAATCCTCATAAGATTCCTACAATGTGGAAGCAGACCATTCAGCCTGTCAACTCCAGACCAACATTCTGAAGAACATCCCACCCAGACCCACCCCTCCCTTTCCCTGTAACCTTGCATTTTCCATAGCCAGTTTACCTAGCCTACACATACCTGCACACTACAGGCGATTTAGCATGGGCAATCCACTCCAACCCATACGTCTTTGAACTGTGGGAGGAAACCAGAGCACCCAGAGGAAACTCTCTCAGACACGGGGAGAATGTACAAACTCCACACAGACAGTCCCCTGAGGGTGGAATTGAACCCAGACCCATGGCGCTGTGAGGCTGCAGTGCTAACCACTGAGCCACCGTGCCGCCCAGTGAATCCCTCAGACGTTGTAGCTTTAATTCAGTTTTTTTTAGGATCTGGAATTAACAGTCTAAGAATGACCATTGTCAATTATCTGAAAATAACAATAATCTGATTCATTAATGGTCCTACACTGGTCTGGCCTACATGGGACTCCAGACTCTCAGCAATGCAGGTGACTCTTAAATGCCCTCTGGGCAATTAGGGATGGGACTGGCCAGTGTTATTCACATTCTGTGGCTGATCGTGTTGGTGAATGCAAAGACCCAACAAGTCACTGTCTGAATCTCCTCCTTCCTTCTGATAGATCTCTTTGTGAAAATCATGACCTCTTTAGAAAGCTGTCAGTGCATCTGCAGTGAAATCAAGTCCAAACTCATCGATATAATTGGCAAAACCTGATTATCTCCTGGCATCCAGTAAAGGAGGAGAGCCAAAATTCTTCTAATACTGAAAAACAGATGATTTAAAAATGTATGTTATTCACGAACTATCAGGCTTGGCAAAGTGCCAGCAAGATTAAATTTCAAGATAAAACATCGGGTAATGAATCCCTTGATGCTACCACTTTAAGAAGGTGGGAGACCCCTCCTTCAACAGTTCAAGAGCACTCCAGGTCTCCCTGATGAGCCCAACTGCTGAGGGGGCATGGGGTTGTGGATGGGATCTGGGTCTTAATAATAGGCTTTTACTTCACTGCAACTGTGTACAGAGTTTGCACCAAGCAGGATGGGAGGGAACCTTGGTTTTTGACCCTGTTGTGTTCCAAACTGCCAAGGGAAGATGGGAGCCATGCCCAACAATTAACAGCAACCAAATGCAATTCATGGGACTAGCTCTTGGGGGAAAAAACCCTATCCCAGTGGCATACTATTATTCTGAAGTATGGAGATGACTTTGGCATGTGTTACATTTGACCAGTGCCACAGTTACTAAAATTAAACCTTTGTATTACAACCTTGGGATGTCCCAAAGTCCCTCACAGCCAAAGATGTGTCATTTTGTGAAGTGCAAATTTGAGCCAGAAAGTCAGGGTTCAGTTTACCCCTCTGGAGAGCTTGAATCCAAAAGCCAGGCTGAGGGAGCACTGCACCATTTCAATAAAATAAAATCGGGATTAGCCTTCTCAGGCCTGATTCGCCAGTCTTTATAACCATGGCTGATCGACAGCCTCAGCTTCGCTTTCCTGCCCACTTCCCCATATTCCTCGATTCCCCTGAGAGATAACAAGTCTATTGAACTCAGCTTTAAATATGTTCAATGTTGGAGTAAAGTCACCACTGTCCTACAGGACTGTTTCTCTCATTTTAGAGAGAAACAACAGGTGGTGGTTTAACCTGAGGGTTGTCACACTTCAGATGAGGGGAGTGAGGTTGAGAAGGAGAGTCCTTGACAATAAATTGAGATGCTGCCGAGTTGAATCCACGCCAAAAGAATTACTCTGTATCGCTAACTAGTCATCCAGCCGACTGAGCTAACCAGTCATGGTATAATATCCACAGCCCAATGGGGTAGTAATTCAATGGATAACACTTTTGAGTGAAGATATTTTTCCACACTTCATCTTTGATCATGAGATAGTAGGAACTGCAGATGCTGGACAATCTGAGGTAACAAGGTGTGGAGCTGGATAAACACAGCAGGCCAAGCAGCATCAGAGGAGCAGGAAAGCTGACGTACCGGGCCTAGACCCTTCTTTAGAAACTTTTTTTTCTGAAGAAGGGCCTAGGCCCGAAACGTCAGCTTTCCTGCTCCTCTGATGCTGCTTGGCCTGCTGTGTTCATCCAGCTCTACACCTTGTTATCTCATCTTTGATCATCATCTTTCTCGGGTGCCTGGATTCCCATCCGGGGAAACAACCTCTCAGTATCTATCTTCTCAAGTTCCTTCAGCATCTTGAAAGTTTCTATTAGATCACCATCTCCTCCCAGACTACAGAGAATATTGACTCAATTTTGCTCAGCCTCTTGTCATAGACAGCCCTCCAACCCTAGTACCAATCTCTCAAACTTTCGCTCTTCCACTTCCAGTGCAAATCTATCCTTTCTTCGATATTGAGACCAAAATTGGGTGCATTCATGATATCGCTACAGCCTTCTCCTATTGTAGCAAGACTACCTTATTCTTAACTGTGGCACTGGTCAAATGCAACACACACCAAGGTCATCTCTGTACTTCAGAATAACGTTGTGCAACTGAGTTAGGATTTTATCAAGGGCTAATTCCTAATCCCTGTGTCCCATGAGTTGCATTTGGCTGCTGTTAATTGTTGGGCATGGTTCCCATCTTCCTTAGGCAGTTTGGAATACACAGGGTCAAAAGCCAGGGTCTATCCTGCTTGGTGCAAACTCTACACAGTTGCAGTGAAGTAAAAGCCTATTATTGAGACCCACTCACCATTTCCTTTACAACAAAGGCCAAGGTGTCATTTGCCTACCTAAATTACTTGCTGTAGTTCTATGCTCGGAAATTCACCCCCCACCCCCCCCCGTCGTTCGTGGGATGTGGAGTCACTGGGTTGGCCAATATTTATTGCCTACCCCAATTGCCCTTGAGAAGTTGAGCCTCTGTCTTTTAAGTGAAATTTTCACTCGTCTGTCTTTCTCACATGAAGGAGACAGTGGCATTATTCAGCCCCACTGTCCCTTGCTGGGAGAGAGGAGGGCCAGTTAGCTCATTTGGCTGGATGGCTGGTTTCAATGCAGACTGATGCAAACAACGTGGCTTCAATTCCTGCCGTAATTTTCTAAACGTGACCGTAAATGACTCTCCTCAACTTCTTACCCCCTTTCCTCCGGTTAAACAGCCACTAGCATGTCTCTCTCTCTCTCGCGCTCTCTCTCTCTCTTTCTCTCTCTATCTCGCATTCTCGCTCTGTCTCTTTCCTGCTCTCTCTCTCACTCTTACACTCGCTCTCTCACGTGAGAGAGCAGTCCTCTGGTCTGTGATAATTGTATAAAAACCAAAATAACTGAGCATACTGTGAATTGGAACCAAAAACAGAAATTTGGTGGAAAAGCACATAAACTCTGATTTCTCTCTACAGATGCTGCCAGACCTGCTGAGCTTTTCCAGCAACTTCTGTTTTTGTCTACGATGACTTTATCTTTAGTGTCCCTCAGTCAATGCAAACAAAAATTTTCAGTCATTAACATATGGCTACTACTGTGAGCTTGCTGTGTCCAAATTGGTTTTGTGTTTCTGACATTTATAAAACTTCAAAAGTTGGTTGTAATATGCTTTGAGTTGTCCTGAGGTAGTGAAAGGTATAAATTGATATAAATGTAAGTCCCTTTATTGCTTCTGCTATTAAATCTCTGGTACTGTTCTGGTTAGCATCAACTGATTGGTGATTGAGTGTTGAAATTGTGGTCTTTGCAGGTCAGTATGGCTGAACACTACCATCAGGAATACAATTATGCAACTGACTCATTGAGGGAGATCTCAGCATTCTAGCATTGTGCCACATTGCATTGTAACCTGCACCACGTTCCCCTTCACCCTTGGCCTTTGCTGAACTAAATTGGTCCAGCAAACTCCAAAATTTACACTTCTCATCATTGAATTCAAACTCCTTCTTCACTTATGTTTGTTCAGTTTTATGACCCGCTGAGATTACTGTACTCCTCCAAAAGCAAAGATACTTTCTACTCAACCTATTTGGACATGTTATAACATACGTCTGGACCAGGTGGGACTTTCTTTTTCTTAATTCATTCACGGGATGAGGGTGTCGCTGGCTAGGCATTTATTGCCCAGAGGGCAGTTCAGAGTCAACCACATTGCTGTGGGTCTGGAGTCACATGTAGGCTAGACAAGGGAAGGATGGCAGTTTCCTTCCCTAAAGCGCATTAGTGAACAAGATGGGTTTTTCCCGACAATCAGCAATGGATTCACGGTCATCATTAGATTCTTAATTCCAGATATTTTACTGAATTCAAATTCCACCATCTGCCGTGGCGGGATTCGAATCCAGGTCCCCAGAACATTATCTGGGTCTCTGGATTAACAGTCCAGTGATAATACCACTAGGCTGTTGCCTTCCCCCAGGCCTCCTGACCGAGAGGTAGGAATGCTACCACCTCACCACAAAAGCCCCTCCTTCAATTTCTGAACCCTTGTCCAGTTACCCCTCCTGTGACAGATGTGTCTTCAGTCACCTCTGTCTGAACCCTGTGGAATTTACTTTCGAAAGGACTTACACCTTCCTCTTCCATTTTAGGATGCCCATAAAACCTGATGGCCTTTCGTTCCCTGACTGTCAATGTGGCACTGTCTACTGTGAGGCACCTTGGGAATTCTCTCTCGCTTCTCCCCCCCCCCCCCCCCCCCCCACCCCCGCCATGTGAAGGATGCTATGTAAATTCAATTTGTTATCTCCTGTTCCAGCTGGGTGGCTGCGGGTTGCTGGGAGTTGGAGTGTGGCTCATGGTGACGCAGGGAAACTTTATGACCCTCTCCTCATCCTTTCCTTCTCTCACCGCCGCCAATTTCTTCATCGCTGCGGGATCCATCATCATGGTCGTGGGCTTCCTGGGCTGCCTCGGAGCGGTGATTGAAAACCGCTGCCTCCTGCTGAGCGTGAGTACCAAACTGCACCAAATTTCACCAAGGACCCGGGTCCGATCCCACCCTTGGTCGACTGTCTGTTTGCGGAGTTTGCACGTTCTGCCCGTGCCCGGGTGCTCCGGTTTCTTCCCACAGTCTGAAGATGCACAAGTGAAGTGGTCTGGCCGTGCTAAGTTGCCCATAGTTGTGCAGGCTGGCTGGGTTAGCCATGGGAAATGTAGGATTATAGGATGGAGGGGTCCAGTTGGATCTCGGTGGAATGCTGTTTGTCGGGTCAGTGCAGACTCCAATGGGTCGAATGGTCTGTATGTACGCTGTAGGGATTCTGTGGGTGGGTAACCCAATGCCTGTGACCCATGCCCCCTAGCTGGGTAGGCACTCTAAATGCTAGCTTGCCAATCTGATTGACTCGAATGCGACACTGGTCCTGGCCGAGTAGAGTTGGGGTAGGTGGAAGTCAGAAGGCCAACATTGTTAAACTACTTTGTCAAACGAACTGGAAGGATTGGGGCTGGGGCGCATCTTTTTTTGGTGGGGGGCGAGGTTGGTATGGGTGCCCCATGTACAGGGGGATACAACTCCTCACCGCCTGATCCCTGGGATCCAATACCATGCTGTCGTCTTTCTGGGAGTCAGAATCATAGTTTCCACGCTGTAGGGATTCTATCGCCCATTACTAGGCTCAGAAGAGGATTTCCACCCACTGGGGGTGGGCTGGAATGAAGATATGACCCTCATCTCTTTCAGCTCCCCAAGCCCCCCCCCCCCCCCACCAACTGCAGCGTGTTACAACTGTGGGGTGGCTTGAGTACAAAGCCCAGGCAGTTTCACTGCATGCAGTACCAACAGCGTACCGTTGGAGGTGCTGTGTATTGGATGAAATGTGAAGCTGAGATCCCATCTTCCCTCTGAGGAGGGCATGGTATGATCCCATTGACCACCTGTTATGCAGTTTGAGTCTGCTCTCCTCCTGTACCTACTTGACAGACACTGTTTGGAAATAAAAACACTTACGTGGTCCCCAAGGAGGGCAGAGAATTCTGGGCTGAATTGGAACTGGATTCTCACCCAGTTGTAAGCAACAGATTGGTGCTAGTTTGGGCCTGGGAGCAGAGGTGCTGAACGTTCTATTCTGTCACTATCTGCTGCTCCCAATTTGGGGCGGATGGGAGAGCAGTCAGCACTCCATGTCTCCGATTTTAGTTGCTTTCCAATGTCAGCTTCTCACGACCTCCTCCTCCTTCTCTCTGGCAGTTTTTTGTGGTCCTCCTGATCATCTTCCTCCTCGAAATGATCATCGGAATCTTGTTCCTGTGTAACCAGGAAACTGTGAGTATGGGCGCTGGGCCAGCTTTCCGTTTCACTTCTGAACTGTTGACATCAGTGCCCACCTCTCTCCCCACCCCCATTCTTAACGAGCATCGACAGCACATACATAAAGTCTCACTGCTCACTGAGGAATACTTTCCTCAAAAGGTTCAGAAATAGTGATCTTAACAAATGACAGACTGTGCAGTGTATACTTCCTACTCCAGAAAATAAAATCTTTGTTTTCTCGCGAAATCACAAGATTACACCTGCAGAGGGCGTGAGACGTTTTTCACATTAAATTAGAATTCACAGTGGGTGGATGCATGAACAACGGGACCTGAGACACAAATCCAGAAACAATGTTAATCCAGTCAATCGGCTTGAGTCCAGAATTGACTTTCATTGATCAGCGTGTATCTAATTGACCAGTTACCACCCTATCACACCCACTGACCAAGCAGCTATTGATATCGGTGTTTACCAGACTCATAATCATATGTTGAATTGGTTTTCAGAGATTTGTAAGGGTTTTATTGTTAATCTACGATTTAGCACAAACAACAGTTTCCACATTTCCTATCTGGATCCTTTTCCCTGTCCAGAAGTCAATGCCCTCGGGACACACCCAGCTCTTTTTAAGTGATCTTACACACAACTGAACCCGTCTTTAGCTTCCCATCACCTGTGTTTTATTTTTACTCACAAGCACAAGCACAACCAGTAAATCACCCATGTTTCCCGACAAAGCAGATGACCGAAGGATAGAGGGAGGGAACAACCAGCTGTTAAGTACAAAGTCAATGCGTTTCATCTCTACTCAGTCACCTCTGGCTTACTGATTCTAATCCTGACAACTGGAACCGATAGCTTAGCTGCATAAACCCACTTTATCGTCCGTTGATCCTAGATAAATCAGTATGCAAAGGAAGAGCTCAAGGACGGTCTGCAATTCTACAACACATCAGGAAACGCTGGGCTGACCAATGGCTGGGACATCGTGCAGACTGATGTAAGGTCACGCGCTCTGGTATAGCATTCCTGTTGGTTGTTACTGACTAGAGGGATTGACTAGAGTGAAACTGACCATCTTTGTGTATTTCCTTGCCTGCCCAGTTCCGGTGCTGTGGCGTCGTTCATTACAAGGACTGGTTCAGCGTCTTAAATGGAACCAAAGTGCCCACTTCCTGCTGCTTCAAGCTGGTCCACAACTGTTCGACTAATCCTAACACCTGGTGGAAGGATGTGAGTCTCGAGTCGGATGTCGATATCTGATTAAAAAGAGATCCCAAAGGGGAGTGTTATTGCCTAATACCTGGGATGGGCAAGTCCTCTTATAAGGAAAGAGTCAGACTGATTTTGTATCTGATGGGATTTAGAAGAGAAAGGCAGCTCAATTGGAATATAAAAAATTCCGAGGAGGCTTGACCAGGCAGATGTGGAAAAAATGTTTCTTCTTGTGGGGGAAGCCCAAAACCAGGGGATCACTGTTTACAAATAAAGGATCATCCATTTAAAACACAGCTGTGGACAATCCTTTTCCTCTCTGAGGATTATGAGTCCTCGGAAATACTGTCCACAAAACGTGGTGACAGCAGAGTCTTCGAATCTTTTTTTAATGTAGAGGTGAATAGATTCTTGGTAAGCGTGGAGGTGAAAGACAATTCGGCTAATTGAATGGTGGAGTAGGCTTGAGGGGTTGAATGGCCTACTCCTGGTGAGAGAGAGTGTGTACTGGAGACTCACCATGTGGATTAAATTGAAAAAACGTTATGACTATTTCTTTTTTTACAGACACAAGGCGATGGCCTAGTGGTAGTATCGCTGGACTGTTACACTAGAGACCCAGATAATAATCTGGAGACCTGAGTTCGAATTCTCTCAAGGCAGATGATGGAATTTGAATTCAGTAAAAATATCTGGAATTAAGGTCTAATGATGACTGTGAATCTATTGTCAATTGTTTGAAGAAGACCCATCTGGTTCTCTAATGCCCTTTAGGGAGAGAAACTGCCATCTTTACCTGCTTTGCCCTACACGTGACTGCAGACCCACAGCAATGTGGTTGACTCCTAACAGCCCACTGGGCAGTTAGGGATGGGCAATAAATACTAGCCCAGCCAGTGACGTCCATATCTTGTGAATGAATAAAGGACAAAAAAAGACATGGATATGGGCATCATCGGCTGGGCTAGTATTTATTGCCCATGTCTATCTGTCCTTGAGAAGTTGGCGGTAAAGAGCTAAATGCCCTCCTCCTATTTATCCCTTTCAATTAGAGAAGCATTTGTAATTGGAAATACAACCAGAGGAAATGTATAGCAGTGATAGTGGGAACTGCAGGTGCTGGAGAATCCAAGATAACAAAGTGTGAAGCTGGATGAACACAGCAGGCCAAGCAGCATCTCAGGAGCACAAAAGCTGACGTTTTGGGGCCTAGACCCTTCATCGGAGGGTCTGATGAAGGGTCTAGGCCCGAAACATCAGTTTTTGTGCTCCTGAGATGCTGCTTGGCCTACTGTGTTCATCCAGAAATGTATAGCAACTCTTTTGATTTGAGCACTGTACAGTGTTATGGACTGTCCTTTTAAGTCTTAAAGCTGCATGTCAGCCCAGGGTTTAATTGGACTGAAGACAAAAGTCGAAACGTTAGCTTGCTGTCTTTTCATGGATGCTAACCCACTGTGATCTCAAGCATCTTTTGTTTTCAGTACAGATTCCAGCATCTTCAGTGATTTGCTCCTGCTAGGGTTTAATTTGTTCCCTTGTGCTGGCAGGCCTGCTATGAAAAGGTCATCGCGTGGTTGAAGGACAACGTTGTGGCTGTCTGCATCTTTGGGCTTTGCATCCCAGTGCTACAGGTGTGTTCCTTTTACTGTACCTCAACCTTTTGGAGGACCCTGCCTTGCGCATGCTTCTGTCATCCACAACCAGACTCAATGTCACCAATCACAGCAAGTTGCCATGTAAATACAGCCAGCAATTGAGGGGAAATAGTATGTTAGTCTTTATTACAAAGGGATTAGAAAATGGATACAAAAGACATCTTACTAGAATTATACTGGGCAGTGGTGAGGCCACATCCTGAATACTGAGTGCTGCTCTGCTCTCCTTTTATCTAAGGAAGAATATTCTTGCTCTACATGGAGGGCAGTAATGTTTCTGTCCAGATAATAACCCTCTGAGATCTCTGCATTCCTTCTATTTTAGCGTCTTTTGGCTTTAATCATTCCATCATTCAGCTGCCCAGACTCTAGAATTCTCTCTCTCTCCCTCCCCTAGACATTTCTGGTCCTTTAAGAGGCTATCAAAAACATAGCTTTTCTGTCCTCATCTCATTGGTTTCTAAATTTATTCGATCATGACCCTATGCAACACTCTGAGTTGCTTTATTATATTAAGAAATGCTTTTTAAATGAAAATTGTTGTTGTAAGATGCTTTCCAATGTAATGAATTTAAAACCCGAAACCTTGTCTTCAGAAGTCTTACGGTCTACCTGTTCTATCGCTGCTACGTTCTCTAACCTGGTAACCTCTCTCCCACGTGCCTCTTAAAGGTCCCAATGCTGGTTTGTGAGATAGAAACCAAGACACATGTTTATTTTGGAGGCAGTTTATTGACTTGCTCAGTCTTACCATCCATTCCACATCCAGCATACTCCCTATTCGTGTGCTTAAAATAATTAATACTCATTTGCTTCTGATTGTTTGGAATGTTGTGGCGTGGTGATACCATCCCTTGGTTCAAATCCCACCTGCTCCAGAGGTGAGTTATAACATTTTTGAAAAGTTGGTTAGAAAACAACAACATGTTTGACCAGACACCAAGAGTCCTTGTGCTCATTCATGGAATTCCAGAGAGCATCCCACCAGGATCCAGCGTCATAATCCCACTGTGAATTCACCTAACTTGGACATCTTTAAACTGTGGGCAGAAACCATAGCACACGGAGGAAACCCACGCAGACAATTACTGGAGGGTGGAATCGAACCTGGGTTCCTGGCACCTGTGAGGCAGCAGTGCTTAATCTCTGAGCCATCTTGCTGCTCTTGCCTTTTTGTGTGTCCTACCCCTCCCTTCTGTTCAATATTGTCACAGTCTTACTTTTCAGAACCTTTTCCTTGAACCCTTCACTCACTCCTTTCCTTTTAAACGTAGCACAGGTTCCATCTTTCACAACACAGCTTTCAGTTCCTGTCCCAAATGGCTTGGCATCATACTTGTTTTTTCATATTCTTTCCAGAGAGCTTGAGTTATTTTCTGTCTGAAATGTGCTCGGTTATACGTAATCTGTGATCTTCTAGCACCAAGCTATATCTTCCTATCTTATCTCTACCTTTATCCCCCTTTGTTCAGTCTCTTCCCACTTCCATTTGTAATTCTTCTGACACATTACAAAAAAAGTGTCACTGCAGACTCGAAACATGCACTCAGTTTCCCTCTCCACAGACGTTGCCAGACCTGCTGCGGTTCTCCAGTGTTTGACTATCTTTGTCTCTTCTGTTGCTCCCCTGTCTTCTCCTCTCATTTCTCTAAAGTTCTAATCTTACACAAGTGACTGTTTTGAGGTATCAGTCCTGGTTCAGTGGTAGCGTTGTTATCTCCAAGTCAATAGGACCTAGATTTAAGTCCTCTTGCAGAGACTTGAGCATTCGGAGCAGGTTGACATTCCCAGCGTAACAGAGAGTGAGCGCTGTTGTCTTTAGGATGAACATCTTCAAACAATGTCCAGTCTGTCAGGCTCTCAAAGCATGAATGGAGTTGAATAAGCTTTTTTGTTACATGTACTCAAACGAGTACATGCTTTGGAGAGGGTGCAGAGGAGGTTCACCAGGATGTTGACTGGTATGGAGGGCGCTATCTGTGAAAAGAGGTTGAATAGATTAGGATTATTTAAATATTATTAGTAGAAAGACGGAGGTTGAGGGTGGACCTGATTGAGGTCTACAAAATCACGAGGGGTATAGACAAGGTGGATAGCAAGAAGCTTTTTCCCAGAGTTTGGGACTCAATTACCAGGGGTCACGATTTCAAGGTGAGAGGGGACAAGTTTAAGGGAGATATGCGTGGAAAGTTCTTCATGCAGAGGGTGGTGGGTGCCTGGAATGCATTGCCAGTGGAGGCGGTAGAGGCGGGCATGATAGCATCTTTTAAGATATATCTGGACAGATACATGAATGCGCAGGGAGCAGAAAGATACAGATCCTTGGAAAATAGGCGACAGGTTTAGATAGAGGATGTGGATCAGCGCAGACTTGGAGGGCCGAAGGGCCTGTTCCTTTGCTGTAATTTTCTTTGTTCTTTGAGTATGTTGAAAAGTTTATAAGTCACCACTTACAGCAGCATTTCAGACACAAAGGTACAACCCTTAGTTACAGAACAGAGAAATGAAGAAAAAGTTACATTACAGTTATCACACAATCATAGAATCCTACAGTGTGGAAACAGGCCATTGGCCCAACAGGCTCGCACCAGCTCTTTGAAGAGCATCTCACCCAGTCTTACCCCCTTACTGTAATCCTGTATTTCCCATGGCTAATCCACCCTAACCTACACATCCCAGGTCCTTGGCACTGGGAGGCAGCAGTACTAATCACTGAGCCACTGTGCTGCCCCAAGCTGTACCCTATGTAAGCATAGGTCAGAAAATCAAGAAGCAAAGTTTAAAAAGACAAATATCACAGTCTGTGTCCAAAGGCATAATTTGAAGAACAGCAAAAGAGAGTTCTCCATAATGATGATGGCTTTTAGCCAGGACACTAACATGTTAGACTTAGGTTTCATTGTCACATGTACTCAAGTACAGGGATACAGGAAAAGTTTACAGCGTTGCCATTCATGGCGCCATCTTTGGTAAAGAGTAGAAAATCAAAGAAATAAGTTAAAAGTTCAACATTAAGTTCTTGTCAGTACAAAGCAGTAAATAAGAAATAAAGTTAAAAGGTCCAAATTATAGTCCTCCTTTAGCCATGGGCCTGCACCCACTCCACACTAGGCTTTCCCTACAAGGGCTCGATCTCTTGATCCCCACACCTCCATGTTGTCATCTCACCGTCAACCACCATTCTCTCTCTCTCCCATGCTCCTACCTTGTGGTCATGATCATATAGCTACTTGTGAGACCCTGCTCTGCACAAATTAGCAGCCACGTTTACTCTATAGTGACCACACTCTTGACCGTTCTTTTGTTGAGGCATCTTGGGGGGTGCTACAGAAATGCCAGTCTATATTGTGCAGCTCTCAAGTCTTTTCCCAAAAACTGTGGCGTGGAAACCAAAACAGAATTGAAATATCCCCCTCCCACCTACAGGCTGTTTGAAATCCTTAGTTCCTCATGTTCATGACCTTTATGTCCATCCCAGAACCAACGCTGCCCGCTGTCTTTAGAACCGGGCAATTCAGCAGGGGTGAATGATTGACCTGATTCATAGATCACAGGATCCCTACAGTATGGAAACAGCCCTCTTGGTCCAACAGGTCCACACCGCCCCTTAGAGTATCCCACCCACACTCTGTGGGAAATTTAGCAGGGCCAATCCAGGTGGCCTGCACATCTTTGGATTGTGGGAGAAAACCAGAGCACCCGGAGGAAACCTGGTAAAATGAAATATTGTAGGAAGGTAGATTAGACTCTTTTCTTATAGTAAAGGCAAAGATAAAAGTGTGATGTTCCAACTGCAATTTGATTGGTTAAACATGGCGTTAAGCAAAAACACAATTTATTTGAACACTATAGTTAGAATATAGAAAAAGAAAGAAGAATTATGAATAACAACTCTGTTGGAGAACTTAACAGCATAATAGATACAGTACCTCTTAATAATTAATATTCCAATGTAGCAACACACCTGGGGTAAAAAGGCAGATTCAGAAATCGGGTTTCTCACATGCAATGCCTGCAGCAGTAAGAAAATCCCCAGCTTCTAGCTGTAACGGAGAATGTTTGTTTGTTTGTTTATTTTTTTTCTCTGTCAGATACTTGGGCTGATTTCATCACTGGTGATGTACTGCCAGCTTGTGAAGTCTGAGAAGCAATACAGCTGAAGTAAAGCCATCGTTTTCTCCCAGTCTCCTTCGACTCCTGCCTCTGGGAATTCTGAGATTTAGTTCTCTGTCCTGTACATAGGCTGTCATCAAATAGACAACTGAATGAATGAGTACCCTCCACAGGCCTGTGAGACCTCCTGCAGCATTTTAAAACCATTATTAAAAAAAATTGTTTGAATTTAAGATTCCTTGCCAAAAAGAGAGAGGAAATGCAGACGCCGTTGAGTTATTTAATCCATAGGTGCTGTAATTAGAAGCTGCAATGTTATAACTGCTTCCTAATGACATCACGTGCGAGATCCAGTTACGCTCTTTGTCAAAGCAGCTCTTCAAGAACGTGCACTGTACACTTCTTTAAAGTTAGTAGGAAAGTGCTTTCACCGTTGGAATGTGTATAATAAACCTGTTTTTGTAAAAAAAAAGTTTCCTGTTTGTGTTTTCCCAATGGCTTTGCATTGCCGAGACTCCCAAAGATGACTCTGCCTCAGTGGAACCATTTCGAAGATAGGACTGCAAGAATTTCCAATCTAATTCCTTGAAAGGAGAGTTGCAGGTAGAGTGATGACAAAGGTGTTTGGCACACTTGCCTTCATTGGCTATAACACAAATGTAGATTGAGAAGAGGATGTCATGTTGCGGTTGTACTGGATGTTGGTGAAGCCATTTTTAGGATACTGTGTACAATTCTGGTCCCCCTTCTATTGGAAGGATATTGTGAAACTTGAGGGTGTGCAGAAAGGATGTTGCCGGGAGGGGAGGGTTAGAGCTATAGGGAGTGGCTGAAAAGTCTGGGGCTGTTTTTCCCTGGAATATTGGAGTGACAGATTACTGGTTTTAAAAAAGTCTATTTCTCTCCACCTTAAATATGCTTAATGACCCAACCTTGAAAGTCCGCTGTAGTTAAAATATTCCACAGATTCATTACCATTTGGGGGGAAGAAATTCCTCATCATCCTGTGTTAAATGGGTGACTCCTTAGATTATCCTAGACTCTCCCAAAAGGGAAACAGCCCTTTTGCGTCAACTGTTAAGAATCTGGTATGTTTCAATGAGGTCACCTCTCATTGTCCAATGAGTACAAGTGCCTGCTACTCAAGCTTTCAAGTAGAAAAATCACTGATTCAGGAATTGTAGTTTTGATACAGAATGGAAGAATGTCATGTGACTCATCATATCCAAGCTGGCTCTTGACTCTCCTGCCTTTTTCCAGTAACCCTATTTATCGTAGGATCCCTACAGTGAAGCAGGCAATTTGGCCCAACCCTCCAAAGTGTATCCAACCCACCTATCCCTGTAACTCAGCATTTCCCATGACTAACCCACCTATCCTGCACATCTTTGGATTCTGGGAGGAAACCGGAGCATCTGGAAAAAACACCCGTATGGAACCAGAGAATGTGCAAACTCAACGCAGACAGTATCCTGAGGCTGGAATCAAACCCAGGTAACTAGCACTCTGAGGCAGCAGTGCTAACCACTGAGCTCCCATGAGTTCAAAGACACTGGAGGTTCGGTCAATCACTTTTTTTTTGCAAAACTGAGTTAGCTTTTTGATAAACAGAGTCCTGGTGTTACTGGTGGAGGAGACAGGAAACTGGAGTTGAGACCACAACCACCTTATTAAATGGTGGAGGAGGCTGAAGGGCTGAATGGCCTCTTGCTGCGAAATCTACTGCTTCCAGGTATCCAGCTCCACCACCCCAGACAGCGCATTCCACATTGCAACCACTTAATAAGCTTTTCATAAAAACATGACTCTTTGAGTCCAGCTGTAATTCTTCTGCCAATTATCTCAAAGCTGGTCTCTCTGGTTTCCTAGACTCCCCACCACAGTTTCTCCACATTTCTTTGATCAGGTTCCAAAAAGAGGCACATGAGTTTTCAAACTAACACTTTAAGTGAAAATAATCACGGGGGACAGCAGATTCACTCCAGCAAATGCCGTTCTAAATCCACGGGTCTTTGAAAGATTCCCAATGTCTGCATATATTGTCTGTCAGCAAATAGATCGGCAAAAGAGCTTGTAATTTGCAAACTTTCTGAACCCTGCAATTATAATTTTAGAACCACTGCTCTGAGACTGCAGCTTTGTGTCAATTTTGCCAGTCGTGTCTCATCTTGAGCACTTTATAATTTCTGCAAAAATGAGCAGATGCTATTTTTATTCTTTTGTGAAATGTAAACATCACTGGCAAAGTGAGTATTTGATAGAATGCCAACAGTGTGGAAGCAAGCCAGTTGGCCCATTGACTCAACAGCAACCCTCCAAAGACCATCCCACCCAGACTGACCCTACAAATCCCATGGATAATACATGTAACCTACACTCTGGGATAATTTCCCATCGCCAATCCACCTAATGTGCATGTCTTTAGATGTGGGAGTAAACCACAGCACTCAGAGTAAACCCACACGGACACAGGGAGAACATGCAAACTCCACACAGACAGTCGCCTGAGCCTGGAATTGGAACCCATGCCAAGAAACTAGGACACTGCAGTGCTAGCCACTGTGCCACCCATCCATCCCTTCTTGCTCTCTGCAAGGTGGTGAGCAGTCTTGAACCTTGCTGTCTCTGATGAAATTCATTTTCATGTTACTCCATTTGATAAAATGAAGTTGGACATTGAGTTCCCTTAAAAACTGAACTTTCCTGATATTCACTGTGTAACACGAGGTTTCATTGAAAGATATTACAGCAGAAATTAACTTCCAAAATCTCTAGCATAGGACAACATAAGGGAAACATTACGAGAAACAGAGGTCATATGTGCATTGAACTGGTGCCAACAGTTTATCTGGTGCCAAATGTATTCTATTATCAGTGCAATGTTTTCTAAAATAGGAACGTTTTGTGCTTAGAAGGAGTAAAACCTAACCTTCGAATGGAGATGGGCAAAAGGGCAAAGATCACTAAACATCATGAGGACTTCTTCCATGGTCATTGGCCAAAAGGGTTCAGACAATTGACTGGCACAGGCTAAATTCCCTGCTCCTAGAAATATGATACAGCAATAAGTGCTGGTGCCAGAAGGGAGTTCTCAGTGGGCCATCCTCAGGCACCTGTCTTCTTCAGGTGGAAGATGAACCAGAAGAGGAGGAGGAAGACCCAGAGAAGAGTTACCCCTTGGCTAGAGAGAACGATGCTGCTTGTACCACTTTAACACGACTGAAACATTCCACATCGACAGACTGTGTGCCCTCTGGTGTCAGTGAGCCGTCCCCAATTGTCACAGTTGTACACTTGCTTTATCCCATTAGCTAATGTGCCTCATCTAAACTGCTGCTTCCTACCTAACTCAATAAACTATCAGAAAGTTGCTTACAATTGGTTGTCAGCCTATATTAGGTGACTGAGGTTACGAAACCCCTAAAATCAACAGTGGCAGGTTAGACTTTCAGAGGGCAGTTAAGAAGTAGTCAAATAGACGGAGATTTCTGTGTGCAGAAATTACCCTGAGCTGCCACTTCAGCATACCACCGTGTTCCCTGGCCAACATCTCTGTCTCGGGCTTGCTCCAGCAAAGACCAACGCAAGCTGGAAGGACAACACATTGTTTTCTGCTTGGAAACTCTGCAGCCTTCAATGTCAAGCTCAACAATTTTAGGGCCTGCGCACCTTCTCCCGTGTTGTTATCTCAAGCCCCACACACCAGGCCTTGTCATCACATGGGCAGCTATCATATGCAACCCACTGTCAGCCACTAATGGTCCCCATTAGCAGCTATTCATTCCCCCCCCAGGCTAACTTTAACCCATTCCTATGTCTGTCCAACAGTCCTCCTTTCTCTCTGGGCTCCATCTCCACCTTACTCCTCCCCCCTTCCCCTCACTTTAGCATATGTGCTAACCTTTTCCTAGTTACAATCAGTTCAGATGAAGGGTCACTGGACCCGAAACATTAACTCTGCTTTCTCTGTCCACAAATGCTGCCAGACCTGCTGAGTTTTGCCAAATATCTTCTGGGTTTTTTGTAAGACATAGCTATGTAGGTTTGTAGTTACACATAGACACCAGGAGTAAGAATAGGCCATTCAGCCACTATATTCCTAACTTCCCCTTGTACTTCTTTAGAATCTACTGGATAGGAGGGCAGAATTCCTTCCCTAACAGACATCAGTGAAGCAGATTTATTTTATAAACAATCCAGTAGTAACGTGGTTACTGATGCTAGGCTTTTTATCACAGATTTATTCAATTAACTGAATTTAGCTTTCACAGCTGCTGTGGTGGGAGATCAAACTCATCTTCTTCAAATCATTGGATCATTAGCCTGCGACATAACCACGATGCTACTGTTCCCATTCCTTTTCAGAAGTACATTTACAATGTCTCAATATGGATTCCTTGTGTTACAATGTGTTACAATTACAATGTACATTCTTCCAGCAACAAATAATAGTCACAATTTGTTTTAAATTATCCAGCTTTGGGACTTCATTTTACATTCAGTTTAGTAATGGGATGCAAGTTATCGTGTCCACGATCATAGAATCCCTACTGTGTGGAAGAAGGCCATTCAGCCCATGAAGTCCACATCAATTCTCTGAAGAGCATCTCACTCAGACCCACTTCCTTATCCTATCCGGTAGCCCTGCATTTCCCATGGCTAACCCACCCAGCCCACACATCCCTGGATACTGTAGGTAATTTAGCACAGCCAATCCACCCTAACCTGCATATCTTTGGACTGTGGGAGGGAAATGGAGTGCCTGGAGGAAACCCACGCAGACACGGGGAGAATGCAAACTCCGCACAGGCAGTTGTCTGAGGGCGGAATCGAACCAGGGTCCCTGGTGCTTGAGCCACAATGCCACCCAATAAATTTCCCAATACATGTAATCCAGGCTTACAGTCTCAGATCTTTGGATGAAAAGTTAAATCAAATTCCCAACTTTCACTTCCCACAATGATCGTGGAGTTATCCCTGATAACCAGCCCAATATTTAACCATTTACTAAATTCAGATTATTAACATGTTGCTGTTTGTGTGAGCTAGCTGCGTATAATAGAGTTTGTTGCAGTTAAACAACTTGATTTTTTTTTTGCGATATCCATACCTATGTTACAGGAGGTGACAGAAGATAATACTTATTCAAGTGTTCTCCCACTGCAATGCCATTTTGAGGCCTGAAAATTGTTGTGACCTCTCTGTGAGAACTGACACAGAGGGGGAATGGGAGTGAGGAAGACCGATGAGGGCAGGCAGAGGGAAGATCTGTGACAAAATGTAAGGTGGTGCCAAGGGAGAGACAAAGCCACAAGATGCTGTTGTTGTCTCAGACCTTGCAACCGCTACATTTCAGCTGGCACCCCACCCAGGGTCATGGCCCTGGCATAAACATTGGCAGACCAGGAAAGACACCCCAAATGATTTGATTTGATTTATACTTGTCACATGTACAGTGAAAAATTTTGTTTGGTGAGCAGTACAGGTGGATCACAGCATACAAGGCACAGGGTGATAGAACAGAGTGAGGAACACAATGTTATCGCTGCAGAGAAGATGCAAGGTCAACATTACCTTTGAAATTTGAGAGGTGCATTCAGCAGCCTCATAACAGTGGGGAAGAAGCTGTTCTTGAATCTGAAGCTTTTGTATCTTCTGCCCGACTGAATGGGTTGAAGAGATTATACTCGGCGTGGGAGAGGTCTTTGATGATGTTGGCTGCCTTTCCATGGCATCAAATAGTGTAGATGGAGCCAATGGATGAATGGTTAACTTGCACAATAGTGTTCATAACTTTCATGGTCCTAGGCAGCAGTTGCTGTATCAAGCCATAACACATCCAGTTAGAATGCTTTCTATGGTGCATCTATCTAACAGTTGGTGAGGGTCCTTATGGGCATGTCGCATCTCCTAACGCCCCTGAGGAAGAAGAGGCGTTGTTGTATCTTCTTGACCATCACATCAAGGACAGATCATTGGTGATTGTCACTCCTGGGAACTTGAAGGGAAAAAGTGTATTATCAAGGTCTTAAAATGCAATTGCTTCTGAATGTGGGTTAGTTTCCATGTAATAATGGTGACGGTGCTGAGAGATTATAGTCAATGGAAAATAAGACCATAAGACATGGAGTGGAAGTAAGGTCATTCGGCCCATCAAGTCCACTCCGCCATTTAAATCATGGCTGATGGGCATTTCAACTCCACTTCCCTGCACTCTCTCCGTAGTCCTTGATTCCTTGTGAAATCAAGAATTTGTCGATCTCTGCCTTGAAGGTATCTAACGTCCCAGCCTCCACTGCACTCCGTGGCAATGACTTCCACAGGCCCACCACTCTCTGGCTGAAGAAATGTCTCCTCATTTCCATTTTAAATTTACCCCCTCTAATTCTAAGGCTGTGCCCACGGGTCCTAGTCTGCCCGCCTAACGGAAACAACTTCCCAGCGTCCACCCCTTCTAAGCCATACATTATCTTGTAAGCGGGTTTTGAGAAGATTTGTAGCTCAGGTTGAGGTTCTGGATGTGAGTTTGCTCGCTGAGCTGGAAGGTTAGTTTTCAGATGTTTCGTCACCATTCTAGGTAACATCATCAGTGAGCCTCCGACAAAGCGCTGGTGTTATGTCCCGCTTTCTATTTATCTGTTTAGGTTTCCTTGGGTTGGTGATGTCATTTCCTGCATTGGTGATGTCATTTCCTGTTCTTTTTCTCAGGGGATAGTAGATTGGCTCCAAATCAATGTGTTTGTTGATGGAGTTCCGGTTGGAATGCCATGCTTCTAGGAATTCTCGTGCGTGTCTCTGTTTGGCTTGTCCTATGATGGATGTGTTGTCCCAATCAAAGTGGTGTCCTTCCTCATCTGTATGTAAGGATACAAGTGATAGTGGGTCATGTCATTTTGTGGCTAGTTGATGTTCATGTATCCTGGTGGCTAGCTTTCTGCCAGTTTGTCCAATGTAGTGTTTGTCACAGTTCTTGCAAGGTATTTTGTAGATGACATTCGTTTTGCTTGTTGTCTGTATAGGGAAGCTGCATTAGAACATTGTTCCAACGAGCCACCACACACTGCAGCACAGAGGAACTACGAAGAGCAGAAGAATAATCACCTGTACAGTGTATTCAAAAAGAATGGGTACCCAATGAACATAGTCCGCTGATTCCTCAGCGACAAACCCAAACAAACAGACAAAACGGGCCCAGAAACCATAACCACTCTCCCCTACATCAAAGACATTTCCAAAATGACTGCCAGACTACTCGGACCCCCTTGGCATCAGGGTAGCCCACAAACCCACCAACACACTAAAACAGCAGCTAATGAACTTAAAAGACCCTATACAGACAACAAATAAAACGAACATCATCTACAAAATACCTTGCAAGAACTGGGACAAACACTACATTGGACAAACTGGCAGAAAGCTAGCCACCAGGATACATGAACATCAACCAGCCACAAAACGACATGACCCACTATCACTCGTATCCTTACATACAGATGAGGAAGGACACCACTTTGCTTGGGACAACACATCCGTCCCAGGACAAGCCAAACAGAGACACGCACGAGAATTCCTAGAAGCATGGCATTCCAACCGGAACTCCATCAACAAACACTTTGATTTGGAGCCAATCTACCATCCTCTGAGAAAAAGAACAGGAACTGACATCACCAATGCAGGAAATGACATCACCAACCCAAGGAAACCTGAACAGATAAATAGAAAGTGGGACATAACACCAGCGCTTCGTCGGAAGGTCACTGTTGATGTTACCTAGAATGGTGACGAAACGTCTGAAAACTAACCTTCCAGCTCAGCGAGCAAACTCACATCCATTATCTTGCAAGTTTCTATTAGATCTCCCCTCAACCTTCTAAACTCTGATGAGTCACTCCGGTGACATTCCCTGAAAGAGCATGGCAGGTAGTGTACAGGAAGATTGAATCTCAACCTGAGCATCTTGATGTGGAGCTGGAAAGCTTCAGGCACACTCTGGGAATGGAATATTTCTTTCCCCTTTCAGTTTCCACATCATAGAAACTAGCCTAGACTGAAGTGTGGTGTCTGGTTCTAAGCACTGCAATTCAAAAAGGATGCGGAAGCTTTGGAAAGAGTTCAGGAAAGGTAGTTCCAAGGATAAGGGACTTCTGTTATGAAAATAGATTGTAGAAAGTAGAAGTATTTTCTTTAGAGGAACGGAGATTGAGATGAGATTTGATGGGGACCATAGAATCGTAAGCATGGAAACAAATCTTTCTGCCAAACATATCCATGCTGACCAGGTTTCCTAAATTGAACTAGTCCTTTGGCTCATATCCCTCTAAACCTTTCTTATCCAGTACCTGTTCAAATGTTGTGATTATACCAACCTCCACCACATCCTCTGCCAGCTCATTCCATTACCTGCACCACCCTCTGCGTGAAAAAGTTGCCCGGCAGGTCCCTTACACATTTTACCCCTCCCACCTTAAACCTACACCCTCTAATTTTGGATTCCCCTAACCTGGAGAAAAGACCTTGGCTATTCACCTTATCTATGCCCCTCATGATTTTATAAACCTCTATAAGGTCATCCCTCAGCCTCTTACACTCCAGGGAAAAAAGTCCCAGCTTATCCAGCCTCTCTTTATAACTCTATCCCTCCAGTTTTGGTAACATCCTTGTAAATGTTTTCTGCACTTTTTCCAATTTAATAACATTCTTCATAAAGCAGGGCAAGTACTGTATGCCATATTCTGAAAGTGGCCTCATCAATGTCCGATAACAAGATGGCCCAACTCCAGTACTCGAATAAAAACCGAAAGAACTGCAGATGCTGTTAATCAGGAACAAAAACGGAAGTTGCTGGAAAAGCTCAGCAGGTCTGGCAGCAACTGTGAATAAAAAGATCAGAGTTAATATTTCAGGTCCGGTGACCCTTCCTCAGAACCCTGGTGGTGAGGAAGGGTCTCTGGACCTGAAACACTGACTCTGAATTTTTCTTCACAGTTGCTGCCAGACCTGCTGACCTTTTGCAGCAACTTCTGTTCCGTACTCAAATGCTCTGACCAATGAAGGTAAGCGTGCCAAATGCCTACTTCATCAGCTTGTCTACCTGTGCTGTCACTTTCAAGGAACTATATACTTTCACCCCTAGGTCTCTCTGTTCGACAACAGTGCCCAAGGCCCTACCATTAACTGTATAAATCCTGCCCCAGTTTCCGTTACCAAAATGCAGCATCACACACTTATCTAAATTAAACTCCATCTGCCATTCCTTGGCCCATTAGCCCAGATGATCAAGATCTTGTTGTACTCTGAGATAACCTTCTTCACCAGTTTTGGTGCCATCCACAAACTTACTTTGTTCTCGTCCAAATCATTTATGTAAGATCCCGAGAGGTCTGAGCTGGGTAGGTAGGGAAAATCTGTCCCTGTTTGTGAAAGGATCCACAAAGAGCGGGCACAGATTTAAAGTTTCAGGCCGAAAGAAGCTAAAGGAGCACTATTAAAAACTTCATCAGGCAGCGAGCGGTTAAGTTCTGAAATGATCTGCTTCAGTGTGTGATGGATGCCGGTGCATACAGACTTTCTAAAGCGGATTAGACTATATTATGAAAAGAAGCAATGTGCAGATAACAGGAGATGGTGAGAGAATGGCACTAAGTGAATTTCTCATGTGGAGAGCCAGCATGGACCAAATGGGCTGAATGGCCTCCTCCTGCACGGTAGAACTTCTGCAAATGTGAAGTACATGATCCAGGATCATGAGACAAACATTATAAGGGAAATGGACACACAGCCAAAGGGGAAGGGAGATTCTCTCCAGCCTGAATTTTTTCTCTCATCTGTAATGAAGGGAACACCCTGCTGTGTGGTCTCCCCACCTCCTTCAAATGCAGCAGAATCATTTGGGAAATGTGTTTGCTACAACAGTTGACAATTCTCCTCCTTTTAATCCACTCAAGGCAACAATCAATTCCACCACTACATCAAATGCACAAAGTGTGATATTTTAAAAATTAGCAACACTGGTGTTTGAACTGACTTCCCTCAAGGAATGGAATTTGTGTAGTTCTCTGTCATGCCTCAAGGGGGCAGCATTCCCTCACCCTCGAATTATAAAGTCACTGAGGAAGTCCGAAGACTGCAACAACTTGCATTTACATAGCACCTTTACCATCACAGACTATCTCAGGGTGTTTCACGGGTACTTTATAAATAAAACTTTGATACTGAATGGCAGTGAGTGTTTGATGAATTATTGGACACAGGAGAAATTCAACAGCTTGGTAGTCAACCTGGTAATGTTCCCTCACTATGACCCATTATGAAAATATGAAACAAACCAAACAGAGCCAAGGAAGGAAAGCCATCAGATCGAACTATTTGTCAAAGAGGCATATTTTTAGTAGCGTCTTCAATGAGAAGAGAGACAAAGGGGAGCTGAAATGTTTAGGGAAGGGGGTTCCAGGTATCAGGGCCCCAGGCTGCCAACAGTGAAGTGATGGAAATTGAGGGATTAATATAAGAAAAAAACCAACATTGGAGGAGAATGGAAATCTTGGAGTATTGTGGGGCTGGAGGTGGCTCTAGGGATATGGGTGAGGAAGAAAGGAGATGCATTGGGAGTGTTGGGGAAAGGAAACATAAGGATCGGAAGTTTTAAGGTAAGGGGCAGGAGATTCAGAGGGGATTTGGGAAAAAATCTTTTCCAATCAGTGCTTGGTGGGAATCTGGAATGCACTGCCTGGAAAGCTTGTGGAGGCTGGAAGCCTTACAACCTTTAAAAAGTGTTTGGATGAGTACTTCAAATATCATAACATTCAAGGAATTGGGACAAGTGCAGGAAATTGGAAGTAGCGTGCTTTTAGTGGTATTATTTCAGTGTAATCTCAATGGGCTGAAGGGCCTTTTCTGTGCTGTATGAAGCTATAAGATTTTATATCAAGGTACTGCTAAGCCAGGTAGTCATGTACGTTGAGGTCATAAGTATGTGGGACTAGAAGGAGATAATGAAAGGGCTAAGTTCCCCTTCCAGGACCAGACTGTCTAAACTAACTGCACAAAAATGTGGATATTAAACTTGCCTCTCATTTGTCAATGGCGAATGTACATTGACATTGCTACATGGTGACTCCTGGTGGCTGATTATTGGAATGACAATGAGAGAGTTTCAGCTCAACACCAGCTTGCATTAAACACAAAAAAACTTTTAACTTTGTAACACCACCCGGGAGTTTTGATAAAATGTGTCTGCAAAATTTCACAGCAGTTCGTGAAAAGTGATGCAAGCATAGCCGGCCAAATCTTGGTGAAAGAGGTTGGTTTTAAAGGAAGAAAGAGAGCCAGAGGGTATTCCAGCAGGAACAGACTCTAAAGGTGGAGTGATTGAAATGGGTTTACTCAAGAGGTCAGAATGAGACATCTCAGAGCGTCATAGGTGGGAGGAAATTAGAGATAGGGATGAGCTGAGGCCATTGAGGATTTGAGTGCAACAGTAAGAGTTTTAAGCTGAGGTGCTGTTTAATTGGTAGCCAGTAGACGTCAACAAGTAAATGGATGATGGGTGATGGTGTGAGTTAACATGTGGGCAGCAGAGTTTTGGATGACCTAAAGTTTATGAAGGATAACATGCTATTAGGCCATTAAGAAACAACCACATTGCTATGGGTCTGGAGTCACATGTAGGCCAAGCCAGGCAAGGATTACGGTTTCCTTCCCTGAAGGACATTAGTGAACCAGATGGGATTTTCCCAATAATCGTCTGACTGCCATCATTAGATTCTTAATTGCAGATATTTATTGAATCCAAATTCCATTATCTGCAGTGGCAGGATTTAAACCTAGGTCCCTAGAATGTTCGAGATAGTAGGAACTGCAGATGCTGGAGAATCTGAGATAACAAGGTGTAGAGCTGGATGAACGCAGCAGGCCAAGCAGCATCAGAAGAGCAGGAAGGCTGACGTTTCGGGCCTGGACCCTTCTTCAGAAATGGGGGAGGGGAAGAGGGTTCTGAAATAAATAGGGAGAGAGGGGGAAGTGGAAAGAAGATGGATAGAGGAGAAGATAGGTCCAAGAGGCGGGGATAGAGCCAGTAAACGTGTGTGTAGGTGGGGAAGTAGGGAAGAGATAGGTCAGTCCAGGGAGGATGGGCAGGTCAAGGGGGGGGCCATGAGGTTAGTAGGTAGGAGATGGGGGTGGGGCTTGAGATGGGAGTTGGGGATAGGTGAGAGGAAGGACAGGTTAGGGAGGCAGGGACAAGCTGGGCTGGTTTTGCGATGCGGTAGGGGAAGGGGAGATTTTGAAGCTGGTGAAGTCCACATTGATACCATTGGGCTGCAGGGTTCCCAAGCGGAATATGAGTTGCTGTTCCTGCAACCTTCGGGTGGCATCACTGTGGCACTGCAGGAGGCCCAGGACAGACATGTTGTCTGAGGAATGGGAGGAGGAGTTGAAATGGTTCGCAACTGGGAGGTGCAGTTGTTTATTGCGAACCGAGCGTAGGTGTTCTGCAAAGCGGTCCCCAAGCCTCCGCTTGGTTTCCCCGATGTAGAGGAAGCCACAATGGGAACAGTGGATACAGTATACCACATTAGCAGATATGTAGGTGAACATCTCCTTGATGTGGAAGGGCTTCTTGGGGCCTGGGATGGGGGTGAGGGAGGAGGTGTGGGGGCAAGTGTAGCACTTCCTGCAGTTGCAGGGGTAAGTGCCAGGTTTGGCGGGGCTGTTCGGGAGTGTGGAGTGGACAAGGAAGTCACAGAGAGAGTGGTCCCTCCAGAAAGCAGATAAGGGTGGGGAGGGAAAAATGTCTTTGGTGGTGGGGTCGGATTGCAGATGGCGGAAGTGTCAGCGGATGGTGCATTGGATCTGGAGGTTGGTGGGGTGGTATACGAGGACAAGGGGGATTCCGTTTTAAGTTATTGCAGGGAGGAGGTGTGAGGGATGAGTTTCAGGAAATGCAGGAAACACAGTCGAGTGTGTTCTCGACCATTAAGGGGGGGAAGTTGCAGTTCTTGAAAAACAAGGACATCTGAGATGTATGGGAGTGGAATGCCTCTTCCTGGGAGCAGATACGGTGGAGGCGAAGGAATTGGGAATACGGGATGGCATTTTTTCAGGAAGGTGGGTGGGAGGTGTATCCTAGGTAGCTGTGGGAGTCGGTGGGCTTGAAATTGATATGGGTTTCTAGGTGATTGCCAGAGATGGAGACAGAGAGGTCGAGGAAGGAGAGAGAGGTATTAGAGGTGGTCCAGGTGAACTTAGGGTTGGGGTGGAAGCTGTTGGTGAAGTGGATGAACTGTTTGAGCTCCTTGTGGGAGCACGAGGCGGCACCGATACAGTCATCAATGTGACAGGGGAAGAGGTGCGGTTTAGGGCCAGTGTAGGTACGGAAGAGGGATTGTTCCACGTAACCTACAAAGAGGCAGGCATAGCTTGGGCCCATGTGGATACCCATGGCCACCCCCTTTGTCTGTGGGAAGTGGGAAGCCCGAAATGTCAGCCTTCCTGCTCCTCTGATGCTGCTTGTCCTGCTGTGTTCATCCAGCTCTACACCTTGTTATCTCAGATTCTCCAGCATCTGCAGTTCCTACTATCTCTGAGGAATACAATTTTATGGTTGCAGAAAAGGTGCACAAGCAGCGAGGTCAACATTAAATTTAAAATTTGAGAGGTCCATTCAACAGTCTAATAACTGCAGAGAAGAAGCTGGTCTTGAATCTGCTGGTGTACGTGTTCAAGCTTTTGCATCTTCTGCCCAATGGAAGAGATTTTAACCAGGGTGGGAGGGGCTTTTGATGATGTTGGTTACCTTCCCATGGCAGTGAGAAGTGTAGATGGAGTCAGTGGGTGGAAGTCAGGTTTGAGTAATGGACTGGGATGTGTTCGCAACTCTCTGTAGTTCTAACAGTTCTGGGCACAGCAGTTGCCACACCAAGCTGTAAAGCATCCAAATAGAATACTTTCTATGGTGTAGCTACAAAAATTGGTAGGAGTGTTTATGGACATGCTGAATTTCCTTAGTCTCCTGAGGAAGTAGAGGCATTACTGTGCTTTCACATATTGCTCAACATTGGTGGACCGGGCTATGAAATTAGCTATTAAATATGTCAAGAACATCCTGTGCATTGACAGGGATTTATGGAAATGTAAATTTAGATTTAGATTCCCTACAGTGTGGAAACAGCGCCTTCGGCCCAACCAGTCCACACCGCCCCTTGAGGCATCCCACCCAGACCCATTCCCCCCATAACCCACACACCCCTGAACACTATGGGCAATTTAGCATGGCCAATCCACCTAACCTGCACATCTTTGGACTGTGGGAGGAAACCAGAGCACCCGGAGGAAACCCACGCAGACACGGGGAGAATGTGCAAACTCCGCACAGACAGTTACCCGAGGCTGGAATCGAACCTGGGTCCCTGGTGCTGTGAGGCGGCATTGCTAATCACCGAGCCACCGTGCCACCCCATTTATTTTATTGATTGCATCAAACTACATTATGAATTACTACTAATTGTTTTAATTTTTGTCATCATCACATTGTCTGTTGCCACAAGCATTTCTCGTTAAACCATTCACTAATATACCTTTTCCATCATCATTACAAAATAATCTATTTTTTCTCTGCTGATGAACTGCTTCATATTGAGTGACATTTAGACCATGATTAATATTGTCAACTTATAGTGCTGTAGTCGTATATTCCTAGAGTCTGCAGAACAGGAACACCTGCACTGGTCAAAAACAACTATTCCTAACTATTCTAATCCCAATTTCCAACACTTGGCCCGTAGCCTTGTATGCCTTGGCATCACAAGCACACATGCTTCTTACACGTCATGAAGGTTTCTGCCTTTACCATCCTTACAGGCAGTAAGTTCCCGATTCCTCTCACCCTCTCGGTGAATTTTATTTTCCTCACATTTCCTGTAAACCTCCTGCACTTACTTTTAAACGACCTTACTTTCTACTCATTCAAGTTAAGGAATAGGGTCTGTTCAATGGCTGCAAGCATTTTGGGACATCCTAAAGTAGAGAAAGGCTTGATAGCAATCAGGAAACCCTAAGTCCTTTCTCTGTAGCAGTACTACAACCCTACTGTCACCTCAACTGCGTTCAGTTAATTCTGCATGCAAGAGATTGAACCTCAAACCTTTGCCAACTCCTTTGTATGTCCAACTGCTCTTCTCTCTCTTTGGGCTCTATCCCCAAATATCATTCACTGCTTATCCGCTCCTCCACCCTATCCTCTGTATATAAACTGACATTTTTCTAGCTACGATAATAAAATGTGAGGCTGGATGAACACAGCAGGCCAAGCAGCATCTCAGGAGCACAAAAGCTGATGTTTCGGGACTAGACCCTTCATCCTAGGCCCAAAACGTCAGCTTTTGTGCTCCTGAGATGCTGCTTGGCCTGCTGTGTTTATCCAGCTCCACACTTTATTATCTTGGATTCTCCAGCATCTGCAGTTCCCATTATCTCTGATACAATTTTTCTAGCTACCATCAGTTTTGAAGAAGGGTCTCCAGACTCAAAACATTAATTCTGATTTTTCTTCACAGGTGCTGACAGATCTGCTGAGGTTTTTCAGCAATTTCTATTTGTGGGCCATTTTTTGGTTTGTTCAGTATTTTTCATTATTGTTTGATTTCATTTTTTTCTTTCTTTTTCTGTTCCCTTTCTTATTTTACCAAAACGTTGTTAACCATTCCATCTATCTGAAGGAAGAAAGATGCATTTGGGGACGAAGGGGTTCACTGAAGACTAATTTAATATAGAAGAGCCTTCAGGCTGAATCCGCACACCTTATTCCAAAATGAGACACTTTAAAGCATGAGGGACATGGATAGGGTGAATAGCCAAGATCTTTTTCCTCGGGTGAGAGAGTTCAAAACAAGAGGGCATAGGTTTAAAGTGAGGGGGGCAAATTTTAAGAAGGACCCAAGGTGTAACTTTTTCCACACAGGGAGTGGTGCCTTGTGGAATGATCTGCCAGAGGAAATGGTGGAGGCTGGTACAATTACAACATTTAAAAGGCATCTGGATGGGTACATGAATAGGAAGGAATTAGAGGGACATGGGCCAAATGCTGGCAAATGGGACTAGGTCAGATTGGGATGTCTG
This sequence comes from Stegostoma tigrinum, assembly GCF_030684315.1. Lineage (NCBI taxonomy): Eukaryota > Metazoa > Chordata > Chondrichthyes > Orectolobiformes > Stegostomatidae > Stegostoma > Stegostoma tigrinum. The sequence continues at coordinate 22,217,657 of NC_081391.1, read as the reverse complement.
GTCAGCAAGATGGATTGAAGGGTCTTTTTCAATGTTGTATGACTCTAAAGGCGCTATGTAAATATATGAGATAACAAGGTGTAGAGCTGGAGGAACACAGCAGGCCAGGCAGCATCAGAGGAGCAAGAAAGCTGACATTAAAGAAGGGTCCAGACCTGAAACATGAGCCTTCCTGCTCCTCTGATGCTGCTTGGCCTGCTGTGTTCCTCCAGCTCTACACCTTGTTATCTCAGATTCCAGCACTGGCAGTTCCTACTATCTTCAGGTAAATATATGAATGGTGGAAATGGTTTATTTTCATCAGCTCCACCTTTTCAAATTAAAAGCTTGAAGACTTTCAGATCAGATTGCTTCTTAAACATCTAAACTCTGGAGAAAACAGGTCTAATTTGTCTAATCTGACCACATAACCACTGAAGTCCTTAAGGCTCTTGTGGTATTGTCCCTATCTCTGGAATAGGAGGTCCGTATTCAAATCACATCTGCTCCAGAGGTGGAAGCAATTTTAATCAATCTATTCTGGAGGTGTTTTTATACTTCTGGAACACGTGTGACTTCTGGCTCCAAGGTAGGGTCATTACCACTGCACCGCACAAGCCTTGCTCCAAATGTCTATAACATCTTTGAAAAGGTTTATTTAAAAATAATTTCCTGAAGTCCAGGTAAAAATCTTGTAAAGAGGCTTTCCTGCTCCTCTGATGCTGCTTGACCCGCTGTGTTCATCCAGCTCCACACCTTGTTACCATCAATCTTGTAAACCCGGGTGGTACTGCCTGCAAGGCCAATACATCCTTCCCTAAGATGTGGTACCCAGAGCCACCAAGTGGACTATAATGCAAGGAGTTCTTGTTGGCATTTCGTGCCCTTTATTGCAGTAATCAAGTGTTGAAATTGGGTTCATTGATGAATTAGAAATAAATCTTACTATATTATGGGCTGAGAGGTGGCAAATGGAGTTTAATGCAGACAAATGTGAGGTGATGCACTTTGGTAGGAGTAACCAGAAGGCAAAGTACTGGGCTAATGGTAAGATTCTTAGTAGTGTAGATGAGCAGAGAGATCTCGGTGTCCATGTACACAGATCCTTGAAAGTTGTCACGCAGGTTGACAGGGCTGTTAAGAAGGCATACAGTGTTTTAGCTTTTATTAATAGAGGGATCGAATTCCGGAACCAAGAGGTTATGGTGAAGCTGTACAAAACTCTGGTGCGGCCGCACTTGGAGTATTGCGTACAGTTCTGGTCACCGCATTATAAGAAGGATGTGGGAGCTTTGGAAAGGGTGCAGAGGAGATTTACTAGGATGTTGCCTGGTATGGAGGGAAGGTCTGACGAGGAAAGGCTGAGGGACTTGAGGCTGTTTTCATTAGAGAGAAGAAGGTTGAGAGGTGACTTAATTGAAACATATAAAATAATCAGAGGGTTAGATAGGGTGGATAGGGAGGGCCTTTTTCCTAGGATGGTGACGGCGAGCACGAGGGGGCATAGCTTTAAATTGAGGGGTGAAAGATATAGGGCAGATGTCAGAGGTAGTTTCTTTACTCAGAGAGTAGTAAGGGAATGGAACGCTTTGCCTGCAACGGTAGTAGATTCGCCAACTTTAAGTACATTTAAGTCGTCATTGGACAAGCATATGGATGTAAATGGAATAGTGTAGGTTAGATGGGCCTGAGATCAGTATGGCAGGTCGGCACAACATTGAGGGCCGAAGGGCCTGTACTGTGCTGTAATGTTCTATGTTATTAATAAACTGGTGACCTCTTCCTCCAATTGCAGGCTAGACAAGGATTATTGGGCGGGCTCTTTCGGCCCGGCAAGGTTGACAGGTTATCCGACCAATCAGCAACGGTACCTGTTTGATTGGCAGCGTCAGTCACATATCAGCAAAAGGATTGCGCTACTTCCGCCGTCTATAGGGTTTCTCAACCAATTAGATCCGCCCGTTTGCTCACGGCAACTGGATGGATAAAATTATTTCCCGCCGTCCTCCCCAGAAGAAAAAAATGTCTTTGAATCGTTGTTCATCTCAGTTAGTCGAGCGATGATCTAATGGGACGATGGCGCTTCGCCCCCGCCGCCGCCTTGTTCTTGAGATCGTAATTACCATAGAACCCGCCAACACCGCTGTGGTTAGCCATTCAGAGGAGGCAAAAGATTGCTCGGCAGGCATGTCATCCAATTGTCATTCAGAATATCCGTAGACCCCACCCACAAATGGGCTGGACCTACTTGCAACCAATGGGAGTACACAGCCCGGCCGGTTGATGTGAATTCTAACCAATAGACATATGCTCACCCATGATGAACGTGCTCCACGACCAATGGAGACGAGGAGGCGGGATGCCGCGGCGGTGCGTGGGCGGAGGCGGATTCGCCTCCACCTACATATGATGGACAGTCCACCATCCAATAGAGAATGGAATTCTTTGTGACGGACATGCCCTCGACCATTCTAAGTTCGCAAGCTTCCTGACGGGCAGATATGCTAGCCAATAGGAGCCGATAGTGTTGTCAGCCCCATTCCGCGCCCCCGCCCCGGTGTGGTCCCGCCCAGTTCCGGCCTGCTGATTCCAGGCGCCCAGTGACAGGAGGACCGAGGCCTGCTGCTGCTGTTGGGCCTTTTCATTGTAAACGATCCCGCGTCACTTCGCCTGTTTCTCCCGGTCCAGGCAGCGGCGGTGGTTCGTGTCAAGGCGTGAAGATGCCGGCGGTGTCCAAAGGCGACGGGATGAGGGGGTTGGCGGTGTTTATCTCGGACATTCGGAACTGTAAGTGGTTGCAGATGGGCTTGGGGGTGGGGAGGGAGGGAGGAGGGGGTGGAGACCAGGCAAAAGCCCATTTATAATTCATCTGCCTTCTCCCCCCCCAGCCATTGATTGGAAAAAAAATCCGAATTAATAAATTTATTAATTAACTAAACAATGTATCACCTTAATAAACAAAGGCTATACGTATAGGTATATATAAATGCATGTGTGTTTTGGAGGTAATGTGGTTTGGGTGGGGTAGGCTTTGAAAAGGGGTACCCACAGAGTGCTGTCATCCCCTTTGATCCCTGTGGCATTTCTAGAAAGTGCTTTTTAAGCTTGACCCACCCCCACCTCCCAAATGGGGGTCCTGATGACCAATTGTTGAGGTGGTTAGGGCAGCCATTGCATGCCCCCCCCCCCCCCCCCCTGGTGTGGTAGCTTGTGCCTGACGTTGACCGTGGGCAGATGGCGGTGGGTCACATTTGTGCACTTGGGTTTGTGGTGGGCGTTGGGTGTGCTGGTCACTGGCTGTACCATGTCAATGGGCTGCACACTCCATTTGAACCAGGATGAGGAAGTTGGGAATTCCTGGCAAGGGTGCAAATCAAATTCTGTTGCCTCTGTTTTCATGATTTGTTTGCAGCGGGCAACCAGGTGTCTAATCTTGCATTTGTTCCTTGTATCCCTTATTCAATCCTATCCAGGACACTAACTAGGACACGAAAGGTGAATGCATATGTCTTTGCAGTATGTGCTACAAATGACAAGCCGTTAGTGGAATCTGAGTGACTGAGGGTACGCTAAGATGGCTTGCTTTATGAAGAGAGTGCTCCTTGGGAGGAACAGTGCAAGATGGATGTGATTGATTACTCAGGTTAATGCAGTGAAAGCCAAAATTCAGTAAGGGAGTTGCTTCGTTTTAGAATGCCTTCCTTGCAAAATTTCTGGTCAATGCAGCAAAATCCACTGCAGTCCAATTGTAGAATTCCAGGTTGCACTGTCTCCTTGTTTCACAATAGCCTCGAGTGGTACTGAACCTTGACCACCAACATCACAGTCATGTGTACAGCTCTGTTACGCGACCACTGGTAAATGTTAATGACTGCACACTTTACCACTTCTGTGCAAATCTTTGCTGAGCTAAGTTTCAGACCTGTACCTCACTATTTTTGCAACAGAGCAGATTGCGAAGGACCAGGAACACGCTGCATTTGGTAATTTCAATGGATGATCAGCTGGATATCAAACAAATGCTCCTTTCACTGGCAACCTTTTTTTAAAAAAGACCCCATAACCAGGACAAACATTGTCTCAATCCCAAAGTAGTTGAGTAATATTTGGACACTCTGATAACAAAGAAATTTGCAGTAGCTTCCGTGGAGGGAGAAACAAAGCTAATGTTTCAGGTCGATGACTGTTCATCGTGAATTCTGATGAGAAGACATCAGTCTGAAACATTAGCTCTTCCTCTGCTCAAATGCTGAGATCTCCGAGCTTTCTTTTCATGTTGACGATGACATCCTACTGGCTGCTTGAAGTTTTCATTTTGCTAAAGTGCTAAGTTGAGACAGTTTGAGATTTGCTGATTTCAGTCCACAGTTATAAAGATGGTATCTTTTCTAGTAAATATTACAGCAATCTAAGTGACAAACTGTGTTTTACCAGCCAATCCATATCTGACTGGGAGCACGAAGAATACGAGCAGAAGTAGACCATTTGAGCCTTCTCCACATTCACTGTGGTCCTGGCTGACCTTCCTAAGTTGTTCCGAGTCATATCACCTCAGTTATCCAAAATTCATGACTTTGGTCTTTAGCCAATGGAACTACTGAACATCCAGATCTTCGCCTGTGTGGAATTCTAAAAATCTAGAAGTTTCTGTTCGAAGAAATATGTCCTCTTAAATAATGGGTCAGCCATTTAGGATTGAGTCTGTGATGCAATTTTAAAAAAGCTTTCTTCATGGGTTGTGTGCATCACAAGCTCAGCTAGCCTATATTGGAGAGTCACACTGTATGCAGACAGACCCTTTGATCCAACTAGTCCATGCCAACTAAGTTTCCTAAACTAAACTAATCTCACTTGCCTGCATTTGGCCCATATCCCTCTGAGCCATTCCTATTCAGGTTCTTGCCCAAATGTCTTTAAAATGTTGTAACTGTACCCAGATTTGCCATTTCCTCTGGCAGTTTATTCAACATACATACCACACTCTGTGTGAAACAGGTTACCCCTTGGTCCCTTTTCAATCTTTCTACTCTCAGCTTGAAAATATGCCCCCTAAGTTTTGAACTCATCCACACTGGGGGAAAAGACTCTTGCTATTCATGCTATCTATGTCCTTCATGATTTTATAAACCTCTGAGGTCATCTATCAACCTCTTAGGCTCCAGTGTAAAAATTCCAGCCTACGTTTGTAACTCAAACCCTCCAGTCCCTGTAACATCCTGGTAAATCTTTTCTGCACTCTCTCCAATTTAATAATATCCTTCCTGTGGCAGGTTGACCAGAACTATAATGTGAAGGTGGTTTTTTGTTTGAGCCGCTGCAGTCCTCCCTTGGATGAGGGTGTAAAAACTGTGTGCAGTACACCAGGAGTGGATCTTCACCAATTGCATACACAATTGCCATGGGAATTATTCACTTCAATTCCTTCAATAATAAAGATAACATATTGTTTTCTTTCCTGTTTTGCCTGCTGTACCTTCATATTAACCGTGACTTTGATGTGAGACCTGGACCCCTCTGAGTTTAACTTTTCCCTGTTTCCCTTGAGAATCATTCTGCATTGAGGGGAAACAATAACAGAACGATAATGTCACTGAGCTACTGATCCACAGGCCCAGGCTACTGTTCTGGAGACACGGGGCTCGTACCTCACCAAGGCAGCTGATAGAATTTAAATTCATTAAATCTCGAGCTAATTTCAGGTTGGTAACCGTGAAACTATCATTTATTGTAAAAATCCATCTATTTCACTCTGGTTAGAGATCATAATTTTAGGCTAAGAGGTGGCAAATTTAAAACACGTGAGGAGGAATTACTCCTTAAATGATTGTGAATCAGTGGAATTCACTAGCCCCTTGTGTGGTGAATGCCAGGCACTGAATAAATTTACAGATATTTTTAACTAGTAGTGCATTGAAGAGTTATGGTGACTGGGCAGGAATGTGGAGTTGCGACTGAGATGAGATCAGTCATGATCATATTGAATGGCAGAACCAGGTTGAGGAGCTGAATACCTTACTCTTTCTCAGAGTTCTCATGTTAATGTTCTTTTTAGGGAAGGAAATCTGCCTCCACATCTTGCCCTGCTGACATGCTGGCTGTCTTTAGATAGTCAGTGGTTGATTTTTGACCACCCTGTAAAATGCAAATTATCAGGGCAGGGGTCGTGAATTAGTGATCAGAACTTGAAGCCTAGCAGACAGTTTCTCTCTTCACTCTGATACTCCAACACCCATTTTGCCACAAACCTGGCAATCAGTTCTGGCAACAAATAACATTGCGTCTTTCCCTATGTCCTGCTGCATCTTCTCATTAATTGCTGCCTGAACTTAGCTACCATGCCACAGAATAAGAGTTTAATTTGTGAATTTCTGGACTAAATGATGCCCCTGCCTGCCTGTTAAAAATATTGAGACACAGACTTTAGCTTTTTCTTCTCCCTTTCCCCATCCCATTGTGAGAAATGTTGAACTTGCTTTTGACTGTTTCACCAGATAGTTTTAAGTCTCTTATCCGAGTTGATACCAAGCTTGTTTTGTGTAGTGGATAAATATTGGCAGAGAGGACTAAATGGTTAGCTGTTCAAGAGAAGCAATGCAGACAAACTGAGTGAAGTGGTCCCTTCACTGGTGAGCAGTTCTTGGCTTTTTATCTCCCTCTGCTTTCTGAAAGAAGCCCACTGGGTGATTGCAGTGTACAATCCTTTGAATTTAAGACGGCACAAGTTTGTATTGATGAAAATCCTACACCCCCTCCAGGAAAAAAGCAAAGTTTCGATCAGCATCGATAACTAAAGATCAAGATTGGCAAGTTGTATCTATTGTTGAAACCTCAGTATTATTCTGGATCGGTTTTTTGGGTCCTGTTATTTAGCTGGTTGGAGTTTGTTTTCTACATTCGTGAGCCGAGAAGAGCAGCAGCATGACAATTTGAAACACCACCTGTCTGTAAAATGTTGTGTATAAAAATACAGGTTTGAATTTCTGCAGCACCTTTTCTGACCTTAATGTTTGCAGCTGGGTAATGCTGAAAATTGGGCAGCCAATTTGATTGCAGCAAGCCCCCACAAATCACACATTAGACATTGTGACTGGATTTGTCTTCTGTGTTACTTGTGCAAGAAGTATTGACCTGCACACAGAGATTTGGGGGATCGTGATGAGGGGAATGTTAGCAATGCACATGTCTGGCAGCATCTCTTTTCTAAGGAAAACACGTCAACCTGGAATGGTAACTCCGTTTGTCTTCATAGATCTTGACTGACCTGAATATTTTTTTAAAAGTTTCAATTTGCAGCAATTTGTATGTGTACTGGGTAGGAGACTTCTTTTACTTGAAACAGCGCCATGGGAATCTTTTACCTTCACCAGCGAGGACAAATGGGATTTTGGTTTAACAGGCTAAAACAAAAAAGGTTAAGAATTAGGAAATAAAGGTAGTTGACACCGAGATTGCTTTTTTAAAAATTCTGAACAAGGAAATGGGTTGGAATTGTAGGTATTAAAAATCGTGACTTAAAATTTAAGGTTTAAGGTAAGGCAAATGCACATGTAAATTCTCTTGTCGATTGCTTGTGACATTATACAGCCTTCACGTTTAGTGTGCTAAAAGGAATCTGGGCGAGTAGATGCCTTTCGGTCCCCAGATTAAAATTATATTCAGTTTGGTTATGTATTACTTGTGGTTAAATTGGTGCACTTTGAAGGCAGAGTTGATAGGAATTTAAGGTTGATGCAGTGATGCCACAGTGTCACCTCTGGCAGAATGACGTAACTACAGCATGACACGATTACATCAATGAATGACAAATACAAATATCTGCAAACAAATTATTTGATAGTTGGGGAACGTGATTAGAGATTGGATTTTTGAATATCATTAGCGCATCTGCAGACGTGAGGAAAAATTTGGTTTGGGTGTTGCTGCCAATGAGATAGAGGTTGCTGCTGGGTTGTAGGCAGGGCTTTGTAAGAACATGTGTTTGATTGTGAGACGGTTGGATGATCATTTTGGCTTAGGTGGCCAAATTAAAGTACATGCTTGAGAAGAAAAGTTCCCTGTAAAAGATTTTTTGGAATACATTACCCCCCTCCAACTTTTTTACTCCCTTTTTTTAACCTGACGGTGTGGACTCCTATTGGGATGCAGTTCTTCTTGCCCCGCTAGCGAACCCATTTCATGACTGATCCTCGGCCATTCTTATTGGTAGTGATTAAACTATTGGAGACTCTGTTAGTAACAATCATCCCTACATAAACTGCTTTCAACAGCTCTCTGTGCAGTTTCATTACTGACGTTGACCAGGAATCTCAGAAATTACTTCTAGCACCTTTGTCGCCTGAGTTCAGCTCAGTTAGATCAGCACTGGCCATGGACTTAGTGCCTTCTGACTGGAAAGGCCCCATTTACTGTTTATCCCAGGAGCTTGAATCATTTGTGTGTGTGTGCTATCACACCATGAAATAGGGACATTGTGTTCCTTATCACATGGGTAACTAGGCAGGTTACTGGGGAAGCTGACAGTATTTTTAACTTGTACACCTTTTTTATTTGAATGCACAAGCAGTATTGAAATAATACTTTGTATATTGAACCAGAACTCTTAATACAGGTCAAGCCATTAAAATACTACGAGTAGGCAGAACGCCCGTTGGGCCTGCTCAATGAGATAATGTCTGGTCACATTCCACATTCCCACCCTACTCCCATACCCTTTAGTTGCTTAATCTCTAAATAGTCTTTCTCCAACCAGAATATACCAAATGACTGAGCATCCACAGTCAATTGGAGTGGAGAATTTCAAGGATCCATAACTCCGAGTGTAGAAATTTCTCATTATCATGGGATTAGATCTCATAGAGCTATGCTCTACAACTAGGGAGAAACAACCTCTGTGTCTACCCTCAAACATATCAAATCTTAAATATTTGAAAGAGACTTCAGTATAGTATTGAAGGAATAGAATGTCAAACTAAAGATTATCCCATGGTTAGCTCTGGGATTTTACTACTTGAAATGTTTGAAACTCCAGCCTTGGTGGAATTGCTTGAACGTATGAGGGAACACAAGACGTTTCTGCACTTTGTGATAAGATGCTATATAAATGCAAGTCATCCTTTTTGTCATTTTGTTTTGTTATACGAGTCAATAGAATTTCTTTATTAAACATGTTCTTGCTCAGATTGGCTGCTGGCATCTGTTTGGTGCAGATTATTTTAACTCTGTATGCAAGCAGCCAGCTGTTGACACTTTCACTGCACTTTCCCTTGTTCCCCCTAAAGCTGTTTGACATGGCAATCAGCACAGCCTTCCTTTTCCCTGTGTACTCTGTGATGTTGAAATTTTCACTCATTGTGCCAAGTTCCTGTGCTTGCAACTTGGGACTTTGAAACTGCAATACCTTATCTTGCTTGCTTTTTCCTTCCTCTTGTTATCTACAGATTTTTGAATAAATACATGGTTCAAAGTGCTTCACGTGCATGGCTTCCAGTTAGTTCTCCTGAACAGGCAAACAGGACCTCATTTTAACATCTCTTCTCAGAAGCAGCACCTCTGACAATGCAACAGTTCCTCAGTATTACAGTGAGGTGTTGGCCTAAATGATCTGCCAATGTCATTGGAGCAGGCAAATAATCTAGGGTTGGTTTTAAAATTTGCACACAGTGCCACTTAATCACAATTTACTAAATTATTGGATCTTTCTAATTTTTTCCCCCCTCATTGTCTTGGTATCTTGCACAAGGGTCCTAGCATTTCACTTCATTTTCTGTGTTTAACATTTTTTTAGCAGATGTATTCACCCATTTGATGGGGTGTTCTCCCTGTGTCTGTGTGGGCTTCCTCCTGGTGCTTGTGTGTGTCCTCCTGGTGTTCTGGTTTTCTTCCCACAGCCCAAAGATGTGCAGATTAGTTGGATTGGCCATGCTGAATTGCCCATAGTGTCTAGTCTAGGTGGGTTAGCTGTGGGATGTGTAGGGTTAAGGTACAGGGGCCAAATGGCCTCCTTCCACACTGTAGGGATTCTGTGGATGGAATGCACCTGCTCTCCTGCAAATTTAAGGAAAATTGAGAAGAAACATTTTCTTTCTTATTGTCAGAGACGAGTGCACCTGTGGCTGGTTTACTGCTGTTTAAAATTCTCTCCATTTTATCCCTCCCCGTGCCTTAGTCCATGTATAAGAAAGGCTACACCCAATGCATTTGGGAAGTATTTTTCCATTTTCCTGACACATCTCCCTTTCAGTTGTCCTATTTATGTAATGCTATTTGATTGGAGGCAGCATATGGTCTACAGCCACCATCATTGGGAATTGACTCAAGATAGAGAATTAATTTTTTACCTCTGGCCTATTAACCTTCTGCAGTCTGACAATTGTGGCCTTTTTTTAAGTCATGCCTTCAGCTGTTGAGGGCCCTGAAGCTATAAATTCTCATCCTAAACCTCTACCAATTTCTCTCCTCCACTTTAAAAGTGCTCCTTAAACCTGAATCTTGAAGCAAACTTTTGCCTGCCTTTCAAAAAACTCCATGTGTGGCGCTGTGTTAGTCTTTGTTTGACTGGGTAATCACTGCTTAAGCTCCTTGAGATTTTTGTTGTGTTATAAAATTTTACATTAAATGCAAGCTGTTGTTGACTTCATGAACTAGGAGAGAGTGTGTCACTCTTACCACCTCCTTTCCAGTGCCACTGCTTTTTCATAGAATTTGCAAATGCCTTTTTCAAAAATTCATTCATTCATTTGGATATCGCTGGCTTGACCAACATTTATTGCCCATCCCTATGTGAAGCGGGCAGTTAATTGTCAACCACATTACTGTGGGTCTGGAGTTATGTGTAGGTCAGACCAGGTAATGATGGCAGTTTCTTTCTCTCGGCACGGTGGCTCAGTGGTTAGCACTGCAGCCTCACAGCGCCAGGGACCCGGGTTCGATTCCAGCTTCGGATGACTGTCTGTGTGGAGTTTGCACGTTCTCCCCATGTCTGTGTGGGTTTCCTCCGGGTGTTCCGGTTTCCTTTCACAGTCCAAAGATGTGCAGGCTATGGTGGATTGGCCATGCTAAATTGTCCGTAGTGTTCAGGGGTGAGTCAGTTATAGGGGGATGAGTCTGGGTGGGGTGCTTCAAGGAGCAGTGTGGACTTGTTGGGCCGAAAGGCCTGTTTCCACACTATAGGGAATCTAATCTAAAGGGCATTAGTGAACCAGATGTGTTTTTCCTGACAATCGGCAGTGGAATCATGATCATCATTAGACTCATAATTCCAGATTTTTATCGAATTCAAATTCCACTATCTGCCGTGGCAGGATTCAAAACTGGCTCTCTGGATTGGCAATCCAGTGATAATGCCACTAGGCAAATCCTGATCTGTTGTGCAGGTTGAACTGAAGTACTAATCTGCTAGGCTCCTAAGTTTTAAAATGGTGCGTTGGAGAATTTAGCACTCGAAATTAGTGTAGAAATTGTTTTCTGTACTTGGCCCACCATGCCTGTGCTTGCTCATTGTCAGAGTCCCCCAATTATTCCCATTTCTTAGTTGTTTCTCTGTGGCCCTGCGCATGTTTCCTATTGAACTTTATGTCCAATTGCCTTGTTCAAATTACTTTTTCACTCTGTTTCCAACCATGCAGGCTGTATAAATTCTGTTTTCAGACTGCGTGCTTTTAACAGGAGTGTGGGGTTGAGGAACAGGAGTACGCCATTTGGCCTTCAGTCTGCTCCACCACTCAGTATGATGATGATTAGTCTGGCTGTGGCCCTGGCTCTACTTTCCTGTCCGGCCCGCAAAACCTGCAGTCCCTTGTCTATCCATGATCTATCTATCCCAGGCCTGAATAGATTATAATTCACTGTGTAAAAGAAATGTTGCCAGTTACCTTTAAATTTGTGCCTTTTGGTTACAAGTAACCTGCCAGTAAGATTGCTTTTCCCTGTTCACATTATCAAAACCCCTCTGTCTATTTTGTACACTGCCCATTAAAACCTTATTGAACTCTGATTTGAGGAGAGCAATTTCAACTTCTCCATTAATGATGTCCCTCTTTCCTTCTTTCAGGTAAAAGCAAAGAAGCAGAAATTAAACGAATAAATAAAGAACTGGCTAACATCCGATCGAAGTTCAAAGGTATGAGCACATGTGTGGTGGTGACGGTGGACAGTGGATTTCAGTGGCAGGCTACAGGCCTGTTGAGGATCGTCCACTGGAGGAGGAGTACTAGTAAAGCAGACCTGTGGATCTCCTGATCCCCTTGATGCATCCAGGCATGATGGGTAGTGGAACTGGGGTGAATGATATTGCCGAAGCTGTCAAGAAAAAGTAGCAGTCTTCATCCTGTGTCACCTCGTGACACAGACAAGGGCACAGTCACGTCCGCGGTCACGGGGAAACACCTTCCCAGAACGTGAAATGTATTTGTAATTATACTACCTGGGAAACTAATTGATAGAGGCTATTGTACTGCTCTTTCCACATGGCCTCCTGCATTGAAGAGGATTGACTGAAGACCTTGTGTGTATTGCCGTCCAGACTTGTGCACCACCCTGATACTTCATAGCTCAGGCTGATGTGCTTGAGTGGCGCTCTCAATTTGGTTAAGCCGTATGGTGTGAGGATGCCTATGTAGAGCTTGGGGAATGAGGAGCATGTTCAGATAATAAGAGATTGTTGTCACAAAAAATAACACTTGGCTATGTTTATTTCCTAGAGTGGTTGAGGCAGATAACTTAATATAGTCAACGGAAAGCTAAATAGACATGTAAGGGAGGAAGAACTAGAATGCTGTGTAAATGAGATTAAATTAAATATTTGTAGGAGGAAGTTAGGTAGAACATAAACACTGGTATAGATATGCTAGGTTGAATGCCCCGTTCCTGTTGCTGTATGTTCTATGAAATGCATTAAAATTAATATTTTATGAAGGTGCATTGTTCCTTGAAAGTGGCATTGCAAGTAGACAGGGTGATGAAGGCATTTGACATGCTTGTCTTCATTGGTCAGTGCATTGATTAAGGCATTGGCATGTCATGTTGCAGCTGTACAGGACATTGAGGCTACTTTTGGAGCATTGCATACAATTCTGGTTGCCCTGCTATATGAAGGAGTGTATTAAATTGGAGAGGGTGCAGAAAAGATTTACAAGGATGTTACCAGGACTGAAGGGTTTGAGCTAATGATAGGCTGGGACTCTTTTTTTTTTAATTTAAATCTAGAGTTTCGGAGGTTGAGGGTGACCAGTGTGGAGATTTATAAAATCATGAGGCATCGATAAGGAGAATAGTAAAGGTCATTTCCCTTGGATAGGGGAATCCAAAATTAGAAGGCATAGGTTTAAGGAGAGAAGAGAAAGATGTAAAAGGACCTGAGAGTCAACTTGCCCACAAAGAGGGTGGTACAGGTATGGAATGAACCGCCAATGGAACTAGTAGAGGTAGGTACATTTACAACACTTAAAAGATATTTTGGCAGGTGTGTGAATAGGAAAAGTTTTTAGAGGAATACAGGCACATTGGACTAGTGTAGTTTGGGAATCCTGGTTGGCATGGACGAGTTGGAATGATGTTACTGGCTTCCATGCTGTATGACTGGATTTAACTCGTGGAGCTTAAATCTCTGATGCAATGCAAGTATGACTTGTATTCTTGCTTCCTCTATCAGTTACCTTTCATCAGTGTTTAATTGAAAGATAATATATTGCTCAGTACACTAGCTAGACTTTCCTTCCTTCCCTTTTTTTTTGGTTGGAAAATGAGATCTGTCAGTTTCCAAACAGTGAGGCTGTTGACTTGCTTGCTGAGCTGGCTTGTTTTCGTCCAGACGTTTTGTCACCCTGCTAGGTAACATCATCGTTGAGCTCTCCAATGAAGCGATGTCTTTGTTGTCCAAGTGTACTGATATTAGGGAAAGTTTGTCGTGTCGTTTTACTGCTAGCTGATGTTCGTGTATTGTGATTGCTAGTTTCCTTCTTGTCTGTCTTGGTGCTGTGTCCATTCGTAGGTGCCTGCTAAATAGACAGTATGCTCAGACAATGAAGGCCATCAGTTTAGCAAGGACAACGAGGCCAAGCTAACATAGACATTCACGGGAATTCCTAGAGGCGTGGTTCTCAACCTAAAAGGCAATCAACAAACGTATAGAATTGGACCCTATACACAAACCCACACAGAAAGAACCGGAAATAACACAACTGACCGTAACAGACTGAACGATATAAATTCTTTGTGGAGCAGAACAACAGTACTTCATTGAAGGCCTCACTGATGACGTTACCTAGCATGATGACTAAACGTCAGAACGAAAATGAGTCTGAACGCCGAGCAAATCAACGACCTCACCCGCGACCCCAACCACAAGTCTTTACGAAAACCTTAGAAGTTTTCAAACAGCAAATGTTGCACGAGGTGGGAGCAGATATAAGGTGTTGAAAGTTTCAGGTACCCCTATTCAGTTTATGTGGGGTGCATTTCATATAACCGGTGTCTAAGTGAGACAGTGGCAGGGCAAAAGTTTGCAGTCTTTCTGTACGTTAACCTTTCCAACTGTTTCCTCCATTCGAGGCTGATCTTTCTTTTCTTTTCGTGAAAGAACCATTCCTCCCTCCTGACTCCATTCAGTTCAGCCTCGGAATTGCAAGATGAAGAAAAGCCAGGGTCCGTCTCCTGTACCTTCTCCCATCCTGGCAGCGATACTATTTTAATGAAGTTATTGACTAATTGCAGAAAGCAGTCCCTGACAGTGAGTGTAGAACAGGCAACCTCATTGAAATCCAATTGCTTCATCCACTCAATCATTGGTTAAGTTGGGGAAGTGGATTATTTTCCCTTTTTTTTGGAGGGTGGAGGCCATAAGTAGGCAGTCTTCATCCATGTACTAATTGATAAAGGACAGACAAGCCTGGTACTTCTCAGCTGATCTGGGAAACCAAGAAAGGAGATCTCTGTCCAGTCACTACTGTTGAAAAATGCAGTCCATGGATATTGAGAGCTGGACTCCAAGTTGGAATAATATGACAGGGAAGCATATCCCAGACTACTGAAGCCTGTTTACACCTGAGGGATATATTGGTCCATCAGTTACTGTCTTCAGAGGGGGAGATAAGCTGGAAGACCTCACTGCATCTAGAGCATTTTTGTTTAAAAATAGTCATGAAATCACTGACCTGGGAGGTTACTTGAGTGTAAGTTTTTCTTTCTGCATATCCTGCCTATTGCTGTGCATGAAGAAAGAAGAGTGTGCTACAGTATAAAACAAGTCCTGGCTAGCAGAAACTCAAATTGGGAAACACTCTCAAATATTAAAATAGGAGAACTGAGTTGCTTTTGCAATCATGGCTGTTGCAGTGATCGGTTGTTTCGAACTGTTGCAAGTTTTCAGTCGGTGTGGGAATATCAGACTCCATCAAATAAGAGGGTCAATGTAATTTTTACTGCACTCGGCCCCAGAATTTGTTTTTTTAACCTTTTACTGCATGGCGCCATCTCTTCGAATGCGCGCATGTACGCATGCAAAACAACACAGAGGACTCCAAGAAAACCACAGAAACCTATCAACAGCAGCCCTGGTTTCCTCTTCCTGTAGTGAGTCAGTGGTTTCTTTTCCCCTCCGTTCACTCCAAACACAGAAATTCACACAAATCAGCACTAGTTCTGCATCCTCAGCTCAGTACTAGGAGAGGGAGTCCATGATTGGAGGGTGTAAATGTTTAGTAAAGAGTTGAATAATCAGAGCCCTTCCTTCCTGTATATCACCTCTCGCCCACGCTCCCCAATAAAATGAAATATTTGCTGAGTAGCTTCACAAGGATTAGATACCTGCTTAACTGATTACCTGGCAATCTAGGCAATAAATATTTTGGCAGGTTGTTCAACTGCAAAGTGCACCAACTGGCCCAATCAAATTCTCACTGGTTAGTCTCACAAGCATACATAACAATGGTGAGTAAGTGGAGGTCAGAAAAGGAATGAAGGCTGATCTTATGATCTTTTTGCGTTTTTTTTTGTCCCTGCCAAATCTTGACACAACCATGAATGAAGGTAAATTGCTCAAGAAACTCCATAGATCCCGTAGCATCAGTAGCGAGAGAGAGTTAACATTTTGAATTGGAGACTTCTCTTTGGAACAACCATAAATGCCTATGATAAGACAAAGAATGATAGTTCAGACTCTTAACTTTTCTTCAGAACAGTAATTGTATTCAATGTTAAGTTTTCCTCTCCACAGATGCTGCCAGACTTGTTGAGTTTCTCCAGAAATTTCTGTTTTTGAATGGTAAATGTCTTTGTCATGGCTTCCAGAATATACAGAGACCATGATCATCTATGCGTGCCAGTACTCTGATTTAAATGTAATTCTGACACTGGGCAACTCCAACTCTTTTCTGTTTTTGCTACGCAGGTGACAAGGCACTGGATGGTTATAGTAAGAAGAAATATGTTTGCAAACTGCTCTTTATCTTCCTGCTTGGTCATGACATTGACTTTGGCCATATGGAGGCAGTCAACCTGCTCAGTTCCAATAAATATACAGAGAAGCAGATTGTGAGTATTTCTGCTTGATCGCACTTGTTGGGGTAATGGGGCTTGGGCATAGATCTATCATAGGCTTCACTTGGGGCACATGTTTGGTTTTCTATTTCCTGTTAGATTTTCAAGGATTCAGGTCCACAAGATTGAGTAGTTAGGTCATTCCCACTTTCTAATAAAGAAACTAAGATTTAAAGGGGCATCACAACTGTTAGCACATATTCAGAGCTCCAAACCAACCATTACTGCATTTGAGCCTGGGACCTCAAAGTTTTGACTGGTTGCTGTGCATAGTTTGGGAAGTCTTGGCCTACATCCTAATGACAGAAACTGCATAAAGCTGTGACCCCCTCATAAGATCAAGTCAGTCTTAGTCCTCTTGTAGATTCACTTTTCTCAGATTTGCTGTGCATTCTGTGATGGGCAGGAAACCACAAAATTCATTGAGCAAGACTTACGTGTAGCAATGTTTTTACAAGCTTGTTGGACAATTTCCACACTGAAGTTGCCATTCCATCATATCAGAATTTGAGACAGCAAGGACTAATCAGTCCTTCAACCAATGCAGGCATTACAGTTGAAACTGATTCTCTGTCCAAACACAATACATGTAGACTTTCTAAAGAAAGAGGGAACCTGCGTGTCTAAAATATCTCAGGACCTCCTGAAGCCCTTTCCTGTCAATGAGTGTAATTGATGTTGTAATGATAGGAAACTTGTTACGTTCCCAGATAGCAAATTCCCTGAAACAGCAGTGGGACAATGAGAAGATCCTTGAACTGGGATCTTGTTGAGGGATGTATGTTGCCTAGGATATCTGGGAGAGCTAGGTTCTTAATCCAGGGTTTATATCTCCACTGCTCTGTTCTATTACTACGTGAAGCAGAATGTCCTGGCTCTGGTCTTCCATTATTTTAGGTAGGACGCAGTATGGATATACTGACCACAACAATGCTGTCCTGGCTGGGTGGATCACTTAAATCTTTTCCTATCTTGTCCATACGTTCTTGGTTTACCTTTTGTTTTTGAGCTGTGATTACCCTTAATTCTTAATTTTCCTACTCCCTTTATTGATAACATCATAACTAGGAGCCATTTGGCCCTTTAGAGTCTGCTCTATCATTCAGTAAAAGTCTTGGCTCATCAGATTGTTGACTTAACTCCACTTTCCTACTTTGCCTCCCTTGAAGATCAAAAATATAACATTTTACAGCTTTGCATTGTGTTTATTATGTTTGGCTGTCTAGTCTGCTGAGTTTCGTAACGTTGTCAGTTACATCACGGCATGTTTCAGAAGTTCAGGTTCAAGCATGTGTTCTGTGTTCTCAGGGTTACCTTTTCATTTCGGTGCTGGTGAACTCCAACAGTGAGCTGATTCGTCTGATTAACAATGCCATTAAGAATGATCTGGCCAGTCGCAATCCCATCTTCATGTGTCTTGCTCTGCACTGCATTGCAAATGTTGGCAGTAGGGAAATGGCAGAGGCATTTGCTTCAGAGATTCCCAAAATCCTGGTAGCTGGGTAAGTTTGTATTAATGTAATTGCTGTTTGTTGTTGGCACGTTTTTGGGGCAAAAACTTTCTCACATCAACTGCTGTTCCAGCTCTGTAGCAAATAAAGTACAGCCCATTTTCTAATGATCATGAGCAGCTGTTACTCAGTTACCTGAACTTTATAGCAATTATCATTCTGACTGGCAACAGTGGATTGTGCAAGAAATAAGGAAAAAGCATCCCCATTGTGTGTACACCTGCTTTTGAGAAGTAGGTGCTAGAGAAGCTCAGCAAGTCTGTTAGTATTTGAGACTGACAACTAATGCTGAGAGTCTGTTGTGTGTTCTTTGGAATATCTTGGACTCAAACTGTTAACTCTGTTTCTCACTCCACAGTTGCTTCTAGACCTCCTGCATTTTTCTAGCGCTTGTTGCAGATCCTGGAAATTTAAATGTTAAATACAGTTTTTATTTATCAACTTACCATTGCTTTTGAGGTTGAGGCCTAGGCATCATATTAGGCCACAGTGAGGGAAGTGCTCGTATATCTAATTTATGCTGTATCAGCTCCAGAAGTGTAAAGAGGAACATGGCCACTCGTTTTTTGTGTTGACCTTGCATTCCCAAAGGCACAATATTCCATAAGCCAATATCCAAATTCTTTAATCTGGTGAACTCATTATGAAAATAAATGTGATTAGCACCTCCAGGATTAATTTCTCCCACTGAACTTGTTGCTGGTGTTCTGTTGGCAGTGATACTATGGACAGTGTGAAACAGAGTGCTGCCTTGTGTCTTCTACGTCTATACAAGACATCTCCAGACCTGGTACCCATGGGCGAGTGGACATCCCGAGTGGTCCATTTATTAAATGACCAGCATCTGGTAAGCAAATAGTTGTTCATTTTTATAAATTCTCTACTTGGTATGGAAATAAAATTAACTTCAGATCTCTCTCTGTGTTCGCTTTGAGAAAATGTGGGCTGTTCAGGTTGGTTGATTATCAGATTTCATTTGTGGCATACCGTGTGTTCTTTCTCAGACATCCTGTATGTTTCACATGCAATGAAGTGTAGTCTTTTTTTTTTAACCAGTAGATATAGTTGCCATGAGTAGCTGAGAGTGGAACTTGCTGGTGATGTTCCCCCGTGCCTGCCGCTCTCATTGAAGGAACATTTGTCATTCCTTGCTTCAGCAAGTATAGAGAGACTTCTTCTTCGTCTTCTTCTAGAATCATCTACATTGTGGGGCCTGGAGTTGCTTATAGGTCAGACCCTGTAAGGAGGCTAGTTTTCCTTACCGTATTTTTTAACAACAGTCAGCAATGGTTACATGATCATGATTAGACTTTTTTAAAATTCCAGATTTGTTTGTTAATTCAGATTTCACCAGCTACCAAGCTGGGATTTGAATTTATACTCAGAATAGTAGTAATCTAGTAATTTCTGGATTACTAGTACAGTGAGATTACCACTGCAATGTCACTTCCCTTTGTTTGAGTATGCTTACTTTTACCATAAGAAATATTGTTTCTGTATCAACTAATGTTGGGCCCTCGTAATTTTGCAATGTGAAAATTTTCTAAAGGTTTCATGGGATATGTTTCTGGCTAGGCCAGCATTTACTACCTTTGAGAAAGTGGTGGTGAACTGCCTTGAGCTTCCACAGTCCACGTAATGTAGGTATACCCACGATGCTGTTAGTGTGGGAGTGCCAGGCTTTTGACCCAGTGACAGTGAAGGGATGGCAGTGTATTTCCAAGTCAGGACGGTGAGTGGCTTGGAAGGGAACTTGCAGGGTGTGGTTTCCCACGTACCTGCTGCCCTTGCCCTTGTCCTTCGAGATGGCAGACGCTATGGGTTTAGAAAGTAAGGTACAGAAACTAAGGGCTGTGAGTAAGATTTCAGAAAAGCATGTTGGAAGTGCATCTGGTTGAGCTTTCACAAGCACCCAGCTGTACAATTGCAGACCACTTTCTTCCCAACTTGGAGAGAACGCTGGTGGATAAAAAAGAAGAACTTGCATTTGTGGCATACCTCGTGTTCTTTTTCAAACCTTCTAAATGTTTCACATGCAATGAAGTGCAATCATTGTTTTACCAATAGATATAGCTGTCATGATGCATACATCAAATTCCAGAAGCAGCAGTGACTTGAGGGGCAGTTGTAACGTAATATCAGTTGAGGGGGAGAATGTTGGTCAGTGTGTCACTATTCAGAATAGTGTCAATCTTAACTAACTAACTAGGCAGATGGAGCTTAACAAGGCATGCAAAAGATTTACAGTGCAAAGGTGAAATGCTGTCAGTCATGGGTCTGTGATAACAAAGTGTGGAGCTGGATGAACACAGCAGGCCAAGCAGCATCTCAAGAGCACAAAAACTGACGTTTCAGGCCTAGACCCTTCATCAGAGAGGGGGTGGGGAGAGGGAACTGGAATAAATAGGGAGGGGGAGGCGGACCGAAGATGGAGAGAAAACAAGATAGGTGGAGAGGAGAGTATAGGTGAGGAGGTAGGGAGGGGATAGATCAGTCCAGGGAAGATGGACAAGTCAAGGAGGCGGGATGAGGTGGTAGGTAGGAAATGGAGGTGCGGCTTGAGGTGGGAGGAAGGGATGGGTGAGAGGAAGAACAGGTTAGGGAAGCAGAGACAGGCTGGACTGGTTTTGGGATGCAGTGGGAGGAGGGGAAGAACTGGGCTGGTTCTGGGATGCAGTGGGTGAAGGGGAGATTTTGAAGCTTGTGAAGCCCACATTGATACCATTGGGCTGCAGGGTTCCCAAGCGGAATATGAGTTGCTGTTCCTACAACCTTCGGGTGGCATCGTTGTGGCACTGCAGGAGGCCCATGATGGACATGTTGTCTGAGGAATGGGAGGGGGATTTGAAATGGTTTGCTACTGGGAGGTGCAGCTGTTTGTTGCGAACCAAGCGGAGGTGTTCTGCAAAGCGGTCCCCAAGCCTCTGCTTGGTTTCCCCAATGTAGAGGAAGCTACACCGGCTGCAATGGATACAATATACCACATTGGCAGATGTGCAGGTGAATATCTGCTTGATATGGAAGGTCATCTTGGGGCCTGGGATAGGGGTGAAGGAGGAGGTGTGGGAGCAAGTGTAGCACTTCCTGCGGTTGCAGGGGAAGGTGCCGGGTGTGGTGGGGTTGGAGGGGAGTGTGGAGCGAACAAGGGAGTCGCGGAGAGAGTGGTATCTCCGGAAGGCAGACAAGGGTGGGGATGGAAAAATAGCTTGGGTGGTGGGGTCGGATTGTAGATGGTGGAAGTGTCGGAGGATGATACGTTGTATCCGGAGGTTGGTGGGGTGGTATGTGAGACCGAGGGGGATCCTCTGTGGGCGGTTGTGGCGAGGGTGGGATGTGAGGGATGTGTTGCGGGAGACGCGGTCAAGGGCGTTCTCGACCACTGTGGGGGGAAAGTTGCGGTCCTTGAAGAACGTGGACATCTGGGATGTGCAGGAGTGGAATGCCTCATCCTGGGAGCAGATGCAGCGGAGGCAGAGGAATTGGGAATTGAGGATAGAATTTTTGCAGGAGGATGGGTGGAAGGAGGTGTATTCTAGGTAGCTGTGGGAGTCAGTGAGCTTGAAATGGACATCAGTTTCTAGCTGGTTACCTGAGGTGGAGACTGAGAGGTCCCGGAAGGTGAGGGATATGTTCGAGATGGCCCAGGTGAACTTGAGGTTGGGGTGGAAGGTGTTGGTAAAGTGGATGAACTGTTCGAGCTCCTCTGGGGAGCAAGAGACGGCGCCGATACAGTCATCAATGTAACGGAGGAAGAGGTGGGGTTTGGGGCCTGTGTAGGTGCAGAAGAGGGACTGTTCCACGTAACCTACAAAGAGCTTGGGCCCATGCAGGTACCCATGGCCACCCCCTTTGTCTGTAGAAAGTGGGAGGAATCGAAAGAGAAGTTGTTGAGGGTGAGGACGAGTTCGGCTAGGCGGATGAGGGTGTTGGTGGAGGGGGACTGGTCGGGCCTGTGGGACAGGAAGAAGCGGAGGGCCTTGAGGCCACCTGCATGAGGAATAGAGTCACGGATCTGTCACTGGTGGTGTAAGGAATGTGAAGTGTTAGTGTGGCAAGAGAACCAAGCTGCACGCCACCAACACCTATTAATTTAGATATGATTTTATCTTGCTAAAGCAACTAGTGAAAATATCTATGAATTTGGGGTATTTTGTAGATTAAACCCGTTTGACGCTTTTCTTCTGGTTTGTTGCAGGGGGTTGTGACTGCAGCTACCAGTCTCATCACTTGTCTGAGCAAGAAAAACCCTGATGAATTCAAGACTTGTGTTTCATTGGCTGTTTCCAGACTTAGTCGGGTAAGTGGGTGCATTGGTACTTGATTTTCTAGATCTGGATTTATCCTGTGCTTTGCAGACTTAATCGATTGCTGTTTTAAACAGTTGGTTTTCTGTGAGTATGTGGGTTAATTGATTTTCTGCTCAAAAGGAAACTGGCAGGTGCTTTCCTGCCACTAGTCTCTCCACGCTGTGGCAGATAAAGATTTTGCTTAGTGTAATACGAAGTTATAAAGACCAGAATATGTTCACTTTAATAGCTGTGGTCACAGTCAAAGCTCTGCATTGCCTTTTAATATCAGCAAAGAAAACCAGTCAGTGCTGTTTCTTCTGATTTCCATCCAGCTTCCCTTCTTGAGCTTGAGCTGTATGCTACATTCTCTATGACCATGAGTGTACATCTACACCACATCTAGCGCTGCTTGTCAGAAGGTTAAACCCCTTTGGACTCTATCTTAGTGAAAGCAGCTACAGCAGTAGATAAAATTCAGTTGGGGATAGTTGCAGTGACAGTGTGATGTGTTTGCTGCTTAATGATGAGGCACAGTGCACTTTTTGTTTTGCATGGGAACAGGTTCTGATCTCTTCAGGTGAACAGAATGCTGGGTGGGAGACTAGTTTCTTGCTCTCCCATGTCCTCCCCAAAGCGAGGAAGTATCCATAATTATTGTATGTTTTTCATCAAATGCTTGTTAGAACTCTTGCTGATAGTCTCCTTACTGTTTGATCCACGAAAGAATGTTTAAGACAGTTGGGTAGTTTGCAGTCATATTGTTCATTGAATTGGATGCTGATTTTTCACCAATCATAGTGTTCAAACATAGCAGAAGAAAGAGTCAGCAATTCATTGACCTGAAAACGCTGGAGGAGGAAGAAGTAGTTACCTGACTAGCTGAGTACTTCCAGTATTTTCTCCTTGCTTCAGACTGCAACTGGGCATGCTTGGTGTTTGAGATGGATGCTTCAGGTGGAAAGTGTGCGATTTTCCCAAGATCAGCATTTCTCTCTCTTTTGAGTACAAGATTCATATTGGAACCCAGCTGTGTGCAGATAAATATCCATATTGTGACAAGTCTTTCCTGACATCACCAATAAGTAGATTGTGACTTACAAACGACCAGTAGCTTGATTTTTATTTCATGGCTGTTACAGATTGTGTCATCTGCCTCCACTGATCTTCAGGATTACACATATTACTTTGTTCCAGCACCCTGGCTTTCTGTCAAGCTGCTACGACTCCTGCAGTGTTATCCTCCACCTGGTAAGGCACCCAGCTACTTATAACACTGTCTTTTCATCGTTGTGACTAAATAATTAATGGGTCACTACAATAATTACTCGTGGCATTGCTTGCAGTTATTGTAGCATGATCGTTAAATATAAGGGCTCTAAGTCTGCCATTACAATCTAGAAGTTGACATTGCATAGTTGAAAGGGAAATATTTGCATTAGCATAGTTGAATGGGAAATGTTTATATACTAAATTAGAATGGGAGCCGCAAAAATAAGACCAAAATTATTGGAAACGGAAAACAAGGGGTGTAGTTAAAGAAATAAAGAACTGCAGATGCTGGAGATCTGAAACAAACAAAAAGAGAAATTGCTGGAGAAACTCAGCAAGTCTCTGAGGAGAAAACAACAAAGTTCTGAAGAAGTATGACTGGACTTGAAACATTAACTCTGCTTTCTTTCCACAGATGCTGCTAGACCTGCTGAGTATCTCCAGCAATTTCTGCTTTTGTCTTTCATCGATGGTTGCACACTGAATGCAAGATTTGTAGTTACTGTGCGTAAGTCCAAGTGAATGGTGTCTAGATTCCAGTGAGTCCTTTAATTAATGGGATCAGGGGTGTCGCTGGTTGGGGCAGCATTTATTGCCAATCCCTAATTGCCCAGAGGGCAGTTAAGGTTCAACCACTGGAGTCCCATGTAGGCCAGACGAGCTAAGGATAGCAGTTTCCTTCCCTAAAGGACATTAGTGTGTGTGTAGTTGTACTAATTTACTCAATTAGAAGTGACAAGTTTAACTAGTTGCTCAGTGTTGTGATAGCTACTACTATCAGAAAGAGAACTCCAGTTGGTGTTGGCACCCTGGGCTCATATACGGACAGTTTATTTCCACTTCACTGTTTCATCCTTTGCAGAGGACACTGCTGTTAAGGGTCGCCTGATTGAATGTATGGAGACTATCCTCAATAAAGCCCAGGAACCGCCCAAATCCAAGAAGGTACAACACTCCAATGCTAAGAATGCAATTCTTTTTGAAGCAATCAGCCTTATTATACATTACGACAGGTATGTAACGTGGCATCTCTCTGACCATCCTTCCACCTTAAGTTTCAGTATAAATAATGCAGCATCTGCATTGTCTGATGCGGTCGATTTAAATTTGACATGTTCCTTGGTCAAGAAGCCCAACAGTATAGAGCCAGTTGGGCACTCTGAATACACATCACACAAAATGTAAGAAATTCAGAAAGTGGCAGGACGGGAGCATGCTTGAACAGCAGAGAAACCATTGTACAAGTGAATAGTAAGGTATGAGTTTAAATTCTACAGCCTTCCCTTCAGCACTGGATCTCTTGATTTGAGTTGTGCTGAAGTGCAGCGTTAAGCAGAAGAAGCATGGGGAGTAGACTCTGAATTGCTTCTGTGCACTCTTAGAACAGCCACTGGGGCCAAAGTGGACTTGTTTCCCACTCTTCTCACTGTCTTGGGACCTACAAGTTTCTTTTATATTGTCTGGTGAGCTGCACTGCTCTTCTGATTTGCTAGCAAGTTGACTTTGCATGGTATTCATGTCAGGAGCCAGCTTTAGTGCCTTGTATGGGGCGTTACTTTCAGTTTGATAAGACTGGGAGGAGGATTTAAGGTTTGTTATTTAAAATGTTTGTTTTACACTTGTGCGTGCATGCATGCATTATGATATCAGTTGATGTTATTCCTGGACAAATCACATCCCAGATGAAAACCTGGCTTGATAGATCAGTCTTTGACTTGTTTTGCATTTGAAGTATCTCTTTCTGCAGGTTTTGCTTTAACAATAAAAATGAAGCTTATTAAGAAAGGCAAAAGAAAATGGAATAAACCAAGCCATCTATTTCTCTAACTGCAAAGATTTTTAAATGCATGGTAAAAGTATCATTCCATTAATCCCAAAACAGTACTTTTGAAAAAATAAAAGAAAAATAACAGCTCTTAGAACTCAAAACAATACAGCACCCAAAACACTACTTGTACAATATGTGTAAGAGTTCCTGTATGCAACACCTCGGAATATTTAATCACTTATGATTTCAACTTCTACACTGGAACTGCAGATAACGTCTTCCTGAAGCTATCATACCCCTAAATGTTTATGTACACAGCTTAAATAACCATTCAGGGTTTTGTCCCTACACTTTTGGTCTGGAGCTAACATTGATCTCTTTAAGACAATCTAGTTTACTAAATCCTTACCTTCTCAAGAACACTGGTCACAGTGATATATATTCAAAGAACTTCACAGGATTGCTGTAAACTTCGAGTAAAACTGAAACCAAAAGTCTTCCTCTCTAAGCTGTAAGTGTTTCCCTTGACCCCTATTTTAAAAAATGTTCCAGAAATGTGTCTCAAAAGTTGACGCCCCATTATTTACCATGCTGCATTCCAATCCAAAGCAATCTAAGATAAACAAAACATAATCATTAGCAGCACACAAAGCATTCTTAAAACCAGGCCTCAAAAACTGTCTTCAAGGAAATCACCATGGCTACAGAAATATTTGCAAGTTAATTATTAGCTTCAGAGACACACAAAGCCAGGAGGTCACTAACTCAAACCAAGCCCAAAATTAAATTTTATCGAAAATACACAGTGTACATCAAATGTTTTGTTTAAAAAACATACATGTGTTTAATTTTCTGGCAGTGAGCCAAACCTGTTGGTGCGTGCATGCAACCAGCTCGGTCAGTTCCTGCAGCACCGTGAGACTAACTTGCGATACCTGGCTCTGGAAAGCATGTGTCTACTGGCGGGCTCTGAATTTTCTCACGAAGCTGTCAAAACCCACATTGAAACAGTAATCAATGCGCTGAAGGTAAGCAATTAACTTTGCTTATGGATTAGAGGGGGTAATCACGGTACCTGCCATTTCACGATCTTTGTTCAAACACGAACATAGAATGAATGAGATGGGATGGGACAAGGTTGTGGAGTCTCATATGGCTAAATAGTTGTCTAAGCTCATGGAGAAATCTATCCTTGAGTAAGGCATTGGAAAGCTGGCATCTGTTTGGGTATCATAATGCCAGCAAAGGAACTTAATATCTTGCTGCTTAATCATAGAATCCCTACAGTGTGGTAGCAGGCCGTTCGGCCCATTGAGTCCACACTGACTCTGGGGAGCTTCCCACTCAGACTCACGCTATCCCTGTAATCATGATTTCCCGTGGCTTATTTACCTAGCCTGTACATCCCTGGACAGTGGGTAATTTAGCATGACCAATCCACCTATGCACATCTTGGACTGTGGGAGGAAACTGGAGTGCCTGGAGGAAACCCACGTGGACACAGGAAGGATGTGCAAACTCCACGTAGACAGTCACCTGAGGCTGCAATTGAACCAGGTCCCAGGTGTTGAGAGGCAGCAATACTAGCCACTAAGCACCGTGCTGCCCTAACATCTTAGGTTTTGTGACCTTGGAGAAAGAAGTACAAGGGAAAGGTCTCGGCCCGAAATGTCAGGCTTTCCTGCTCCTCTGATGCTTCGCCGGCTGTATTCATCCAGCTTCACACCGTGTTATCTCAAGGGAAAGGAAGTTGTGTTGAACTGGTATAAGACACTGGAATATTGCATTCAGGTCAGGCACTACATGTTTGGAAGGATATGAAGGCGTTGTAGAGAGAATGCAGAACAGGTTTACAAGGAGTTTGTTCTGAAGGTGGTTTGGAGTTATTGAAGCTCTTTCTCTTGGAGAAGAGAAGGCGAAGAGGAGAATTGCTAAAGGTATTCAAAATCATGAGATGTCGGGATAAAATAAATAAGGGGAAACTGCTCCCCTTGCATGAGGGTTGGAGTTTATGTAATTAGTGCGTGAAGTAAAAGTGACATGAAAATCTTTTTCATGTAATAGGTGTCGAGAATCTGGAATGCGCAGCCTGAGAGTATGGAGGAGCAGGTCCAATTGAGTCATTCAGAAGGGAATTAGAAGTTTATCTGAAAAGGAAACTGTGTGTATGATTACTGGGAGAAGTAGGAGAATGATAAATCAGGAGAGCAAGCACAGCCATGATGGAATGAATAGCCTTTCTCTGCATTGTGTAGCAATTTTGTGATATTGAATGCAATACATTTCCAAATCTAAAGGTTGCTTGAATTTTTATTTTGACTCCTAGACATTTGCAGCACAGGAGGCAGCCATTTTGCCTGTTGTATTTGTGCTGGTTACAAAAGATCTGATTACACAGATTCCATTTTTTTTTTTTCAGTTTTTGGACCAGAGCCCTGGAGGCTATGGTCACAAGTCTTTTCTAAAATGCATTCACAAAATGAGGGTATTGCTGCCTTGGACAGCATTTGTTGCCCATCCTTAATTGCCCAGAGGGCAGTTAAGAGTCAACCACACTGCTGAGTTTGGAGTCACATGTAGGCCAGACCAGGTAGCGTCCTTCCCTAAAGGTCATTAGTGAACCAAATGGGTTTTTCCTGACAATTGACGATGATTTCATAGACATCATTAGACTCTTAATTCCAGATTTTTATTGAATTCATAGTGCACTATCTGTTGCGGTGGGATTCGAACCCATGTCTCCAGAACATTACTTGGGTAGCTGGATTAAAAGACCAGTGATAACACTAGGCCATCACTTCCCCTTGATTTCTCCCAGTATTTCTAAATACTACTTATTACTTATCACTTACATTGTGCACAATGCTGCCCATTCTTTTGTGGTTAACACTGCTGCCTCAGTGCCACGGACCCAGTTTCACTTCCAACCTCAGGTGACTTTGTTTGTGTGTAGTTTGTACGTTCTCTTTGCGTCTGCGTGGGTTTCCTCTGGATGCTCCTGTTTCCTCCCATGTTAGGCGGATTGACCATTATAAATTGCCCATATTATACAGAGATGCGCATGCTGGTGGATTAGCCGTGGAAAATGCAGGGTTACAGGGATAGGGTAGGGCGGTGTGTCTGGGTGAGATCCTCTTCGGAGGGTAAGTGTGGACTCAATGGTCCAAGTGGCCTACTTCCACACTGTACAGGTTCTGATTACAAGTTTCTGACTTGACCAATCTTTCAGGCAATGAGATCCAGACTCCTATGACTTAGCCTTTGATTACTTCCTTTGAATTTCTGTCCTTTGGTTATTGACCCCTAATTAGTGGAGATATGTGGATTTGTATAGTAGTTCCTTACTTTTTTTGTATTTGTTTTCTGATGATCGTTCTTAAAACTCCATTTTTTTTGTTAGAATGCTCCAGAAGGTTTGTGAATCCGTTGCATTTAGTTACTCATCTTTTGTGTGCTTCTTTTCCATAGACGGAGAGGGATGTGAGTGTTCGCCAACGAGCAGCAGATCTCCTGTATGCCATGTGCGACCGAACTAATGCTCCACAAATCGTGGCAGAAATGCTGAGCTACCTGGAAACAGCTGATTATTCCATTCGTGAAGAGATAGTGAGTTTTCCATGCTTTGTCTAATTTCAAAACAGTGGGTGAACATTTAACAGTGAGTGCAGTGAACCCCACCCCAGGTTACAAATATGCTGTGCAGTTCATATCTCCACCTATTAACCATTCATGATGTGGTGATGCAGTGTTGGGCTGGGGTGTGCCAAGTCACACATCATGCAATACTAAGTTATAGTTCTACAGATTTATTTGAAAACACAAGCTGTCGGAGCGCTGCTCCTTCGTCAGGTGAAGTCACTATAACCTGGTGCTGTGTGACTTCTGCCTTTTGATCCTCCACTTGCTGGTTAATAGTGAGATAAATCACCTTCCTCCAAAACTATCTCTGAGTCAGCTTACTGTCTGATATGCAGATATCTGCCTCTTTGTTAATTTTGTCTGATGTTGCTCCTGCAAAGCACCCTTGTTGGCTTCTTTTACTTGGGGGTGGGGTGGCATGTATTGTGGAGGCTACAAGGATGACTGAAAGAGGTGAAATTTGTTTTTCTGATGGTGTGTCAAGCATTACGCTGGTCAGTCGTGGATTCATACTTGTCACATTTATGCGTGTCATAAATACGCTAACAACTGATTTCGTTGAAATCCTGTCTTCAAGATTGTTTCGATGGTGCATGAGATACCCGTGCACAACCATTCAAAGGTGATGTTGCCTTAATGCAGTTGTGTGTGGGGTCAGCAGAGAGATCCTTGTTTAACTCAGTGGCACAGGAGAGTGAATGGGCTCTTGCGTGAAGACTCAGGGCCAGCAAGGGCGTGTTGGAAGTGAGGGGGTGGATTTTGGAGTAAGATTGGGGCATGAAGGATCTGAAGAGAGATCAGAGGAATAGCAAAGTTGATAAAGGGACAGCTGACTTGGTGTAGTGAGGGAATAGTGTGTACAGTTGGTAAAGGCAAAACAATGAGGACCTAAAAAATGTTCAAATACATGTCCCTCTCAGGGTGTTGGCTGTCACAGTCCTTACAGGGCTTTGAATTTATCTGCAGCATTTCGAGGACCCCAGCTGAGATGGCTCTTAAGACAATATCCTTTATAAAGAAAGAAAAGCCAGCTGAGGCACTGTAGTCAATGGCTAGCACTGCTGCCTCACAGCACCAGGAACCTGGGATCGATTCCACCCTTGGGTGTCTGCCTGTATGGAGTTTGCACGTTCTCCCCGTGTCTGCATGGATTTCCACTAGATGCTGCGGTTTCCTCCCACGGCCCAAATACATGCAGCTTAGATGGATTTGCCATGTTAAATTGTCCCGTGGTGTTCAGGGATGTCTAGGTTAGGTGCATTAGCTGTGGGAAATGCTGAGTTGTAGGGGTATGGGACTGGTGATGCTGTTCAGAGGGTGCTGTGGATTTATTGGGCTGAATGGCCTGTTTCCACACTAGGGATTCTATGAACTAAAAGCAGAGCCCATCAGTTCAGCCATGCCCCACAGAGTGGCGAGTGCCATGCTGGAGTCTAATGTGAACATTCAGTAAAGTAAATGCATAAAACATGACGTTATTTCTTCTATAATAAAGGAAATAACTCCCATTCCCCTGTAAACATCAATGTGTGCCAGTTATGAGATGTACTAATACAATGAGCTCTCTGACTAAGCTAGTCTCACTAAATGATAGTAATGCACATGAGTAAAGCGAAGCAATATGGTGTAAAATATTTACAAGTGAAATTAAATTGTGGTGTACACCCGTGCACTTGTGTTTGGCTGTGCACTTGGACCAGTGTAGCAGTGATGTGGAACCTCTCTGTTTGGCCCGTGGTCTCTTTAAAAGACTGCTCATAGATACAACATTGTTACTTTACAGCAGGTTTCACAATGAGAAGCCTCTCAGGCTGTTGAATTGAACATTTTTTGCATGCACGCTACTGATACTAGTCACACGGGGAAAATGCATAAGGAGAAGGCGGTATTGGTGCTCAGTTGTGCTTGTGATTTTGGGAAAGGCATGGCATTGACAAGATCCTGATTTTAAGCTACAGGTGCTATATCAATGGGAATTGTGGTTGATAGTTTGTGAGAAGGTGTTGCTCAGCCTTTCCGAAAAGGACCACTACCCCAACCTCCTCCCAGTTTTTGCCCTCCAAGGCTTTTTCTCCAAAGTTTTTGAGAAGATTTGTAGCTTGGGTTGTGGATGAGGTTGTAGTCTTGCTCGCTGAGCCATTATTTTGTCACTGTGACAGGTACCATATTCAGTGTGCTGCCCTCTGAAGCTTCACTGAAGACACACTGTAGATTTGCTTGGTGAGCAAGTCTGCTTAGTTTGACTATGTCCAGTGATTTGGGATATTTGAGTAACGTATCCATGCCATGCCTGCTTCTCCCTTGATATTTTCCTTGTGTTTACATATTCCAAGAAATGAATTTGAACTAAGATAACATGATGTGAAGCTGGATAAACACTGCAGGCCAAACAGCATCAGAGGAGCAGGCAAGTTTGACGTTTTGGGTCGAGACCCTTCTTCAGAAGTGAATTTGAACTGTCTTGTTTGCAGGTGTGTGGTGACACCTGGTTGTGCAAGTTTGCTGTAATTCTCCATTACACATTGGGTTTTTACTGCTGCTGCTTGCCTGTAGAGGAAGCAGGTAAGTACAGAGGGGGAAGAACACTGAACAAAATGAAAATTTGATGGTGAGGCCAAGAAATGCTATGTAAGTAAAACTCAGTCTCAGTCTCTCTCACACTGGAGCCACGGTAGTAAAAGGATGTGAACGTTGAATTAAGTGGTCAAGGTTACTGATCAAGTTACTGTTAACATCCAACAGTGCTAATGTCCCACACTGACTGGGGAGATCACTAAGTGTTGTTCAGTTGTGTTCTGTTTATCCCAGCTGTTCATCAGCCTAGGGCAACTGCAACATTTTGCAAAGAGCTTATCACTCTCACTACCTGTGTTCTTTTTGTTAAAATTCCATGACAGGTCCTAAAGGTGGCCATTCTAGCAGAGAAGTATGCAGTGGATTACACATGGTATGTGGACACGATTCTGAACCTCATCCGCATTGCAGGGGACTACGTCAGTGAGGAAGTATGGTACCGAGTTATTCAGATTGTTATTAACCGTGATGATGTTCAAGGTTACGCAGCAAAGACTGTGTTCGAGGTAAACATTCTCGCTTGGAGTTCTGAATTTCAGCCACATTCTAAAATTGCTGTGATTACTAAAAGACCCTAATTCTGCTTCTGGAAATAGTCTGTGTCTCTTTTTTTTTAACCTTTTTGAGTGCCAGTACCATCATTTTTGTGTCTGCCACTTTTTTTTTTTGATGATTTTGTTTTTGCTGTGTCTCACCCTACCCCAGCAGACCTTCCACTGAAGTCTCTCAAACTCCTCCTTTTGTCTGGAACTAAACCAATCACTTACAATCTCGGTCCCTCAAAGTCACAAGGTCCCAGTCATCCCAATCCTTATCAACCATCCTTCAGGATATTATCCTCCTCCTAGTCCTTGCTGTCAAATCTCTGGTCTGCGTTGATCCCACTACTCTAATCTCCCATTGTCTCAACTATGCATTGCCCGCATTTCTTTCTTTTATTTGTGGCAGAGTCTTTGGCCATGTTACTCCACAAATTTTTTTTCTTGAGTATTCCTTCCCGTATCTTTCAGTATTTCTAGAAATTTCCCCTGTCTCAGCGGCTGTTATCCCTTCTCATCCTGTTACAACCTGACGTTCTCCTTGATAAAGTACTTTGGAAACTTGTTTTTGCTAATTTCCAAACTATAACCTGTTAACTGAGCATGAGTTGAAAATTTCTCCCTCCTTATAACTGTTCCATGGTTATTGGTGATTTTAAAACTTTGTGCCACAAGGTCCATGGCATAGGATTTATCTAATTCTGGAAGATGAGGTATGGGAGCTAGTCAAAATTATAATGGAAATAGCTCTCAAAGATCATGTACCACACTAGATAAAATGATTTTTTTTTTTTAAAAATGCACTGACTGGGCTCCTACAGGAGTTTCCATTCCTTAAGGAGCACTGCAAATGTCAACCAGCCAGTGTCTAAATGATAACACAGTCTGGACTATGCCATGACAAGAAACCAGCCATTCTTGTGATTAGGTTCTCATTTCATAGAACATAGAACATTACAGCACAGTACAGGCCCTTCGGCCCTCGATGTTGTGCCGACCTGTCATACTGATCTCAAGCCCATCTAACCTACACTATTCCATGTACGTCCATATGCTTATCCAATGACGACTTAAATGTACCTAAAGTTGGCGAATCTACTACCGTTGCAGGCTAAGCGTTCCATTCCCTTACTACTCTCTGAGTAAAGAAACTACCTCTGACATCTGTCCTATATCTTTCACCCCTCAATTTAAAGCTGTGCCCCCTCGTGCTCGCCGTCACCATCCTGGGAAAAAGGCTCTCCCTATCCACCCTATCTAACCCTCTGATTATTTTATATGTTTCAATTAAGTCACCTCTCAACCTTCTCTCTCATGAAAACAGCCTCAAGTCCCTCAGCCTTTCCTCGTAAGACCTTCCCTTCAGACCAGGCAACATCCTGGTAAATCTCCTCTGCACCCTTTCCAAAGCTTCCACATCCTTCTTATAATGCGGTGACCAGAACTGTACACAATACTCCAAGTGCGGCCGCACCAGAGTTTTGTACAGCTTCAGCATAACCTCTTGGTTCCGGAACTCGATTCTTCTATTAATAAAAGCTAAAACACTGTATGCCTTCTTAACAGCCCTGTCAACCTAGGTGACAACTTTCAAGGATCTGTGTACATGGACACCGAGATCTCTCTGCTCATCTACGCTACTAAGAATCTTACCATTAGCCCTGTACTTTGCCTTCTGGTTACTCCTACCAAAGTGCATCACCTCACACCTGTCTGCATTAAACTCCATTTGCCACCTCTCAGCCCAGCTCTGCAGCTTATCTATGTCTCTCTGCAACCTACAGCATCCTTCGTCACTATCCACAACTCCACCGACCTTAGTGTCGTCTGCAAATTTACACACACATTCTTCTACGCCCTCATCCAGGTCATTTATAAAAGTGACAAACAGTAGTGGACCCAACACCGACCCTTGCGGTACACCACTAGTAACTGGTCTCCAGGATGAACATTTCCCATCAACTACCACCCTCTGTCTCCTTTCAGCAAGCCAATTTCCGATCCAAACTGCTATATCTCCCACAATTCCATTCCTCTGCATTTTGTACAATAGCCTATTGTGGGGAACCTTATCGAACGCCTTGCTGAAATCCATATACACCACATCAACCGGTTTACTCTTATCTACCTGTTTGGTCTCAAAGAACTCAATAAGGTTTGTGAGGCACGACCTTCCCTTCACAAAACCGTGCTGACTATCCCTAATCAATTTATTCTTTTATAGATGATTATAAATCCAATCCCTTACAACCTTTTCCAACACTTTACCAATGCGTTTTAACTACTAAAAATAATTAGCCGTGAGATGCCTTTTCTAGTGGTAGATTAGTCGGAGATGCGAGGCCGCCGGCTTGAGAGAGAATCCCAGAATGAAGAGTTGACTGCTGAAAGAAACATGAAGTTAGCAGAATGTGGAGCACTTTGCTACAGTGATTGCTACATTGATTACAGCTTTCAGAAAAATA
The DNA here is from genome assembly GCF_030684315.1 of Stegostoma tigrinum. NCBI lineage: Eukaryota > Metazoa > Chordata > Chondrichthyes > Orectolobiformes > Stegostomatidae > Stegostoma > Stegostoma tigrinum. Next base: position 22,183,091 of record NC_081391.1, on the reverse strand, counting down.
CTGAATTTTCAAAAGGGATATGGTATAAAAGCAACCATTTAGAGCAGATGGAAGTTTTGAGCAAAGGGCTACCTCCTGTGATCAGAATTTCCAAGTGAAATTATTTTTGATTTCACCCTCAGGCACTCCAGGCACCAGCCTGCCATGAGAACATGGTGAAGGTGGGTGGATACATCTTGGGAGAATTTGGGAATCTCATTGCAGGTGATCCACGATCCAGGTGAGCTGAAGAAGGTAAAACAGAAACCATTAGCTTTCAGATTGGTACTTTTGCTCAGAATGGAATGGGGAAGTGCTCTAGTCATGAGCAACTTTTCAGTTTGCTTGGTGTGTGAACAGCCAGAGCTCTTTAACATCTCAATGGTCTTCCTTGGAACCATTGTCGTTTTAAGTGAGGCCTTATTTTGTTTGTGGCATCAACTGACTTTGGTGTGCTGAGTGCAAGAAGCTAATTTGTTCTCTGTATTTAGATGAGTGATCTAACCTGGTTTGTTACATGAATAGTTTTGTTCTATGATGGTTTGTCCACATTTCGTGTATGCAGCAAACACCTGAGGTAACATTGAGCTGGTACAATGTACAGTTTCTATTACATTTCCTCCAAGTTTGGAGGGGCATCTCTTATTTCACTAAATCCTGGACCACTTTTACCTTGGATTTGTGCTCAGGACCTCATAACATTGTGTCTCCTCCTCCCCAGTCTGTGTTTTTTAATAATTTATCATGGGATGTCACAGGCAAGGCTGACATTGTTGGATCTAATTTCTCTTAAGTTGGTGGTGAGCTGCCTCCTTCAATTGCTGTACTTTGTATGGTGAAGATATTGTCAGGTTTTTGACCCAGTGACAATGAAATAATGATTGGTGTTTGTCCATGTTGCTATGGTATGTGACCTGGGGGCAGTGCTGTTCCCATTTGTCTCCTGTTCTTGCCTTGTGTGCAGTTCAGATGTGATGCATGTTCCACATCTCTGCACTTATTGCTGATCAAAAGATATACTAATTGAAGTGATGACATTTGTTTAAAAATAGGGTAGACTGTGTGTCGTCTCCCAACTCTGGATATTATTGTCAAACTATTTGTACATTGATAATGGGACTTTTCTTTGTTCTAAAGGAGGGATACGCCAAATTGCCTTTTCACAGATGTTGACTTGGTTGCAGTTTGTTTGTATTTTTGTTTTTGTTTTACGCAAGATATATATTGACATAACATTCAAAATAGTACAGCAGCACAGAACAGGCCCTTCAGCAAATGGAAATTTCCTGTGTTGATGAATTAAGAGTAGAACCCAGAACTGAAATTCAGTTTGTTATTTTCCTTTCTCCTGGTAGTGTATTAACTGTGTGTTTCTGCGCAGAATAACTCGTGGGAAGAGCAACAATGCCCCTGGTTTCTCTTGTCTGTCCCTTTTTTTGAAAAAAGGAAATCACTCTTGGCATATGGGTATCACTGGCAAGAACAGCACATATTGCCCTTCAGTAATTGCCTTTTAGGGTAGCAGTGAGCTCTGTGGTAGAAGTGCTTTTGTGCTTTTAGGAAGGTAGTTCAAGGGTTTTGACCTGGAAGTGATGAAAGAATGGTTGATGTATATCCAAGTAGTAGCGGACCTGCCTTTATTCTTCCAGGTTGTGGGTTGTGAATTTGGGTGGATGTTGCGAATTGTGGTGCTTGAGATGCTGCAAACTGTGGCAGGTTCAGTGAATAGCTGGTATTTTCCTATACTATCTCAGTTGGTATGCTTGCCTCTGGTTATTTCTAACATGTGTGTTTTATTCCTCCCTGATGTGCCTGTCCTTTTCAGCCCCTTGGTTCAGTTCAACTTGCTGCATTCTAAGTTCCACTTGTGCAGCGTTCCGACCCGCGCTCTGCTGCTCTCCTCTTACATCAAGTTTGTCAACCTCTTCCCTGAGACCAAGACCACAATCCAGGATGTGCTGCGCAGTGACAGCCAGCTCCGAAACTCTGATGTGGAACTCCAACAGAGGGCCGTGGAGTACCTCAAGCTCAGCTCAATTGCCAGCACTGATGTCCTGGTGCGTATAAAGCCCATGCCTCAGACTTTCTTCAGTGTTGCTGCTTCAGATTAAATGTAAAGAACTGTTTCAGAATTAGAACTTGTGGGTTTGAGTCCCCCATTGAAAAGACTTGAGCGCATAATCTAGGCTGGCACCCCCCCATACCAGGATTAAAGGGGTATGTTGTAAACTGACAGATAACTATTTGAATGAGCCATTTAAATATAGTGACTGTTCACTTGCAGCTGTCTTGTCAGCAAGACAAACTAGAATGTCCCTCATCTGAGTCAGTGCTTTTAGCCGCTCTCTTGTTGTTAGACAAGTTCGAGGTGGGGATGGAGCCAGTAAAGGTGAGTGTCGGTGGGGAGGTAGGTCAGTCCAGGGAGGGCGGACAAGTCAAGGGGGTGGGTAGGTAGGAGATGGGGGTACAGCTTGAGGTGGGAGGAGGGGATAAGTGAGAGGAAGAACAGGTTAGGGAGGTGGGGATGAGCTGGGCTGGTTTTGGGATGTGGTGGGGCGGGGGGGTGTGTCCAATTTTGAAGCTTGTGAAATCCACGTTGATACCATTGGGCTGCAGGGTTCCCAAATGGAATATGAGTTGCTGATCCTGCAACCAATGATACCCGTTGCAGTGTACTTCTGCATGAATGGGGTGAGTGGGTGAGGTGTGATCAGTTATTAAAGTTGAGCCCCAGTAAAAGTAATTTCTCTTCTTGCCCTCTCCTCTGCAGGCTACTGTCTTAGAAGAGATGCCCCCTTTCCCTGAAAGGGAATCCTCCATCCTCGCAAAGCTGAAGAAAAAGAAGGGACCAGGCACTGTGACGGATATGGAGGAAGGAAAGAAGGAACAAACAGAGGTCAATGGTGGTGTTGAGCCGGCTGTGAATGCTAGTACCGTGGTGAGTACAGTATCTGCTGTCACAGCTTAAAAAGCCACAAGCCTGATTCTGTTGGCACACTCCCTTCTGAATCAGGTTGGTGGTTCCAATGGATCGCACTGTTTGGAAGCACGGAGGCAGATTCAGTTAAAACATTTTGAGAGAGCTTTGGTTGGCTTTTGCTGTCATTGAGTTTGGTTCTGTTGCAGACACATAAACAATGATTGTTGTGATTTACATAGCAGCTTCGTTACACTTGTACTGCATGGCTAAGGGTTACTTTGTTTTTTTTTGACTAGGTCCCGGTGGCCAAGGTGACTCACTTTTTCTAACTTGTAGCATGAAATAAAAGCTGAAAATAATCAGCATTCTGGCAGCACCTGTGAGCAGAGAAAGACGATTAATAGGTTCTTATGAAAGGTTACCAATCTGAAATGTTGACGCAGGACGAGGCCATTCAGCCCTTCAAAACTGTTCTGACATTCTGTGTTTCTGCCTGCTAAAGATGAGATGTGAAAGAAAGACAATGCAGAATAAGAAACCTTGCTCACAGCCACTTATGCACAGAAAGCAATGCTGAAAAATCTGAACGGGAAACAAAAGTGACCTAGTTAACAGAAATGTGCTCTTCCTTCATTGTCATGTTCAGGCCCCAAATCCCAACTTACTTTACATCTCCAGAGATGTTGCTAGACCCACAGAACCCCAGTGTTTTCAGTCCAACTAATTTGAAAGAATGGGCTTGACTAAACCCTATCCAAAAAGTGTTTGGAATTTCTCAGGGCACTGACAAGTTACAAAGTGAGTCACCTTGGCCGTAGAGACCTCGTTAAAACGCAATGTAATCATTAGCCACGCGATACCAGCGTAGTGGAGCTGTTGTGTAATCTCAACAGTCACTGTTCACGAGTCGGCAACAGAACCAAATGCCATGCAAGCAAAAACCGCAAGTAATGAAGAGCTTTTGGAACCGTGGATCACTCCCAAATTGCACTCGCCCCACATCCTGAGATTCTCAGATGCCTGATTCACCAAAGAATGAAATCTATCCAATTTGCATTTGACTGACTCAATACAACTTGGTTCTGTGGTCTCCTTGCAAGTTCTAATCTGGAAATTGATCACTCACTCACTGGCAAATTCTTGCCCCAGATTTCTTTTTTAATTCAAGTGCAGATCAATTCACTCCACTCCTGTAGCTCTAGACCGTTAAATATAGGAGCAAAAGTAGTTCCTTTGGTTGATCTGATATTCCTCAATTTTGTGCTAGGGTAAAAGGACCTACCATGGCTATTTGTGTTTGTTTTCGTAAATGTAACTGTGAGCTGCAGAAATTATTTCTGGTAGTTTTACCTTGGTCTTCTCTCTTCCCCTTGCAGTCCACGCCCTCTCCATCTGCTGATCTTCTGGGTCTGAAGAGCGCTCCTGCCAGTGGAGGCAGCCTGTTGGTGGATGTGTTTTCTGATGCAGTGCCTGCAACTGGTGCCTTGGCACCTGGATCTGAAGACAACTTCTCCCGGTAAGCGAGTGGCTTTTATGTCACCAGGCCTTTGGGCTTGCAACGGGGACACAAAGTAATTGCAATCCAGCTGGTGTGGTAGTGCTGATTCTGTACAAGTTGTATTTTGTGCATTCTGAAGCTGCTTCTTTGATGCGATGCTTACAGCACAGTTGTGTTCAAAGTATTTGTTTATGTTGTTTACAAAACTGAGCATGTTGGCGCATAGCTAGGCCTTTATGTATTAGTTTGGGCAGAGCTGCCTTGGCACTCGTGATGGATCTGATGTTGCAAGCCTGAACAATGAGGAGAATTGTTAGCCAGTTTGATCTGATAGTTGGCTTGTAGTTGTTGCCCTGTGACTGTGGAGCATTTCCAGAAGAAGTTGAGGCTTTCAGAAGGCATGGTTTGGGGTTGACAGAAGCCCTGTGTGCCCCCACGATCATTGCACGAGAGTGAGTCCTTCTCCCACTGTCAGACCCAAGTGATATTTCTACGTGCCCTCCCCAAGATATTGCTGTAATTTACATGTATGCAGCACAATGATACAATTGCTGTTCAATGCTAATAACCCTAAGGCGTAAAGAAGAGTTGTGTTGGGTTTGACTCAGTTTGGTTGCACTTTCATCTCTTGACTGAGAAGGATGGTGGATCCAAATTTGACTTTGCAATCTAAGCTGGCGTCCCAGTGCGTGAGACATTTAAACTCCTGTGTGGCAGTGTTGATCACTTATTGTGATTGGCACCCATGCTGTGCAACAGTAATTGTTGCTATGTTTACTGTAATGATAACAGTAATGTAATTTATGTGAAGTACATTGGAAATGATTCTGATCATTTTTGGTAGGTGCTGACTAATTCCAATGTTTGATTATGTTTGCAGAGCACTTGACATTTTTAGATTGAAAGGTGACACAACAAGGTTCTCTGATAACAAGGTGTAGAGCTGGATGAACACAGCAGGCCAAGCAGCATCAGATTAACAGGAAGGCTGACGTTTCGAGCCTAGATCCTCCTTCAGGGACAGAGTTTTTCTGAAGAATGGTCTAGGCCTGAAACGTCAGCCTTCCTGCTCCTCTGTGTTCATCTAGCTCTATACCTTGCTATTTCATATTCTCCAGCATCTGCAGTTCCTGCTATCTCTCCACAACAAGGTTGAGCTCCTTTTTATCCACTTTTGCTTGGAGTTTTCAAAGGTCATGTACAAAATAGAAATTCTCTTAAAGAGATGGCAGACACTTAAAATTCAGCAGCAGAAATTTGAAGTGAAATTTAGCTACCCCAAATCTATTTCACTTTAAACCCTTATAGCAGTTCTAAGCAGAATTCATGCCTACAGAAGCAAGGTTCTGCAGACCATAGTAATCCTAAAATTAAAATCCAAAATGCTGAAGTACTCTGCATCAGTATGGAGGAAAAAAAAAGATGGTGAATATAGAGATGTTTTCTCGTATAGGGAAGATTAGAACTGGGGGATACAGTTTTAAGATCTTATTTAAAGTTCTTGGGGGATTTGACAGCGTAGAAATGGAGAGGTTATTTCCCCTTATGGGCGTGTCTGGGACCAGAGAGTGTAATCTCAGAGTAAAGGCCTCGGCCATTTAAGACAGATGAGGAATTTTTTGAGGATCAATTTGTGGAATTCTTTACCACAGAGGACTGCCAAGGCTGAGATAGACAGACAGATTTTTAATCAGTAAGGGAATTGACAGCAATGGAGAAAAGGCAGGAAAGTGGGGTTGAGGATTATTAAATCAACCACAATCTCTCATTAAATTCCAGAGCAGACTCATAGTCTATTTCTGCTCCTATGTTTCATGACCTAAGAGGTATTCCTTTTTGATATAGAGATGAAAACAAATTTTTTTCTGTTAGTCAGTGGATTTCTGTTCTGCCAAAACCTGTAGGAGCTCAGTTACTGAATTTATTCAAGGTAGAATTGGAATCTTGATAGATGTGGGTGTCAAGGGCTCTGGAGGGAAGACTGGAGATAGGAATGCGGGTCTGAGATCACAGCCAGATTGTGTTATCGCGCACAATGTCAGAACAGTTTTTAAGGGCTGAATGGCCTAATCCTGAATTAACATTTCGATTGGTGTTCTTTCCTAAGAACCTTTTTAACCCTGTTTTTTGCCCCGCAGGTGCTCCCGGAAAGCTGCCGAACATTTTCAGCATTTTCTGCTTTTATTTCATGCTACCAGTGTTGAGTTGGAGTTGAACTTTTTGCTAGAGCCAAGAATGGTCTTTGGCCTCTCCATTTGCCCCTCATTGGTTAATCTCCTAATAACTAACCTGTCGCATGGAGCAAAATACATAACACCAAGTGTAATATAGGACCCTGTATTTTAGTATTCAAGTCTGACCCCTGGCAGGGATAATAGGACTTGCTCAACCCTGGGACCCAAGTACAGTTCTAGTCTGGGCCAAATGTGTGAGGTATTGTCTCCTGTTCATAATAAAACAAATGAGTTTGATTGTTCTTTAGTCAGGTCAGAGAAAGCCCACAGGCCCTGACTTGACATAAATTGACAATCTTAGCCAAAAAGGCCACATACTAATTGGAGCAGGAAAATGTCTCTTGCTGTGGTACAGGGCAATCTTTTGATCCTGTTGCTGAATTGTCGAGGGAACTATGCTGTACCTAAAGTGCAAGCCTGTGAGTCAGGAGTGCTTGATGTGGTAGTGTGGGTGGGAGCTGCACTCGCTATTGTGTGGTACCAGGAGTACATAATGCTGAGTACTCGTGACATGCGAGAGTAATGCTCCTCACTGTGCCAAATTTGCTTTATCTAAACTGATGTGAAATAATGTTTGAAGGCAAAAATCTTGTGACTTGATCTTTGAGTAGTTTGTATGGTGGTTTCTTTGTGATTCAGTTTCTCCTTTTTTTTTCTTTCTGTTCCTCTGCACGCTTGCCTGTGATTTGGGATTGTGCAGAAGCTTGGATCTGCCGGGTGAGAGCCCTGCATCGTTGCTGGTGGACGCAACCCTGGGTGCAGAGTAAGCAGTGTACTACTGAGTGGAGCTGGACTGTCTAAATCCCCGTTCATCCCCAGCTCCAAAACAGTCCAGGGTCCAAAAAAAATGTTGTTTTTACTCCAAATATATACAGCATAAAGACATACTCCTGCACCTCACTTTAGCTGCAGTGTTGGAAGTGTTGAGATGGGAGACAACCATTGTAACTGTTAAATACTTTTAATTACAAACATTTCAATTGCCTGCCTGTCATATCAATATACATTTTTTTAAGCATCAATTCAACCTGTTTTTTTTAAGCTGGCTGGCGGAAGAGTATCAAAGGAGCATTATGTTCTGAAGTTAGTGATGTGTAATGCAGCCGTGATCTGATTGGTGGATGCAACTAAAAGTCCTAATTATTCACCATTTGAATTACTTTGAGGGAAGGAAATTTAACACCCTTGCCTGGTCTTGGCCTGTGTATGAGTCCATACCTGTGCAAAGTAGCTCTGTTGTAATTAGGGCAGATGATGAATGCCCACATCCTGCATATAAATCAAAATCTTACTTGTTCAAAATGTCTCCTTGCTAGCATGAAGCAAGACTTCAACCCATGGATCTATACGAAATGCAGTATATATTTCATGTGAAATAACAGGGTTATGCTGGATTGCAGAGTTGATGTGGTAGTATGTTGGTATGTGCAGGTCACCTCTGGAATGACTGTCTTGTCACATGTTCTTATCACTTTCAATCTGCTTCAAGGTTTGAGGTGATTCAAATGCCAAGCTGTCTGCAACTCTGCATGGAGTTGTAATCATTTATGATTTAAGAGCATGGAGTGCACCATTTGGTGGTGTTTTGTTTTGCAAGTTTTCTAATTTCAGTTCAGTAGTTGGTGTTTTCCTTTTTTCTGATGAAAATGAAGCTGTTTAGGACAAGCGATTTTGTCTGCCAGAAGCTGGCATTTTTTATGCGTCTGATTCAAAATTCCTATTGCAGTAAGTGTAAACTGGAACAGAATTTGCTCACGGCAAATCAAAATCCCTTGCCCTGTCCATTGATGACCATCTCCATTTTCTCATTAAATTATCACCTTTTAAATTAGTGATTGTGGTCTGTCAGAGCTGTCTTTATCTATTTGGACTGTGTAATTGCTTTTTTCTTAGTGTGAAAGTTAATGCATAGCACACACATTTTTATTGAATAATTTTTATTTCTTTCATGGTGTAGCTCTTAACAGGGTCATCCAGCCCCTTGTCCCAAGATTCTTCCCCAACTTTCCTCCACTTTGTTTCCATGCTCATAACTCTCTTGCAGAGGACTCTTGATCCCTGAAATGTGAAAATAGGCTTTGAGAAAACTTAGCATTTAACTTCCTTGGCGTTCGTTTTCTCTTTTTCCCTTGTTCCCTGCTATGCTCAAGGAATCTTCTGACATTGTGGTATCACTAATCACTACTCTGTCATCATGACACCTTGCTTCATAACTATGACATTTATCTCCTTATTCTGTTTTTCTGTTCTGAAGGGCCTGATGTTTGTTCTTGACCACTCATTCACAAATTCCGGTCACTGAGTGACCAAAGGCCATTATTTCTAATTAGCAAATACTAATGGGTTACTTCTTAAAGAGAATTGGAGCCAACCATGGTCCTGTCCTCTTCCTTCTCGCTGATGGTCTCATTCTCCAGTATCGATCAGGAGTAGAAATCCTGGACATCCTTGTTTGAGTCAAGCTTTAGTAAAGGGTCCCTACCAATGCTGTGGCTGAGAAGAGTGCAGACTGTGCAGTTGATCCTTGGGCACTCATGCTTTTGATTTTTTTTGTGCTTTGGACAGAGGTGATGGAAACCTCATGACACTCATTTTGGGTTTTGTGAGATGGAATTGCAGAATTTGATCACTTCCCCAAATCTCGAAGAATTTTCTTCAGTTGAAATCAGTGGGGTGTCAGTTGAGAGAGCCAGTGACTGATATTCATGGAAGACTGGGAAAATTCTGATTGGATTTTAACACTTTGAAAGTTTTTTGACTAGCCGGGGGTATGTGATGCAGAAATCGTTATATTCCTCAACTACGATTGTTCCTGGTCTTTTCCATTCCCATTCTACTTCAAAAACAAATCCACCTGTAGAAGCTGATGGGAGAAATAAATTCCTTATCGTGTGGATTAAGGCAAGATATATTTTTGCTTGGAGTTAGTTGTAGGTGATTAGACACCCTGGACATTTTGTCTCCTATCCCCTGTTCCCAGTCTAACAGGTTACATAGCTGAGGGGTAGGGAGATTTAATTGTTGTGGTTAGATGATTGGTTTGGGAGTTCTTTTGCCACAGAACAATGTCTGTGACATAATAGGACACCACAAGCTTATTCCCTTGACTGGGAATCTGGTAACATGCTGTGGTCTTCAGCTTGGGCATTTGGTAGATTGTTAACTCAGTTGGTGGGAGGTTTGGCTACAAGTCACTGGAAAGTGCACTGTGAATAACTGAACATATTGAACAGGGGAATTTGCTCTTGCTGGATGCTGAGCGAGGGAGAATTATGTTTTTTCACTATCGTGAATGGAGTGGGAGACAGAGAATTGCTTCCTTCCCTTGTCACCTACATTCCAATGTGTAAAGTGATGGGTCATGAACTAAGCTGTTTAAATGTCGCTCCTTTGTGGAGTTATAGCCAGTGGCTCAGAAGAATACTAGCCTCTCGCAGCCTCTGTTGATAATAAAGAGCAAACTTTCCTGATCCAGGGCCTCACCCTTCCTATCTCCATATAATTACCTCCAGTTATGCAACCAAGACCCCTGTGCACCATGTAGGCAGCTTTGTTCTGTGGTCGGTGTCTGAGTGGAGAGTACACATTTGGCAAAACCAGGATATTCTTGTAACCAGCACCTGTTCTGATAATGCTCGGTTCTGTTGGAGAGTTTTTTGGGATAGGTGAGCAAAACAAAGGACCTGGAATCCATTCTGAATTCTTTTTTCCTGAGACATGAGCACAAAACTGTGTTTAAATTTTTTGTAAAAATTTTCCTCAAGCTTTCCATAAATGGGTAGGCAGCCCCACTGTGGGCAGAAGCGATGAGAGCAGATTTGAACAAATTTTTCAAAATTGAGGCATTTGGACAGATAGTATTCCCGTTGGTAGATGGGTCAAGAACCAAAGGAGACAGGAGAAAAGTGATTGCCAAAAGAACCAAAGCTGGCATAGACACGATGGGCGAATGGTTTCCTTCTGTGCCGCATCCTTTTTGATTCCTCTGTACAAACCTGATGTCTATCAGTCCACCATTAGTGGCTGTTCCTTCAGCTGCTTGGATCTAAACTATGGAATTTCCTCCTCAAACCCCTCATTCCTTCTCCTTTTTAAGGAGCTTTGAAATTTGCATCTTTTTTGGTCCTTTGCCCTAGTAGCTCCCATTGTTCCATGTTTTAGTTGGATAACACTCCTGTGAAGCTTTGAAATATTCTACTACATGAAAGATGCTATATAAATGCAAACTTGTTGATTCAGTAAGGCTAACTGAGTTTCTGTCCTTAGTGCAGCTTGTAAAATGTCAACAGCCTCTGCCCCAGATGTATTTTTAGGACCCAATAGGACTGTTGCAGTGTAAGATATACTGGTGAACCATGAAACTGTGTGGGCCAAAAACTCAGATGAATATGGCAGGTTTCTATTGAGTAAATGTGAGGAGATAATCCCAATTTGTTCATTGGCTCCCCATTGGCAATGTGAAGTGCAAAAGACTTGCAATCTGCAAACTGGAGATGAACCTGCAGACATCACTTTTCTTCAGCAACTGTGATAGTAAAAATATCTTGTATGCATCTGTGAAAACATGCCTGTTTTAGTCAGGCATGCCATGGAGTTGTGTGGTCTGTTCCTCGACTCTTGAAAGACACTTATGGAGCCCTGCAATCTACTAACTCTACCAAGAAAATTGATCAAAGCTGATAGCCAACTGGTTTTGTAGGGGCTAGAACATCAGCCTGGCTGAACATTTAAATTTTTTTTGTAAGGCTTAATATCTAGACTTGTAAAAACAAACTGGTTGCTAGATCTACTTAGCTATATCACAACATATTCAGGAGTTGATATCAAGGAAGTAAGCCAGGGTGGCCTAAATTATGCCTTCTTTGTATAGCCTCAACTAAAATGAAAATTCATATGGAGACTTACACTGGAATATTGTGTTCTTGTGTGTGTAAAAATGTATGCTTTCAGCATAGATGATGTTCAGCTTGACTAAGAGAGGTGTGTGTGTGTGTAAAAATTTGTATATCAATCATGTAGTTAAACATGATCAAGCATGTGTTCCCTATTTTTACCCGCCCCCCCCCCCCAAGTCTTGGGTTTGAGGTGCATGCAACCTCCTTCCTGTAAGATTAACAATTCCGGCTCATGTTAACACTTAAATGCAGCATTGAGTTTTGGTCACTAAATAGCATTGATAACAACTGTGCTGAATGCTATCTTTTTCCTCTATTGTTCTTCAACCTTCTAATCCATTTTCTCTTTCTCCTATTCCCTGCATTTTTCCTTTTTGACTTTTGAATTTTTTTAATGTTTATTTATTTCTGTTCTCTCTCTCCCTCCCTCCCTCCCTCCCTCCCTCCCTCCCTCCCTCCCTCCCTCCCTCCCTCCCTCCCTCCCTCCCTCCCTCCCTCCCTCCCTCCCTCCCTCCCTCCCTCCCTCCCTCCCTCCCTCCCTCCCTCCCTCCCTCCCTCCCTCCCTCTCTCCCTCCGTCGCGCTCTCCCTCTCTTTTTTTTCTTGTCTGTGCGTGTGTCTGTCTCGCTGTGTCTGTTTCCATCCCTCAGCACTGTCACAACTGTGCCTGCTGCTGGCTCTGAGGACCCTGCTTTGCCTGTACCTGATGCTGATGATCTCCTCAACAAGTAAGGAGGTTAATTCACTTTCTGTCCACTTCAACCTGTGTTTTTTTTATGATGTTGGACATAGAATTGCCTTTTAAAAGATATTTTATAGATTTTTTTTGAAGAGCAGCCCCGTCACCATCCATTGTAGTCAATGCAGCTCAGCACTCAGGATCTCTGCCAGGTGGTTGCTGTCTACAACAGTGGTAAATTAAATCTCTGAAGTTTAACCTGGGCCTGGTGTTAGGGCTCAGTGAAACCTCCCAGACTTGTGTGGGACTTCAGTACATGGCCTTAGCATGCAGGTGACTGTGTATGATATTAACCAGGCCCGCTAAGTGGAGATGGGATGTTAGGTTGACTGTCACCTGGCTTTCACCTTGTGTTCTTTTGGGTATGGCACTAAAGCCTCTTGGCAACAGGAGCAGGAAGTTGGGAACCTCATGACACATCTGTACACAACTTGTCTCGTCCACTCATTCAAGTCTATTGTAGGGCACATTGCCACCACCTGCTGGTTATTGGTGATGGTGCTGCTCTCATCTGACAAAAGCCATAAAGATGTAGTCACTTTAGTGTCTGATTTGGAATTCTTAAATGAGGTTGGGCTTCCAAGTTCTAGAATGGGGCAGCATGGTGGCTCAGTGATACTGCTGCCTCACAGCGCCAAGACCCCGCGATCGATTCCACCCTCGGGTGACTGACTGTATGGAGTTTGCACATTCTCCCCGTGTCTGCGCAGGTTTCCTCTTGGTGCTGCAGTTTTCTCCCGCAGTCCAAAAGATGGGTTGGCCATATTAAATTGCCCATAATGTTCAGGGATGTGTAGATTAGGTGAGTTATGGGGGAATGGGTCTGGGTGGGATACGTTGACCTATGGTGTGGATTTGCAGTTCCACACTGCATGGATTCTATGATTCTAGTTTCACCAGCTCTATTTTCTCCTGTTTTTTTGCCATAAGTATATTGGTAGAGGGTATATTGATGATTATTAACAGCATGTATTCATTTATAAGGTGAAAGGGATCAGCGGTTTGAAAACTCCAAGGCTGTATTCAGTGGAGTAGAGGGGGGGAACCCACTGGATATGCTCATTGATTATGCTTGTGAATTTTCAAAAAGATAAAAGGTTATTTGCACAGGTTAGTAAATTGATGCCACTGACTGATAAGTTGGTTCAAATAGCGTGGTGTCAGGCTGGTAGCTTTAATTAGTTCTGTATGTCACTTGTTCCTTGTCTCTCTGCAAACAGCAACTCTGTTTCATGGTTTAAATTTAGGATATGTGCCAGGTATATATACAGGAGGAAATCAAATTGCTTAACATTTGTAAGAATATGGAACATTGGTTGTTGAACCAAAGTCAACCACAGCATCTGAGGAAAAGCTTGAAGACTGACCTTGCCGCCAGAAGGGAATTCAGTCATCTGTGTAGTGACAAGGAGGGAATGGCTGCTTTCCTGTGTGGGAACTGCTGATGCTGTGTGACTGGAGCACTGACCGTGGAGTGATTTGTCTAAAATGTTTTCAGAATTGCACATTGTGACTTAAGCTCAGCAAAGTATAAGTATGTTTGGAGAATTGGCGAGTGTATGTTCAGTTTGTTTTTGGGAGGAGGAGGAGGAAGGGCCTTGATTTGTGGCAAGCAGTTGGTGTTAATGCAGTGAGATGTTTCAAACCTTTGCCTAATGTCATCCTGTAAAAGTTCACAGATCAAAGTAGACATGTAAGAAAGATGGCTGTTTTTTCTTTTGGATGTTTAATTCCCACATTATTTTTGAGAAAAAAATAGTATGAGTACTAATGAGGTTATCCTCTTGGACTGTGTAAATCACCCAACTATACAATTATAGCTTCTATCCTTCCCAGCTTGATGTGCATCTGAAGAAAGCATTTTCAGCTGCAGAGGTGGAGTGTTGTTGGTGTAAGATTCACCACTTGTGGGAGCAGCTCAAGAGGATAAGTCGATGTTAACACAGACTTTCCAATGTGTTGATGGTAAAGTGCAAGTGACAGCATTGTCTGGGTCAAGTCTTTCAATAGCTACTGTTCTCCTCGTGCATGTTGTCTTGGTTGTAGGTGTAAACAATTCTTTTCAGTGTCAGCTGATGCTGTTTTTTTCTCACATGCTCTGTCTTCCCCTTATTCTCTAAAATGTAGGTTTGTCTGCAAAAACAACGGAGTCCTGTTTGAAAACCAGCTTTTGCAGATTGGAATAAAGTCCGAATACAGACAGAATCTGGGTAAGTGGCTCTTGAGGTTTGCAGGCTTCAGTCAGGTTAAGTTGGGTTTCAGGACCCATGCTCATAATTTGGGCAAAATTTTTTATTGTCTCTTTAATTTGAAAGTTTCGAGCTTGGTGTTTTACCTTACCCCTGCCCCAGCACTTCTGCTCGAGTGCGCTGGCTCTTTGCAGCATCTTCCCACCAGTTCCATCGGCCCTGTGTGTGCACAAGACTATTGAGAGTTCACATCTGACTCATCTTGCCTTCATTGCTAAAATCTTTGAGTGTAGGAGTTGGGGTGTCATGTTGATGTTGTACAGGATGTTGGTGAGGCCCCTTCTGGAGTACTGCGTGTAGTTCTGATTGCCCTGTTACAGGAATGATATTATTAAGCTGAAGACGGTTCAGAAAAGATTTACCAGGGTTTTGCCGGGAATGGAGGGTTTGAGTTATGAGGAGAGGCTGGGACTTTTTCACTGGGGTGCTGAGGGTTGACCTTGAGGTTTATAAAATCATGTGGGCTATAGAGAAGGCGAATGGTAGGTGTCTTTCCTAGGGTGGGTGATTTCAAGATGAAGAGCACATTTTTAAGGAGAGAGGAGAGAGTTTTAAACAAGACACGAGGGACAATTTTTTGTTTTTTTTCTTAAGTGGCTCATGTGAGGAATGAACTTCCAGAGGAAGTCGTGGATGTTGACACTGTTCAAAACATTTGAACTACACTTACTAAAGCACATGAATAAGAAATATTTGGAAGAAACTGGGGCAAAAGCAGGCAGGTGAGACTAGTTCAGTTTGCGATAATGGTCGACATGGACTGGTTAGACTAAAGGGTCTGTTTCCGTGCTGTATGATTGAATCTATTTGCCACTGGAGACCTCACATTGGGGAGTTGATTGCCTCCTGGTATTATCGCTGGACTGTTAATCCAGCGACCCAGATAAAGTTCTGGGGACCTAGGTTCGAATCCCGCCATGGCAGATGGTGGAATTTGAATTCAATAAATGTCTGGAATTAAGAATCTGATGATGACCATGAATCCATTGTCGATTGTTGGGGGAAAACCCATCTGGTTCACTAATGCCCTTTAGGGAAGGAAAGTGTCATGCTTACCCAGTCGGGCCTACATGTGACTCCATACCCACAGCAATGTGGTTGACTCTTAACTGCCCTCTGGGCAATTAGGGATGGGCAATAAATGCTGCCCAGCTAGTGACGCCCTCATCCCGGAATGAATAAAGAAAAAAAAGTTCAGAGCAAATCCTGACCTCAATCATATGTATGCATTTTCCACACATGTAGTTGGGGAGTGGGAAGCCAGATATGAATGCTTAACCCAACCTCTGACTGAGGGTGCATCTCTCTGAGGTTTCCAAAGACCAATTCTGTAATTTGAGAGCTAACTCGGAACCTTCCTGGTCTCTCTTTGATTGCTAACGTATTGCTTCCATTTAGAAGATTAGATTTTTCTAGTAAACAATGTTTTAATCTCTTATGCTGTCTATTTTGGCTGGCCTTGCCAAAGACCTTGTCAATGAGAGAACTGATTTATTTATCTTGTCTCCATGTCTAGGTCGAATGTACCTGTTCTTTGGGAACAAAACTTCTGTCCAGTTCCTAAACTTCACACTGAATGTTAGCTGCCCTGGAGAGCTGCAAAATGATATCCTTTTGCTTTCTGTTGGCATGGATCAGAATTTAATAGGGATGTGTTTTCCTCTTCATTATGGGATATGGTGAAGGCTTCTAGAAGGGCCATTACTGAAGGACCAATTTTAGAAAAAACACCTTGAAACAAAATTCTGTTCAGATTTCTTCATCATATGTTAAGTGGCAAAGCTGGATTATTCTCCTTTCTGAGAAGGTTTAAGAGATTTAATGCAAATGTTCTATATTATGATGGTGTATATAGACTAAGCAGAGAGAAACTGTTTTCCCTGATGGAATAATTAGTTAAAACGACTCGCCAAGGCTCCTTCAACATCACCTTCCAAGCCTGCAACTGCTATCATTTGCAAGGACAGGGGCAGCAGATATTTGGGACACCTACCAGTTCAACTCCAAGCCACACACCATCCTGGCTTAAAAATCTCACTTTTTTTCTGAAGAAGGATCTAGGCCAGAAACGTCAGCCTTCCTGCTCCTCTGATGCTGCTTGGCCTGCTGTGTTCATCCAGCTCTACACCTTGTTTTCTCAGATTCTCCAGCATCTGCAGTTCCTACTAAATCTGAAACCAGCACATCACTCTCCTTCAGTCTACATGTTCCTACTATCTCTTAAAAATCTCTCTGTTCCTTCACTGTTTCTGGGTAAAAGAAATACTGAAGCTCCCTTCCTAACAGCTCTGTGGGTATACCTGCCTGTTCATGGCTTGCAGTGCTTCAAGAAGATGGCTCATTATCACCATCTCAATAAGCCAGTATTTTGATGTCTACATTTCATGAGATTTTTTTTGAAAACAGTCTAATTGGCAAAAGAAGCAGTTGAGACACAAGTTTTTTTGTTTATCCATGGAGTTATGGTCTAGGAGATGCTTCTTGAAAGCATGATGGGTGAAATTTCAATAGTAACTTTCAAAAGGGAATTGAACAAAAACCTTGGAAAGAAGAAAATTGGAATATAGGAAAATACCAGTGGTTGTAATTGGTGGCACCTTCATAGATACAATGAGTCAAATGTCTTGCCTTGCCGAATCATTCAGTCAAGGGCACAAGCAGGCTAGCAGGAAATTATCTGAAGGATGATGCTTACAAAAATGCAGCACACGTTCAGTGAGATTTTACAGTGATAATTTGATTTAATTTATTATCATGTGTACCTAAGTACAGTAAGAAGTTTTGTTTTACGAGCAGTACAGGCAGATCATAGCAAGCAAGAACATACAGATCATTGGGTGGAAAAAAAAACTTGGACAGAGGCATACAGGTTACATCGCACAGGACGTGCGCTAGGCAACACCAACATCAGCAAGATCAGAATTATTTGAAGTTGGAGTCCAATCATCACTAATAACAGCTGGGGGGAAGCTGGTCCTGAACCTGCTGGTGCATGTTCAAACTTCTGTATCTTCTGCCTGACAGGAGAGGTTGTAGGAGAGCATTACTGGGGTGGGATGGCTCTTTAATGATGTTGGCAGCCTTTCTGCAGCTGCTAAGTCCAGTTGTGTTCTGTATTTGACCCAGGATTATCTCCATGGAGGTAGCAATAACTTTAATGAAAATACTGGGTTCTATGTTTGCAAGTCAGGGAACAAGCAATGTAGGTGGAATGAGCCATGAACATCTTGCTTTTGAGTAGCTAATGTTATAATGAGGAAATGTGGCAGTCAGCTTCCACAAGCAACAATGACCAAGTTGCATTTTGGCAGTGTTGCTCAAGGACCAAGGAGAGCTCAACTTGTGGGTAAGCTTCACAACAGTGTCAAGTGTGTCTTTTTAATGGCACCTCGAACAGTAATGAAGCAGCAATTTCCTGCAGATGCTGAAATCTGTACTGAAAAACAAAAAAAATGCCGGAAATCATAGGCCAGGCAGCATCTGTGGAGAGAAAGATCAAGTTAACTGTTCAAGTCTGGAGTCGTCATCTGCGGGTGCCCCGGTTTTCTCCCACAGTCCACAGATGTGCAGGCTAAGTGGATTGGCCATGCCAAATTGCCTGTAGTGTTCAGGGGTGTGAGGGTTATAGGGGGATGGGTCTGGGTGGGATGCTACACAGGGCGGTGTGGACTTGTTGGGCCGAAGGGCCTGTTTCCACACTGTAGGGAATCTAATCTAATCTAAACTCAATGTTAGCTTGCTCTCTCTTCAAGGATGCTGCCTGACCTGCTGTGATTTCTAGCATTTTTTCTGTTTCCAACTGTGATGTGTTCCATTGGCCCAACATTGGAGTGTCAGCCCAGATCACGCATTCAAGTTTCTGGGCTGGGACTGGTTATGTCGTCCTTCTGCGCATATGTATTCTGTTTGTCTCTCTGCATTGCACAAAAAACAGAATAGTCAATTGAATTATATTGTCTATGTCGGGCTGCAAAAAATAGAAATTTGTCCAGGTGCCGGAACGCAGTTGCTGTCCATGGAAGTTTATAGAAATGAGGTGCATATCATAGAATCCCTATGTAGTAGAAGTGTAGAAGTAGGCCATTCAGCCCATCGGGTTCACACCGCCCTTAGAGCATTCCACCCAGACTTGCACCTTACCCTATCCCTGCATTCTCCATCCTAGATACTATGGGCAATTTAGCATGGCCAATCCATGGCTAACCTGCATATCTTTGGACTGTGGGAGGAAACTGGAGCACCTAGAAGAAACCCTCACAAGTACAGGAAGAATGTGCAGACTCCACACAGGCAGTCGCTCGAGGCTGGAATCTAACCAGGGTCCCTGGTGCTGTGAGGCTGCAGTGCTAACCACTGAGAATGTGGGAAAGAAGAGACATTGAGGAGTCAAAGAAGGTGGTGTTGTGCAATAGATAGCTCATTAAATTCTTTAACCCTGGTGCCACAGCTGAATATTCAGGCCAAGCCAGTGGAGCCGATTGTAGAAGGTGGAGCACAGGTTCAGCAAGTAATTAACATTGAATGTTTGTCTGATTTTACTGAAGCCCCCTTGCTGAACAT
Organism: Stegostoma tigrinum; assembly: GCF_030684315.1. NCBI lineage: Eukaryota > Metazoa > Chordata > Chondrichthyes > Orectolobiformes > Stegostomatidae > Stegostoma > Stegostoma tigrinum. Next base: position 22,164,019 of record NC_081391.1, on the reverse strand, counting down.
TCAGTTCAGGTACAGATTTTACTTTGTGATAGCCGACTTCATCTGAAACCATCTTTTCTAACATTGCTTTCTGTCTCATGCACATTCAACTTTTAATAGCTGTAATTTATTGATTCATACTTTGTAACCTTTACCCACTCATTCTTCCAAAAATTTTTAGCATAACTTCCTCTGTTTGCTATTAATAACACAAATGGAAAGGAGAATCAAACTCCCTAAATCTAATGGTTTTTTTAAAGTATCTACCAAAATTTTATTTTTAAAACCTCTCTCTGTCTGTCTCTGTCTCTCCCTTGGTTGGTAGATATGGTGGAACCATGCAGAATATCACCCTAAAGCTACCCATAACTGTGAACAAGTTTTTCCAACCAACAGAGATGGCATCTGAAGACTTCTTCCAGCGTTGGAAGCAGCTCAGCAGGTACAGAGAACAGAGTCTGGAGTTCTGGGAAGCACACTGGGTAGTGATGACCCTGTCTGATGGAGGCTCGGGCTCTGGGGAGGTTTGGTATTGATAACATTTTCAGGCAGTGGAAATGTCTGACATGATTGTAAAATATTCTCATGATCTGCATGAACTTTCAACATCACTGCCATTGTATTATTAATGGTACCTTGTTCTTTTCTGCTTTCTCACCAGTCCCCAGCAGGAAGCACAGAAGATCTTTAAAGCTAATCACCCAATGGACAGTGAGGTCACCAAGGCTAAGGTAAACTCCTTCCTTTATCAATTAAAACTCATTGCCTTTGTTGCACTGTCCATAATGGAGTGTGAACTATTGGCTGAGGAGCATCAATAAGACTATGATATTGGAGCAGAATTCGACCTTTTGGTTCATTGACTCAGCTCCACCATCCAATCATGATTGATATGCTTTTCAAAGCTGTCGTACCTAAGATCTCGCCCTAAGTGGTGACTTGTAAGTTTTCCACTCAACCCATGTGAGAAGAATAATCATTCCTAGTGAGGTGTCAAGAGGACTGTGCTAATGTGATGATAATTTTAAAATATTATCATTTAGAATCTTGGATTCAAAAGTTAGGGGGCTCAATGGGTTTATGAAGGATACTTGTTTCTATTTTGTAGAAATGTCAAAATCCTTTTGAACAGTGAGGTTGAAACAGCCTGTCCGAAAGAGCGTATGATTTGTGTGAAATGACTGATCAGCAACATGGGAAGTTTAATGTAGAATATTTATAAAGCTGAGTTTTACCTGCAGATGTTGGTCAGGGGCCAATAGCAGATTGAGCTCAGAAGTACAATTTCACTCCAATATAAGGACAGATTGTTGAGCAAGTTAGTGGAAGTCTCCAGGTCGAGGAGCTGGAAAGATGTTTTTTAGCTGATCCAGCAGTTCAACAAGAAGGGCTAAAAAGAGTCATTGTGTAAGAACTTAAGAGCTCCTTCTCTAGGTACATCTACATATTGATAAAGAAAATTTTTGAATCCATTTAACAAATTCCTCATCATCCAAGCCCTTAACACTATGAAGATCAGTCTGTTTGGAAAGTGAAAAATCCCCGACTAGTACAACCCTATTATTCTTAAATATACATGAGATCTTGTGACACATTTGTTCAAATTCCTGCTAATTATTGAGTGGGGGGTCTATATTACAATCCATCCATGTATATCATCCCCTTCTTATTTCTGAGTTCCACCCATGTGGCTTCACTGGGCAATCCTTCAGAAATAACCTGCCTAAGTACAGCAGTAATGCTTTCCTCAATCAAGAGATTTACCAGATGTTGCCTGGTATGGAGGGAAGGTCTTATGATGAAAGACTGAGGGACTTGAGGCTGTTTTCGTTAGAGAGAAGATTAAGAGGCGACTTAATAGACATACAAGATGATCAAAGGATTAAATAGGGTGGACAGTGAGAGCCTTTTTCCTCGGATGGTGATGCTAGCATGAGGGTACGTAGCTTTAAATTGAGGGGTGATCGTTTATAAGACAGATGTTAGAGATAGGTCCTTTACTCACAGTCGTAAGGGCTTGGAATGCCCTGCCTGCATCAGTAGTAGACTCTCCAACTTTAAGGGCATTTAAGTGGTCTTTGGATAAACATATGGATGATAATGGAATAGTGTAGGTTAGATGGGCTTCAGATTGGTTTCACAGGTTGGCGCAACATCGAGGGCCGAAGGGCCTGTACTGCGTTGTAATGTTCTATGTTCTATTGTGACTAGTACTTAGGATCCCTCCAAGTGATTCCCCTGACCTCCTCCCTCCCAACTTGTTTGAACCCTCCCAAGTAAGCATACAAATCTCCACTCCAGGATATTGGTTCACCTCCAGTTCAGGTGAAACACAAACCTTTTGAACAAGTTTTTCCTGTCCCAGAAGAGATCCCACAGATCCAAAAATCTGAATCCTTGCTCACTGCACCATCTCCTCAGCCATTGATTTATCTGCCCTATCTTCTTTTTCCTAGTCTGTCACTGGCATGTGGAACTGGGAGTAATCCAGAGATTATCTCTTTCCTCTTTTGTTCTCATAGTTGATAGGGTTCGGCTCCGCTCTGCTGCAGGATGTTGACCCCAATCGTGACAATTTTGTTGGCGCAGGAGTCATTCACACAAAATCCATCCAGGTCGGATGTTTGTTGAGGCTGGAACCCAACAGTCAGGCACAGGTTGGTGACTTATTCATCCGTGGGATATGGGTGTTGGTGGCTAGAACAGCACTACTGCCCTTGAGAAGATGGTGATGAACTGTATTCTCAAATCCTGTCAGTCCATGTGATGTGGAGACATGTGCAATGCTATTAGGAAGGGAGTTGCAGGATTTTGATCTGGCACCACTGAACAAAAGATATAGTTCTGGGTCAGGCACCTGTTGCCCTCATTTTCCTGTGTGTATAGATGTCACTGACTTAGAAGTTGTTGTCAAAGAAGGCTTAGTGAGTTACTGCAGTACTTCTCTTAGATGTATGCACTGCCGCCCCGTGCATTGGTGGTGTAAGGGTTGAATGTTTAAGGTGGTAGTTGGAGGCCATATGAGTGGATTTAATCTCCTAATGTCCTGTGTCATTTAATGGTGTGATGGGTGCCAGGCTCTGTAGATCAAGTTACCAGATGTAAACCTTGAGAGCCATGAGCCCCAAATCCTCAGTGGGTCAGTGGTTTTATTAAACCTGCAGTTTATGCTGGCTGTTTGCTGACCTCCGGTGGAGACCATTTGTGGCAGAGCTCTGTACTGTCCGTCCAAAGGGGTTGGGGGGGAAGGAAGTGTTGCAGTTTGGGAGGGTCTGGCTTGCAGTTGGTTGGAGGCTTTGTTCTCCTTGACTTTGCTTGTGCCAAAAGTAATATTCTACCTGGCTTAACCTGTGCAAACTACTTTTAATGGGGTTTCTCTGCATGGTGCCCTTTGTCCTATTTTGATTTGATCTGTAGGTGCCAGTAGAAGTGGCTCATATTAGTTTGTCTCTTTCCTTTCCCTCAGATGTACCGCCTCACACTACGCACAAGCAAGGAGGCTGTGTCGAAGCGACTATGCGCATTACTGTCTCAACAGTTCTGAAGTCTCAACATGTAATCGATCTCTTACACTATACTGTATGTTTGTTTTGAGTCTGAGCGTGTGTGTCCGTGTGCGCATGAGTGCGTGATGGTTCATTTATCTATGCGCCACATCCAGTGAAATCTTCAAGAAGCATCATGTGACGTCCTTTAAGTACAGTATATGTTTACGTGATTGTAGAGGTTTTTTGCTATTGAGGGACTTGGAAGATTCCTTGGTATGCGAGGCATCATGTGAGGCAGAGGGAAAGGGGAGAAGGTGAGCAGAGCTGACACTGGGTTGTGGGGAAGCCGACATAACGCAGCTGCTATCTGTGGTACTTCTCAATCATGTTGACGAGAGCCCCTCAGTGATTGTAACATGCCCCAGTCCTGGGATTGTGGGGCATGATGGCAGTAGCCCGCACTGCCTGCTTTTTGTTTCCAAGATATTGGTGATCAGAAAGGCTCCTCGCAAACCCCGGCTTGGTGCAGCCATCACATGATGTCAGGCTGAGCCGCACAGTCCTGGAAAGACTGCCCTGCACGGCATGCTGACTTAACTCTGGTTTGGTGTTGCCATTCCCTGCAGGGAATTGGGTTAGGGAGTGACCCTAGTTGGCACTTTGACTCTCGGTTGCTCTGCCAGTATTGGGCTGTGCTGGTGCCTGGTGAAGGTGAAGTCAGACTTGGCCATAAAGCTTCAGTTATGCCCTCCCAGTTGAACAGCCCATGCTAACTTGCTGCCTTGATTTGCACACAGCACACAGCCACTTCAGGGCGTTTGATGACACCTTGCTGTCTGAACATTTGTCCTGTAGCAACAAACTCTCTTTGAGAGACGGAGAGAGTGCGGGGCGTGAACATTGAGCAGAATATTTTCAGTAGCTATTGGGTGGTTTTCCCTTTTTTGTTCTCCATGCCTCTGCACATCTCAGTTGGATGATGCCCGAATACCAAACGACTTGGAAGTTCCACCTCGCTGTTAATCGATATAGTCATTCCTTATATTAAAAAAAAGTATGAAGTAATTGTAAAATGTATCTGTATATAACTCCTTATTTAGGGTTGGATAGAAATACCTGTATGACCAATTTACTCTCTGGTCACTGATGTTAAATTAGCTGTTTAAATGTCACCACTGAAAATTAAGAGGGTGGGCAAACTTTTTTTTTATTTAACCTTTACGCTTTACATTTTGTTACAAGTGCAAAAAGACTGGAACATTTCCCTTCTCATCCTCTGTATTCCCTCGTTTCTTTAGAAAACAAAGTCTGCTCTCCTGTCACTTCTGAGTCCCGCTCGAGTCAAACTCTCATTCCCTCCTCCCCTGCTGTTAGTGGCCAGCACGAGCTGCATGATGCGTGCGATTGAGCAGAAATGCTTGCTTTAGTGTAAATGCAATGAAACATGACAATGGGGTGAATTGTTCCTTACTCTGAATCTGCTTTCATGCCAGCACCACTTTGTTTGGTTCCGAGTCTGGGAAGTCTGTGTCCATGAGCCAGCTCCTCAGCGTCTACACTTCTCAAGCCAGCTTCCCCATCCTGTGCAGACCCAGTTCTTCATGGATTTACAAGGAACCGGATTTGGCATCATAAATCGAGAGGAAAAGCAGCTTAAACTGCTTCTGTCTCCTGCAATCAAAAGTTTAAAATTTCTCTCTCTCTCTTCCCTCACCCCCCGCCCTCTCCAGCTGTCTGCTTCACTCAAAGCGTCCTTCAATTTTGAATGTGTCATCTGTCTATTTGGGGTCGGCTTGCTTGTTAATCCCCGACCTCCTGTTTCTTTTTACCTACTACCACTATTACTACTGCTCTGGGAGTTGTCTTGTAAATGGTGAGTGAGCCAGTGCTGTGCTTACCCCAGGTTTAGTGTAACCTCTCCTCATTTTGTTCAGGGGAATCCCATCTGCCTAATGCCTGTATATAGAACTAACCCAAGTGACTGGATAACAGGGCAGTGGAGCTTCTTTGCTGAGCTGTATAGAGAGAGCCTGACCAGTTTCAAAGGCTGATTTTTAACGAGAGCAAAACCGCTGGTAAGTTAATGGGGATGGGGTGAGCCACATTAAATTTTCAGTGGTAGCAATGAGTTGGACCATTTTAACGAATGGAGTTGCTGTGGCCTGGATGAAATGCGTGAGTCAAAATGTAACCTTGGAAAAGGAAACAAAAAATACAAGAGAACAAAAGAATGTGAATAAAGTTCCCGGCTTGTCTTACTGTACAGCACCCACTGCATTGCATCTGGCAGATCCTACAAACCGAGTGTGTTCTGTCCATTATTTAATTTGCACAGTCAAAAGCAAGGAAAGTATCACCATTCTGAGCTTCTCATCAACACTACACTTGCAGAAATCCCATTGCAATTACTAGCACAATTTCCATTGAAGTCACAGTGGTCACCAGAAGTAATCCTGAGGAAATTCTGTCTTCCATGTGGGATGGAGGAAGACGATAAGATGTAGGAACAGAAGTAGACCACTTTCTCCAGTGACCTTGCACCACTGTTCAATAAGACCATGGTTGATCTGATAATGCTCACCTCCGCTCATCTGCCTTTTCCACATAACCTTTGATTCACTGTCAATCTCAGCCTTTGATTTCTATAATGTCTAGCCCCTGCAGTAAGGGATTTGAATATCCTCCAAGAGAATTTTTTCCGTCTTTATTATTTGGGTGACCCCTTCACATTGAGACTTGCCCCTCTGGTCCTAGACTCTCCTGTGAGGGGAAACAACCTCTCTGCATGTATCCCTTACGTTTTGCTAAGGTCTCCTGTATATTTTTTGAACTTTTGAGTACAGGTCCAATCGATTCAACCTCTCCTTATAAGAAAATCCCATCATGCCTGGCGTCAATCTAGTGAACCTTCTCTGGACTGCCTCCAATGGCAGTAAATCCTTCCTTAGATAATGGGACCAAAACTATTTGCAGTATTCTGGGTGTGGTTTGGCTAGTGCCTTGTAGAATGAGAAGAAAGAATGTTAGCGATAGTTGGCAGTGAGGTTCATGACTAAATTTCTAAACAAGTGTCCCTGACTTGAAGTCATCTGATCAGTGGCTTTCTGTAAAACTTGGCATTTTGCTGAATTGGAAAAAGCCTTGGGAATCTTCTACAGGAGAGGACTGTGGATGCTCAGCTTTTGAGCATCTTCAGCTCTGAAAGCCATAGATTTTTGGGCACTAAAGGGATCAAGGGATTTGAGTGGGGAAAATGGAGTTAATGTAGAGATCCACTCTTGATAGTACTGAATAGTTCAAGTGACCCTTCTAACTTGCTGCTAACTTTCTTCCTAACATTGAAGTTGGGCAGTTGACTTCAAAACCTAACTGTTTTAAAATGCTCATCAGGAACCCAACTGACTGACTCAACTTGTTCCAGGTAGATGGAGTGGGAGGCACTTTCCTTCACCTCGATATTTTGTTTTGAGCTATCTTTGAAAGTGCGACAACTTCATAAAGGATTGAACTGGACAAGGCCATTTAGCCCATTTGAGCCTGCTTCTCCCACTAAATTAATCACATGCTCCCACTCCATTTTCCTCCATAGCTCTTAATATTCCAGTGTGGAACTTACTTGACTTTTTTTCTTTGTATTTTAATTCACTGTTCATTCATATCCTGCTAAGAATTGACCATATTGTTATTCATTTACTGTTTTAAAATGGTCCATTATGACTTTTTCTGTTCCATTCCAAATTCACAAATCTTGTATAAATTTGTTTGCTTTAGCCCAACCAGCAGGTGTAATTACAGCATCTCGTGTTTACATGGTGTTTTCCATTCTAAAGGTAGGGATCAGAATTTAATGTAGAAAGCTATCCAGAATTTCAGATGTAAGGCTTTTAAAAGATACTCAGTTCTTTAATCCCAAGCTATCATGATGCATTATGTCTCGTGAAACTGCTCTTACAGTAATTTTGAGAAATCCCCATCTTTACAAAAAATAAAAGGGTAATTGACATAGAATTGCTTCCTTGCAGCCTTCAATCAAAGAAGCTCCCATTAATTATCCTAACTGCTGTATCTCAGGATTTTTGATTGGGTTTCCCTGCATTGGAGAAAATTAAGGTGTCATTGTAACCAAGTTATTTTGAATTCAAGTATGCTTTATGTCCTCACATGTTAGGGGCTGTAAGGGAGTTGGCTGAAGGCATTTTCCTGTGTGTTGCTGTGTTCTGGAGCCAAGAAGTGGCAAAAATCCACTAACTATTGTATCTGATAGGCAGGAACACACTCACGTGTTCCAGGGCAGAGAGGAATCGCTTGATGTCTCCTCTGGAAACTGTGCTGGATAAATAGCCAGTTTTAACTGCATGTTAGCAAATTTGGCAGGGAAGGCCTCCAGTGTAAAATAGCTTAGTACCATTCACTTGAACACAGGCCACTTATGAAGCCATGGTCTAACAGTCAAGTCCTTGAGTGGAGAATTTTACAGAAGAGAATACTTCTGTTTAACAGTAACCGTCTGCCTGTTAGGACTTTAGTTTGGAAGTTCTTTCTGTCAAAGAAGCTTCTTGATGACCTGTGGAACTGAGACTTCCTATCCAATCTGCATCTTTCATTCTTTCTCCATGTTTTCCAATTACTCACACAGCTCAGAACCGAACTTTTTGGGGTTACCATCTGCCTTGTTGACTCGATCCTTTTACATGTCTTAGTAAATCTGAGGTGGGTGGGGACAGCTGCACTCAGCTCTAAGAACAGAGATGCAAAGTGATTATTGGAGCTTGCTGTGTCTTCTGGGAACTGAGGAAGCCATTTGGTGACAAAAACCACTCTCTTGCCTTGTTTAAAAGCAGCATGTTTACAGATCATGAGTGAGGTTCTTTCTTTTTTTTGTTTTCTAAATGCAATATGTATTAAATTGATTAACTTAGTGATGTTGTAGCACTTTAGTCATAGTTCAATCAAGGCAAAAGTGTATGATATTGTGTGATCTATAATGCAGTATATTTGTCTGTGTGCCTCCAGCCTTTGCTCTGTGTAACCAGCCCTACTGGTAATTTTGCATTTATTGCCTCAATAGATCTGACATGTGGAGGGGTGGGGGATGTTGGTGTTTATGTTTGATTCTGAAGCTGAGGTACTTGCTCAGGATAACGTGAGGGTTGATAGTTGAAACAGTGCAATACAATATCCAATTCACATTCCTCGTAACCTTTAATGTGAACCCTTTTTTGAAGTTCATTTGTGTGAGATGGGATTGAATTAGGACCCCCCGCCCCGCGCCAACCCTGGGGAAAGATCCCTCATAACAAGGTGAACTTTTGGGTTGTGGGCCACAGAGTTTACACATTTAGCCTCAGCTGCCCATCTGTTGAAGATCTTGGTGATTGCCTCTTGCAAGTTGTCGAATCTGTGACCTTCAGGTTCGATGGTTAAAACATCATCTTTAGCTCTTGAATTGTAGGGACTGGTGAAATCCTTGACGACTTCTGTCTTCAGTCTGCACTGAATTAACTGATATTAGGCCCATCCATAATCACTAACAGTGGCATTGCTAGGCACCTTCAGCTGATGTTCCAGCTTCTGATTGTTATTCCATGCCCTTGTTCAGCTGGACCTCCCTTGGCAGTGCTTTTCTCCAGTTAGCCTGCCACAATCAGCCAGTCAACATGATCAGCACAATTCCGAGTCAGAGTCTGCTGACCCTACATTTGTAAGTTTCTCCTTTAGAGCAAACCAGAATGACAGCAGGTTCGATTTTGTTTATATCTCAGATTAAGCAAATGGAAACTTACTGAGTTTATTTAAAAATGTCAAATATCAGCGTGAATATGTCCACTTTGGCTGTCCATTGTCACTGTTGGTATCTCCTATAGAAATCATTCTCTCATTCTAAGGATGAGGCATTCAAATCGTTACTTCAGTTACTTAAGTATACAGTCCAGACTCTCTCCTCGTGTAGCAGCGAGGCAGTGCTGCACTCCCCTTCAGGTGACATGTTGAACTAAGGCAGCTCTTATTGAGCCCCTGGCACTGTGCGAGCAGGAGTACGAAGCTTATTCCAAGTCAATGTTGCCGTAATATTCCCAATGAGCACCTGAAGACAAATTCTCTGGGCGTTCACTTTGCTGCTCCTTCATGGGATCTTGCTGTATGTGTAAAATGGCAGCTGCAGACTGATGTAGCAGTAGCGTCTGTACTGCAGAAATTCAGTTTGTTTCTCGTAAAGCCATTTGGGCCATTTCCAAGCAACCTGATATTATGCAGCAGGATTGAAAATCCTTTTGATCAATTGTGTATACTGGAGGTAATTTGGAAAAATTTCAAGTAATTCAGTTTTATTGAACAAAACTGTGTGAATTCAGCTTGGGTGTATATTATAAAATCTTACAGCACAGAAGATGGCTTTTGATCCACTGCACCTCTTCTGGCTCCTAGGAAGTTCAATTAATCCTGCTGCTTCCCCTGTAATGCTGCAAGTATTTGTTCAAGACTCCTTTGAAAATAATTATTAAAATATTTAACAACTAAATTTGGCTTCTATCACCCTTTTCAGGCAATGTGTACCAAATGAACGCATGGTTTAAAAATTAAATTGCTCTGATCTGTTTTTGCCAGTCAACTTTAAATCCATTGCTGACTGTTTCCTGCTGGTGGAAACAATGGAGATGTCCGATCCTAATTGCTTAAAGATGCTTTGTCATGTCTCTCCTCCTGATAGGAAAGTTCAAGGGTGCTCTTGGCTTTAAGTCCGGTTTTTCTGGACTCTGCGCTTGTTTTAGTTTCCACACACTTGTGCCCACTTTGTGAGCACCAGCGATCAAATGTCCCTTTGCACTGTCCTTGTAGAAATCAGCGTGTGGATATTTCAGACTCATTGCAAAATGGAGTCACACCAGCGCACCACTCTTGCTGAATTCACGGTTGAGTTGACTGCGATTCTTGTTTAGATCTGCAGCAGTTATTGCAATGTCTGCCTTGGAGAAATGGAATGTTTTGGACACGGCAGAAGTTGGGCTAACTTCTGTTTGGGCAATAAAGTCAAAGTCTGCCTCTATTGATGCACTGACAGTCCATTTCATATTGTAACCCCCACTGAAGCAAAAGTGCAAGGGTGGGTAATCACAGCGCTTTTCTGCTGTTGTGGCAGATATTAAATGTGGTGCTGGTTAGCATAAATTACTGGGCTCCTTGACTTCACCTCTGCCCCTCATCCGCTGGCCTTGCTTTCATCACGTTGATCTGTCTCAACCTACTCTGGCATTGGCATTTCCAGCGTGGTGGGGAGTGCCATTGACACATGGAGAGACCTCTCAGCAAGTTTGGAAGGGTCTCTGGTAACATAGCCTGGAAATAGGGTGGTACAGTAACCAGGCAAAAGGAACTGTGGGGTGGGAAGCTGCATTTAAGTTGAAATCTCCTTCAAAAAGTTCTTTCTCACTAGATGCTATTTCCTAATTTATTTCGGAGGGTGAAAGTAAAGACACACTATGGTGACCAGAGGGGCTGCTGTACAAGGAGGGTGAACCATTCAATTGGCTTCAATGTGCCAAGTCATCATAGCTGTAGAAAGAGGTGGCGGGGGTTTTAGCTACCTGGACAGGTCCCGACCAATGGCTTAGTCATATCTCAAGTTGAGGATCTGGGTAGGACACCCTTTGTCTGATTGTTATCCAGTGAAATGATAAAATACATGTAGGATGTAGGATTCTGCAAATTTGCCTTTTCCTTGCTGAATTCTCAAAGCTTGTGTAGATCACACACGCTCATGAAGACTGTCCACTTGGGAGAAGACATTGGAAGTTAACTGGCATTTGTACCTCAGCAGGAGGTGGGGTGGGGAGGGCAAAATTTAAATAATCTGTCTGATCTAGTAAACATCTGAGTACCAGTATGGCTGAATCCAAAGTAGGATTATGATGTTACTATGCAATTACTGTTTCATTAGAGGAGCAGCTTAGAATATTGTGTGTGCTGTGTGTGTCTGTATACACCTGAGATGTGAATCTCCCATCAGTGTTAAACGACAGACTATGTTTAACAAAAGCAAATGTACAATGAAGGACACTATGTAGATAAATTGACCATAATGATCAGTTCCCCGTCTCTGAGCTGATTTATTTTTGTCTTCATAATGTGCAGTGGCAATGAGAGATAAGGGGAGGGAAGGGGAGAATTTGGGCTTGGTTGTGATGCCCCAAGAAATGAATAGTTTGCCAGCTTGCACCGTGGAAGATGTTCACTTGGATGAGGCACTGGAGTACTGTCCTTATCAATGAAACCTTTAACCTGCCCATAGCCAACACCTTAGGAAGATGAAACTTAGAAACAAAAGGTAAAATTGGACTTGAATTCTGCTTTTTGGACGCAAACCACTGAATACCTAGACGTAAATGATTATCTGCTCATCTTCAGAGGAGTGCATTTTATAATGAATATTCAAATATAATATGCCTGTAATTCTGGAACTAGAGGAAAGAGGGTGCCTGTTAGATTTGGATAGCTAGGGTTTGTAGCGCAGGCAATAAATTAAATATCTAGAGCTAGATTCCTAAGCACATGTGCATTGTAGAAGGGTTGACTAGGATTCAGCTCATTAATACAGTTCTATGTCAGTGATGGAAGGATCATTATACAGATCCACTAATGTAGTGAACTTCCCTTCAAAGAGCCTCTTCAGTCGTTGATATCACATCCTCTGTATTGGCCAAGGTATAGAAAAGGTAATGAGAGAGGGACACAAGATGTCACACCAGATGTTTAAAGGGAAATCTGGCTTCTTAAAGCTAAGTGATCATAGTGTGAGGCAAAAGCTGTTTTGGACATTTTGAATATAAGTTTTCAACATCTGACAGCCTTTCCAAACAGAAGAAAGCTTTAAAAAAATTACAGATGCATAAATATGGGGGTAAGCATTGCAGGAACAAACCACTGAAATCTTAGGTTTTGTGGGTGGCTACAGGGAGGTGCTGGTGGATGAAACGGACAGCAGGATGATTGCTCTATTTAACACTGAAGCATTTCCCATTAAGCACTGGTACAAGACCTTAAACAGCAGACCTAACCATGCTTAACCCTAAACTGTACCTAGAAGATGCCAGAAACAAACACTGGCATAAGTAAGGTGGTCTTATGGTAGATCCAGGCTCAAGTCCCATTTAGGACTTGATGGTCACAGAAAGTGTTTACATAGGGTTGCGAGACGTGTTGATCATCAGTCTTCCATTCAGTCTGATGGTAGGTAGTGAGAGCAGGAGAGTTTCCTGGTCAGCCACAATACAGAGGGTGACATCCGACCACTGAGCATAACTATGGACCAGTCAAGTGGAAATTCATGCTCAGCAATGCATTTGTTGGACTTGGGATTCAAGAGATGGTCAAGGTAAGACTGTCACTGTATGACTTATATAGGTCAGGTCATGCCAGTCACCTGTTCCACAGTTTTAGCTCACTATTTTCCATTAGGTCCCCTCCTACCAGTTCAAGGGAGCAATTTGACCTTCCAAGACTTGGCTTGAAATCCAGTTTAACAGAATCATGGCCTAACTAGGACTACTGTATCCTCTGGATTTTAGAGTCAGAGGTGGCTTAATTGAACATCAGATCCTGAGAGAACTTGACTGGGTGAATATGGAAAGCATGTCTCTTGTGGAAGAATCTAGACCTAAAGGGTAAAGTCACTATTGTCTTACCAGACTATAGAACTGCTCTCAAACGAGAGAGAGAGATCTGGTTGGGGTTTAACCTGAGGTCACGTGACAAGACATGATTGAGAAGGAAAGCCGCTTGTTTTTTTTGTAAACCCAGCCAGATCAGGAATTGAACCTATGCTACTGGTGTCAGTCTACGTTGCAAGCCAGCCATCCAGCTAACTGAACCCCTGAACTAGGGGTCATTAGATTAAAAATAATGACAGATGAGAATTTTTTTAAATCTGAAAATCTTTGAAATTCCCTTCCTCAAAAGGCAGTGGATGCCATTTTATACGATTTATGGTTGATCTGATTTGGGCCTTAGCTCTACTTTCCTGCCCTGCTCTCCATAACCCTTCAACCAATTATTAATTAAAAATCTATCTCTTCAAATTAATTCAGTGTTGTTGTATTCACTGCACTCTGGGGGAGTGAATTCCACAGATTCTCACCCTTTTGAAATCAGTAATTCTTCCTTGTCTCTTCTAAATCTGTCACTGCTTATATTAAATTGATGGCCTCTTGTTCTGGATTGCCCCATGTGCGGAAAACCTCACTTCTACGTCGACTTTATCAATCCCCTTTAGCATCTTAAGCACAACTAGATCTCTTATTCTTCTAAACTCGAGAGTATAGGCCTAAACTGCTCAATCTCTCTTCAAAAGCCAAACCCCTCATTTCAGGAATCAATCTAATCGTGTATCTCCCCTGAACTGTCTTCAATGCAATGACATCGCTCCTATATTAAGGTGGACCAAAATTCAATGTAATACTCCAGATGTAGCCTCACTAATGCTTTGTACAGTTTCAGCTACATTTCCTTATTTATATTCTATTACTTCAGCAATCAATGCCAGAATTCCATTTGTCTAACTTTACTGCCTGCTGAATCTGCATACTAGTTTTCAGTGATGCACAATAACACCCAGATCCCTCTGCATCAAAACACTCAAGTTTCTCTCTACTTAAATAAGTTGGCTGTCTTTTCATCTGACCAAAATGGATAATCTCGCATTTTATCCATGTTAAACTTCATCTGCTAAATTTTAGCTCATTCACCTAATCTATCCATATCTATTTGTAAGTTGCAACAAAGAAATAAACTTACTTTCCCACTTTTTAGTGTGGTCTACAAATCTGGCTACAGTATTTAATAGGAACAAATTACCACAGAAAGTGGAATCTGAACGGAAAGCAAAAAAAATGCTGAAGATCACAGCAGCTCAGGTATATCCATGGAGAGAAAGCAGTGTAATGTTTCAAGTCTTGATTACTCTTCATCAGAGCTGAAGTGAAGTGTGCAGGGGGCAGCATTTATGCGGTAGTGTGGAGGCGGATAGAAGTGAAGTACTGGGGAGAAAGAATGTTGACAGTTCAGATTGTGATCAGAATTTCTGTGGTATTTTCCATCCCTGCATCCAAGTCACTTTTACATAAATTAAGTACAGTACTTGTAAATTGTGTAGGATTAGAGGAAACTCCGTTGGAATATACATAGTGACACTGGCCAGTTATGCCAAAGAGTTCATTTCTATGTTGTTCCTTTAATTTTATGCAACTGTTACTATACTGTCCCATTAGCAAATTCTTCAGATATTAGGTAATCCTGTATGCAATGAAATCCCACTGCAGTGCTCTGGATCATAGCCCTGAAGCGGAAGTGCTAGAGAATGGAGTAGCTCCACTTTTTACACTTGATTTCTACAGGACACACTCTGCAGCGAGACTGTCAAGCAGTGATAACAGGCACACTACCTCCCCTCAAAATGCTCAGGGTGTGAGTAGCTGTTATCTCAACAAATGTATGCATTTTTTCACGAGCATCCACGGTAACAGCCAGGGTTCCTAAACTGATTAGTTTTAACAGAAGAAATTTGATCTCCTTCTCAGTAAATCAAGTCTGTCATAAAAGTGAAATAACAAACTGCTAATCTAGAAGAAGAAAACTAAACCGTTAATGTCTTATGATTAGTGTATTAATTAATTCAATGACCTTAAAGGAAGGTAACTGTAAAGGTGTGTTACAAGCTGACAGCTACTTGCTTTGAATTGGTTATTCAATGCTTTTATACCTCAACCAGTGTAATCATTTCCCTGCCTTGCTGAGCAAGCAGCAGGAGGGCCCACACTTGCTGATTGATTGTAATTCCAAGAAAGATGAGTCTCAGTAGGTAACTGATTGAGTCATAGTCCAAAGGTTGCAACTTTATAAAGGGGCCACAGTAAGAGCCCTCAAAAGGTGACAAGGTGGCAGCTTTACTCTGTACACAGCCCAGACTGAGACAGTTGGTAAAATTTGTTCTAGACTTTCCTGATCATTGTACCTAATACCATGCTGCACCAGCTCTGAACTTTGGAGACAGTGTAAATGGAGCTATGCTCTGTATCTAACCCCATGCCCAGGAGTGGCACAGTTTACAGGGAGCTTTGTATTCAACTTAAAAGAGAGCTTTGCTCTGTATCTAACACCATGCTATCCTTCTCATGGAAATGTCTGAGGTGAACAGTGTAGTGGAGCTTTAATTTCAGTTCAAAAGAATAAAGAGCTTAACTCCATGTCTAACGCTTTTGCTGTCCCTATTTTCTGCGTGTTTGAAAGGGAGTGTCGAGGAAGCTCTCAGTCTTGTTTATTTAGGAAGTGACGACCATAACTAAGATAAAGCATTTAAGGTAATTTAAATGAATTTTTATTAAAGTACACTCAAAATGTAACACACAGACTATGTAACACTAACTTACATGGGTGTGAATCACCCTGTCACCACTTATTTTTATGAAATTCTCCACTTCTCCTTGTCCAAGATTCCACTGCCATTAATCCATCCCTCTGCTATTTTACATGATCCAGAACAGATAGCCTCAAGAATATTTAGTGACTGCATACACGGCTGGCTAGGAGCAGCTTGACTTCAACGTGAATACTCTTTTAAGGGGGACAGCCCAGGCCAGGGTTAACAACAACCGTAAGAGGTCCAACACAACAGTACTTCCAGCTGTTCTGCCAACTAACCAGTTGTTTCTAGCACTGGAATTCCAAGAGCAGTCAATGGCTAAGACCCAGGATCAAATTTAACATCACTTTTACAAATCACTTTAGCTTTCCTTTCTGGTGTTCTAGAGTTGAAGTGCACCCCCTGGCGCAGTTCCTTTTCCTTCCAGGATGGTTCTTCAACTTCTTCTCATCCCATACCCTCATGCCAGTGAATGAGAGCTATCCGCCACAGCAGCAATAGTAAAGGGGCAATTAATTTGCCTTACCCAAACCCCTTCTCCTCTTTACTTTCCTGAGAATTACCACTTCAAAAGTTATCCAATAGGATGAAAGCCGTTTCTCCTTGGGCCTTTCTCCCATTTTCCTATGTGTCACTATGCAAGTGAGCTCACAGCTGTTCCTGCACCTGGTGTTTCCTCAGTTATTAACAAGGAAAACTGCCAGTTTCTCTCCTTTTTTTAAATCGAAAGGAACCAAGAGCATTGACTAACTGGGTTGCTCTCGCTTCTCATCACTCTCAGGGAGTGATAGCACTATTCAGGGCTGACGGTCTGTTCGATTATTACCTCAATGGACAAGATGGTGTCTGCATTACTCTGTGCTCAGAGTCTGGAATTCCAGCAGGTGCAGCTCAGAAAGGAAGCTCCTTCGTTAGTAGGGTGATCGTTTTGGTTGCAATATTTCGTAGTGCAAAGGTTGGAGTATCTGATGTGAAGGTTAAGAAGAGCTGGTGCTGTTGGGTTTGGATTGCATAGCACTTGTGGTCATCAGCAGCAATGTAGCACTCCGCTGGGGAATGGGTGAAGCCAGTGTGGAATTCCTCATGGAGAGATGCTAAGATGAGAATATTGGAGAATAAGGATCTGAATGCACTGAGGAAGCAATAGGATCCAAGACTCAACTGCACAAATTGCTATAAATTGCAAACAAGTTAACTGAGACCACTTAAAAACGAGGTTCATTTCTAGAAGGGTAGAAACCCTGCTTCAAATCTTGGTCAGACCACACGATGTATCGTTAATAGTTCTGGTCTCTTTATTCTACACTTCTGTCAATGCCTCAAATATATTTGTTAAATAAAACTCACAGGGACAAGACCACGTCAGGCTCATTCAGAAAGTCAGGAGGTTTGCGATAGGGTGATTTGGCTGTCTGGATTCAGAATTGGTTGGCTAACAGGAGGCAGAGAGGGGTTGTAGATGGTAAGTATTCTGCCTGGAGGTCAGTGCTGAGTGGTGTCCCGCAGGGCTCTGTTCTTGGGCCTCTGCTCTTTGTAGTTTTTATAAATGACTTGGACGAGGAGGTTGAGTGGTGAGTTAGTATGTTTGCTGATGACACAAAGGTTGGAGGTGCCGTTGATAGTATCGAGGGCTTCTGCAGGCTTCAGCGAGACATTGACAGAATGCAGAGCTGGGCTAAGAAATGGTAGATGGAGTTCAACCTGGATAAATGCGAAGTGATGCATTTTGGAAGGTCGAACTTAAATGCTGAATATAGGATTAAAGGCAGGATTCTCGGCAGTGTGGAGGAACAGCAGGATCTTGGTGTTCAAGTGCGTAGCTCCCTCAAAGTTGCCACCCAGATGGATAAGATTGTTAAGAAAGCATATGATGTTTTGGCTTTCATTAACAGGGGGATCGAGTTTAAGAGCTGCGAGGTTATGCTGCAGCTCTACAAAACTCTGGTGAGACCACACTTGGAATATTGTGTCCAGTTCTGGTCGCCCTATTATAGGAAAGATATGGAGGCTTTGGAGAGGGTGCAAAGGAGGTTTGCCTGGACTGGAGGGCTTGTCTTACGAGGAGAGGTTGTCTGAACTCAGACTTTTCTCTCTGGAGAGAAGGAGGAAGAGAGGTGACCTGATCGAGGTGTACAAGGTAATGAGAGGCATGGATCGAGTCGATAGCCAGAGACTTTTCCCCAGGGCAGGACTGACTGCCACAAGGGGTCATAGTTTTAAGGTGTTAGGAGGAAGGTATAGAGGAGACGTCAGAGGGAGGTTCTTCACCCAGAGAGTTGTGAGCACATGGAACAGTTTGCCAGTGGTAGTCGTGGAAGCGGAGTCATTAGTGACATTTAAGCGACTGCTGGACATGCACATGGACAGCAGTGAATTGAGGGGAATGTAGGTTAGGTTATTTTATTTTTGGATTAGAATTATTCCATGGCACAACATCGTGGGCCAAAGGGCCTGTACTGTGCTGTACCTTTCTATGTTCTATTACTGAAGGGATATATCCTTCAAGAATCAGCGAACACTCTATGCTGCTTTTGTCTGGAAAACAGAAGGTGATGGGATGGATAATCTCTAGAGGACTTAAAGAGACTGAGAAAAATATATTTATGACATAACATTAGACAAGCTTGTTAATAAATCCAGTTATGAATTCAAAAAAACTTATTTAGCTAGAGCGTGATGAGAAGGTGGGACTCTCTACCACAGGGAATAGCTAAGGTAAGCTTCAAAGAACTCCGGCATATCAGACTGAAAAGGTTAACTCTGTTTCTCTCTTCACAGATTCTGGTAGACCTCTGCTGCCAGCTGCAAGCAGGGAGCCTGCCATTTCTGTCCCTGCCTGTGGTTTAGCCACATTTAAGAGAAGGTGGAAGAACAGAAGGAAGTGTTGATAAAGTTAGAAGGAACCTCACATGGACCATAAACACTAGTGTGAAACAGCAAGGCCCAGTGGCCCATTTCTTAGAAGGAGATCCCATGTAACACAGCTTTGTACAAGTATCTTCAACACAGCAAAACATCCGAGTTTCACTGAGGGCAGGAGCTGGGGCATCAAACACCATTTTCAAAAGGAAAGAAGAGTGACAAATAGTAGAACGTTCAGAGTACAGAACCATACAATCCCTACAGTGCAGAAAGAGGCTGTTCTGCCCATACATTCTACACTGATCCGCTGAACAGCATCCCACCAAAACGCAGCCCCTTACCCTATCTCTATAACCCTGCATTTCCCATGGCCAATCCACCTAACCTGCACAGCTGAGGGCTGTGGGAAGAAACCGAAGCACCCCGAGAGACAGACTCAGGGAGAATGTACAAACTTCACACAGATGGGTGCCTGAGGCTGGGACTGAACCCAAGTCCCTGACTCTGTGAGGCAGCAGTGCTAACTGCTGTGCTGCCATGACATAAAATGTAGAAGTATAAATTATGGGGCCCATATGACCAGTGGCTGGCAAGGAAGTGAAGAATATAAACAAAATCATTGTCTGCACGCATTTGGAGAGAAGAAAACAACTCCCTTGAGGATTTACGAAGAAATCAATGTTTTAGTGAAGGCATACTGGAAAGCCCCTGTCTGATTCCATAATTTGTGCCAAGACCTAAAGAGGCCAATTCCTGAATGAAAAAAAAAGGAGGGGTGATGGGGAAGAAAGGGAATTACTGTCAGAGCAACTGCATTGTTTCCTGAATCATTCAAGCGAGGTGGCCATAACTGGAAAGGCTAGTAGTTACTGCCCATTCTTACTAATACTGATTGAGGGATACCATTCTTCATCAAGGGCACAAGGCGATAAGTTGCCCCATACAATTCACCTCAACAGAATTTGCTGGAGAAACTCAGCAGATCTGTGGGGGAGAAAAGCAGAGTTAATGTTTTGAGTCCGATGACTCTTCATCAGTTCGGACAGTGCTGAAGAAGAATTACCAGACTTGAAACGTTAGCTCTGCTTTCTTCCCACAGATGCTGCCAGATCTGCTGAGTTTCTCCGGCAATTTCTGTCTTTGTTTCAGTTCTCCAGCATCTTGGTTTCATTTATTATAGTTTGAACTCATAACACCAAGCGACACCACACTCCTAACAACTGGGTTAACAGTTAACAGACCCCCAGTGGATTCTGTGCTTTTTGGGAGTGAGGGTGTAGCAGGTTAGAAACAGTTCATTTGTAAATGGCTTTGCACTTTTAATTACTTTCACCTACCTGACGTCTCTTCACTTGAATGCGCTGGAAAGTACGAAGAGATAGCTAAGGTGTAAAATTGTCGCAAAATTGACCTGCGTCTCTCGGGAGGAACTGCTGCTCCTGTGACAGTTTCAGCAGAATAAAAAACTCAATCAACACATTTCCTGGCAAATTGTGAGACAGAAGCCTTCCACACTGTGATCGCCATTCAAACAAGGTAGTGAGAGGGGTCTTGGGTGGGGGAGGGGTTTTGCAGTGTGTACTGGCAAAGGCAAACCAGCAAAAAGTGCAAAATAAGATGGACCCAGATTGTTGGAAGATCCCAGAACTTTCTGGTACTGAAAGGAAGCTTCTGTTCCAGGGGATTCAGCATCACAGACTAACATCCCTGTTCATAATAAAGAAATAATTGGCAGAATGTGATCAACAAAATGATAATGAGCAGATAATTAGTTTTCTGTGATGCTGACAGATAGACAATGGTCAGGAAACCAGGGAGGAAGTTTTGTTCTTCGAAATGGGATCTCTGACATACTCCTGAACCTGAGGATGGGGCCTTGGTTTAAGATCTCATCCAAAAAAAAGCATCTGTGACTCGCCCAGGCAGCACAAATTACCAATCCCCAAATGCTCTCAAGAAGGTGGTGGTGAGTCACCTTCAAGGCTAATACGGTCTGCGTGGTAAACGTACATTCACAATGCTGTTGTGGAATTCCAGGATTTTGACCCAGCAGCAGCTGCTACCTTTGAATTCTGGAACATCTGCAACTTGGATGGGAGCTTGAGAGTTGATAGCATTCCCAAGAAATCTTCTATCCTTGTCTTTCTGGGACAGGACAGGACAGGGGTGGGGAAACGGGAGTGGGCTATCATTTCTAGATCTATCACAGCATATGAAAGTCAAGTCTTAGATACTATTCAGATGCAAGTAGGATCACCTCCTTTACAATGAAACAGATGAATGCCTCATGGTACAACCATTAGCACACTGCCAGAGTGAGACTAACATGCTTGCCACATGCTTACCTTGCTGTTGACTGTGTTCAACTGCATGAGGCTGCAGAGTGAACAAATGCTTGTTCTGTTCTCTGTTTACTAACAGAAGGCTGGAAAAATATAAGACATGAGAAAATAATAGCTAAGGTGAAACCGCTGATTTGGGATAAATGGTTATCAGTTTGCCAAGGATCGCTAGATATTGCTTGGGCTAGTCTTTCAATAAACAATTAGCAAACCTCAGTCCTCAAACCTGCTTAAATCACACATTCAAATAAACAAAAAAAACACAAACTCTGCCACCTCCAGAGGGGCACAAGATTCAAACACCAGATAAAGTCACAGAGTCATACAACATGGAAACAGACCCTTTAGTCCAACTTGTCCACACCAACTATAATCACAATCTGACCTAATGCCATTTGCCAGCATTTGGCCCATTTTGTGTAAATCCTTCCTATTCATATACCGATCTAGATGCCTTTTTAATGGTGTAATTATACCAGCCTATGATTGTAAATATTTACAATCTGGATCAGAATTCAGTCTCTTAGCTTGTATCTATATAGTCAAGGTTTTAAAAAAAATCATAAAATGTTGGCATTGCAGGCTAGGCCAGTCCTTATTGCTCTGGAGAAGATGGTGTTACTTTCTCCTTGCCTTCCCACTGCAGTCCATGGAGTGTAAGAACATACACGGTGTTCGTCGATCATACCATTGGTGGTTCGTCCAGTTTCTTTCCTCTCTTTAAACTTTGTAGTGGTTTCGATATGAATGAGTGGCTAGATATTAATAGGAAAAGACAGGATAGATGAAGATAAATTATTTCTATTAGTTGGGGATTCTAGAACTAGGAGATATAGTCTGACAATTAGGGCCATTTAGGAGAGATGTTGCACTTCTACACACAAAGGGTGTCAGATGTTTGGAACTCTCACAAACAACAGAGGATGCTGGATAAGTTGTTAACTTTAAATCCGAGATAATTTCTTTTAAGCAAATGTATTATACGATCTAACGGGCCGATGGGCTGAGGAGCGGCAGGTGGTGTTTAATTTGGATACACGTGAGGTATTGCGTTTTGGTAAAACAAACAAGGCCAGTTAATGGTAGGGCCCAGGGTATTGTTGTTGAACAGACAGACCTAGGAGTTCAGGTACATAGTTGTTTCAAAGTTGCATCAAAGGTAGACAGGGTGTTTACGAAGGCATTCAGCACATTTGCCTTCATTGCTCAGGCCACTGAGTATAAGCATTGGGATGTCATGTTGAACTTGTACAGTACTGAGTACAGTTCTGGTCACCCTGCGATAGGAAGGATATTATTAAATGAGAGACAGTTCAGAAAAGATTTACCAGGATGTTGCCTGGACTAGAAGATTTGAGTTTAAGGAGAGGCTGCATAGGTTGGGATTTTGTTGAACATCAGAGACTGAGGGGTGACCATATTGAGGCTTATAAAATCATGAGGGACATAGATAAGGTGAATAGGAAAGTCTTTTTCCTAGGGGAGAGTGGTTCGTATGTGGAATGAACTGCAAGAGCAAGTGGTAGAGGCAAGTACAATTACAACATTTGAGAGACATTTGGACAGGTACATGGATAGGAACGGTTCAGAGGGATATAGGCCAAACACAGGTAAATGAGACTAGTTTAGTTTGGGAAAATTGGTTGTATGCACATTTTCGACTGAAGGGTTTGTTTCCATACTGTATGATCCAAGATTCTTTATGGACCAAAGACACTATATGAGTTATGTCACAGATCAGCCATGATGTCACTGAATGATGGAACAGGTTCATTGTTGGTGGTCTGGAATCATTTGTAGGTAACAGAATTCCTTCTTCAGAACATCAGTGAACAAGGTATGCTTTTACAACAGTGGTTAAATTTACCTTTAGTTTAATTTTTTTTCAGATTTTATTAGAATCCAATGATCAAAGTCCCTCTTCGTTCATTTGAACCAGACAGAATCCCCTTTCCATAACTTCCCCAAAAACCAAAACAGACCATGAAGCATACTGAAGTTCAATCAGTATTAAAAGAAACAGGCTGCCAGAGTGATATTAAGACGATAATTTTCTTTTTCTGATGACTGGGACTAAGTATCAGCCAGGTAATTGTTGGGCTGGGATATTCACCTGCTTTTCTTTTGAGTAATACCACAAAATCTTTTACATTTACCCAACAGAGCAGATGGAGCCTCTGTTTAACATCTCCCCTGAAAGGTGGCACCTCTGATGATGCAGCAGATTCTCAGTGCTGTGCCAAGTGTCAGCCTATTTATTTGTGTCTGAGTCTCTGTAGTAGAACTGGAACTCACAACCTTCTGATTCAGAGAGAGAGCGACACAGAGAGACAGACAGGAGTACTTTCACTGAGAGCTACAACTGATCTCAACATTCCTACATATGAAAATTGAGAGAACCAAACAGCATTTATTATCACGACACAGATACAGTACCTTCTCCAGTTATCTGATTTTAAAAGCACTCAACATAAACAAATCTATTGTTAAATCACATTGGCATATATCTTATCTCAGGGATTAAGCAATTCCATGGAAAATACACATGTTTGTGCAGCATTTTGTTTGAAGCAGAATGGGGTACCGTGCAATGAATAATAAACAGGCTTCTTTTATTCTGGCTCGGACAGAATCTGATTGAAGTCTCTGGAAACTTACTAATACATTTTGTTGAACAGCGAGTAGCGGGAAGGGAGGTGAGGGAAATGGCGGGGGACTGTGGGAAAGGGATGGGGGCAAGGGAAGGGGGATGGGGACAAGGGAAGGGGGATGGGGGGAACGGAAGGGGGATGGGGGGAACGGAAGGGATGGGGGGGAAGGGAAGGGGAAAGGGAAGGGGGATGGGGGGAAAGGGAAGGGGGATGGGGGGAAAGGGAAGGGGGATGGGGGGAAGGGAAGGGAGAGAGACGGGGGGAAGGGAAGGGATGGGGGGGGAAGGGATGGGGGGGGGGAAGGGAAGGGATGGGGGGGGAAGGGAAGGGATGGGGGGGGAAGGGATGGGGGGGGAAGGGATGGGGGGGAAGGGATGGGGGGGAAGGGATGGGGGGGAAGGGATGGGGGGGAAGGGATGGGGGGGGAAGGGATGGGGGGGGAAGGGATGGGGGGGGAAGGGATGGGGGGGAAGGGATGGGGGGGAAGGGATGGGGGGGGAAGGGTGGGGGGGAAGGGAAGGGGGGAAGGGAAGGGGGGGAAGGGATGGGGGGGAAGGGAAGGGATGGGGGGGAAGGGAAGGGATGGGGGGGAAGGGAAGGGATGGGGGGGAAGGGATGGGGGGGAAGGGAAGGGGGGGAAGGGAAGGGAAGGGGGATGGGGGGAAAGGGAAGGGGGATGGGGGGGAAGGGAAGGGGGGGAAGGGAAGGGAAGGGGGGGAAGGGAAGGGAAGGGGGATGGGGGGAAAGGGAAGGGGGATGGGGGGGAAGGGATGGGGGGGAAGGGATGGGGGGGAAGGGATGGGGGGGAAGGGAAGGGAAGGGGGATGGGGGGAAAGGGAAGGGGGATGGGGGGAAAGGGAAGGGGGATGGGGGGAAAGGGAAGGGGGATGGGGGGAAGGGATGGGAGAGAGACGGGAGGGCGTGGGAGAGAGACGGGAGGGGCAGAGAGGTGGGAAGGGGGGTGCAAAGGGGAGGGGAAGGGGGGGAGGGGGGAAAGAGGGGGGGGAGAAGGGGGAGGGGGGGGAGAAGGGGGAGGGGGGGGAGAAGGGGGAGGGGGGGAGAAGGGGTAGGGGGGGAGAAGGGGTGGGGGGGGAGAAGGGGTGGGGGGGGGGAGAAGGGGTGGGGGGGGGAGAAGGGGTGGGGGGGGAGAAGGGGTGGGGGGGGAGAAGGGGGGAAAGTGGGGGGGGTGGGGGGAGGGAGGGGAGGGGAGGGAGGGGGGGAAGGGGGGGAGGGGGGGGGAAGAGGGGGAGGGGGGGAGAAGGGGTGGGGGGAGGAGGGGGAGGGAGAAGGGGTGGGAGGGAGAAGGGGTGGGGGGAGGAGGGGGAGGGAGAAGGGGTGGGGGGAGGAGGGGGAGGGAGAAGGGGTGGGGGGGAGGAGGGGGAGGGAGAAGGGGTGGGAGGGAGAAGGGGTGGGAGGGAGAAGGGGTGGGGGGAGGAGGGGGAGGGAGAAGGGGTGGGGGAGGAGGGGGAGGGAGGAGGGGGGGAGGGAGGAGGGGAGGAGGGAGGAGGGGAGGAGGGAGAGGGGGGAGGGAGGGAGAGGGGGGGAGGGAGAGGGGGGGAGGGAGGGGGGAGAGGGGGGGAGGGAGGGGGGGGAGAGGGGGGGAGGAGGGGGGAGGAGGGGAGGGAGGAGGGGGGGAGGGAGGAGGGGGGGAGGGAGGAGGGGGGGAGGGGGGGGGAGGGGGGAGGAGGGGGGGGAGGGGAGAGAGGGGGGGGGAGGGGGGGAGGGGAGGGAGGAGGGGAGGGAGGAGGGGAGGGAGGGAGGGGAGGAGGGAGGGAGGGGAGGGGGGAGGGAGGGGAGGGGGGAGGGAGGGGAGGGAGGAGGGGAGGGAGGAGGGGAGGAGGGGAGGGAGGAGGGGAGGGAGGGGAGGGGAGGGAGGGAGGGGAGGGAGGGAGGGAGGGGAGGGAGGGAGGGGAGGGAGGGAGGGAGGGAAGGGAGGGGGGAGGGGAGGGAGGGGGGAGGGGAGGGAGGGGGAGAGGGGAGGGAGGGGGAGGGGGGGGGAGAGGGGAGGGAGGGGGAGGGGGGGGAGGGGGAAAGGGAGGGGGAGGGGGGGGGAGGGGGAAAGGGAGGGGGAGGGGGGGGAGGGGGAAAGGGAGGGGGGGGAGGGGGAAAGGGGGGGGAGGGAAGGGGGGGGAGGGAAGGGGGGGAGGGGGGGGGAGGGGGGAGGGGGAAAGGGGGGGGAGGGAAGGGGGGGGAGGGGGGAGGGGGGGGGAGGGGGGAGGGGGGGGGAGGAGGGGGGAGGGGGGAGGGGGGAGGGGGGAGGAGGGGGGAGGAGGGGGGAGGGGGGAGGAGGGGGGAGGGGGGAGGAGGGGGGAGGGGGGGGGGGGAGGGGGGGGAGGGAGGGGGGGGAGGGAGGGGGGGGAGGGAGGAGGGAAGGGGGGGAGGGAAGGGGGGGGAGGGAAGGGGAGGGGGGGGGAGGGAGGGGGGGAGGGAGGGGGGGGGGAGGGAGGGGGAGGGGGGGGAGGGAGGGGGAGAGGGGGGAGGGGGGGGGGGAGGGAGGGGGAGGGGGGGGAGGGAGGGGGAGAGGGGGGAGGGGGGGGAGGGGGGGGGGGGAGGGGGAGAGGGGGGAGGGGGAGGGGGAGAGGGGGGAGGGGGGGAGGGGGGGGAGGAGGGGGGGGAAGGGGGGGGAGGAGGGGGGGGAAGGGGGGGGAGGAAGGGGGAGGAGGGGGGGAGGAAGGGGGGGGAGGAGGGGGGGGGAGGAAGGGGGGGGGGAGGAGGGGGGGGGAGGGGGGGGAAGGGGGGGGAGGAAGGGGGAGGAGGGGGGGGAAGGGGGAGGAGGGGGAGGGGGGGGGAGGAAGGGGGGGGGGAGGAAGGGGGGGGGAGGGGGGGGGGAGGGGGGGGAGGGGGGGGGGGAGGAAGGGGGGGGGAGGGGGGGGAGGAAGGGGGGGGGAGGGGGGGGAGGAAGGGGGGGGGGAGGGGGGGGAGGAAGGGGGGGGGAGGGGGGGGGAGGAAGGGGGGGGGAGGGGGGGGAGGAAGGGGGGGGAGGAGGGGGGGGAAGGGGGGGGGAGGGGAGGGGGGGGAGGAGGGGGGGGGGAGGGGGGGGGGAGGAAGGGGGGGGGGAGGAGGGGGGGGGAGGGGGGGAAGGGGGGGGAGGAAGGGGGGGGAAGGGGGGGGAGGAAGGGGGAGGAAGGGGGGGGAGGAGGGGGGGAGGAGGGGGGGGAGGGGGGGGAGGGGGGGGGGGAGGGGGGGGGGGAGGGGGGGGGGAGGGGGGGGGGGGAGGGGGGGGGAAGGGGGGGGAGAGGGGGGGGGAAGGGGGGGGAGAGGGGGGGGGAAGGGGGGGGAGAGGGGGGGGGAAGGGGGGAGAGGGGGGGAGAAGGGGGGGAGGGGGGGGAAGGGGGGGGAAGGGGGGAAGGGGGGGGGGGAAGGGGGGGGGAAGGGGGGGGGGGAAGGGGGGGGGAAGGGGGGGGGGGAAGGGGGGGGGGAGGGAGGGGGGGAAGGGGTGGGGGGGGGAGGGGGAGGGGGTGGGGGAGGGGGAGGGGGAGGGGGAGATGGAAACTCCACTCAAGATTAAGAAGGATGTCAAACTGTGAAGGAGGAGGAGGACTGGACGCTGCGTAAACAGTGTGGAAGTTGAAACAGTAACTCTGTACTGATCTTGAATGGGCCAAGGGAATCATTCAGAGAATCCACAGCAAGTTGAAAGGTCTGTGACTTACATGTGGACTGAAGGAGAGTGATGTGCTGGTTTCAGAGACAGTAGGAACTGCAGATGCTGGAGAATCTGAGATAACAAGGTGTATAGCTGGGTGAACACAGCAGGCCAAGCAGCATCTGAAGAGCAGGAAAGCTGATGTTTCAGGCCTAGACCTTCTTCAGAAATGGGGGAGGGGAAGGGGGTTCTGAAATAAATAGAGAGACAGGGAGGCAGATAGAAGATGGATAGAGGAGAAGATAGGCAGAGAAGGGACAGACCGGTCAGAGGCAGGGATGGAGCCAGTAAAGGTGAGTGTAGGTGGGGAGGTAGGGAGGAGATAGCTCAGTCCAGGGAGGACGGACAGGTCAAGGGGGCAGGATGAGGTTAGTAGGTAGGAGATGGGGGTGGGGCTTGAGATGGGAGGAGGGGATAGGTGGGAGGAAGGACAGGTTAGGGAGGCAGAGACAAGCTGGGCTGGTTTTGAGGAGGGGTAGGGGGAGGGGAGATTTTGAAGCCTGTGAAGTCCACATTGATACCATTGGGCTACATGGTTCCCATGCGGAATACAAGTTGCTGTTCCGGTAACCTTCGGGTGGCATTATTGTGGCACTGCAGGAGGCCCAGTATGGACAATGTCGTCTAAGGAATGGGAAGGGGAAGGAATGAAATGGTTCGCGACTGGGAGGTGCAGTTGTTTAGTGCGAACCGAGCGTAGGTGTTCTTCAAAGCGGTCCCCAAGCTCCGCCTGGTTTCCCCGATGTCGAGGAGGCCACAACGGGAACAGCAGATGCAGTACACCACACTAGCAGATGTGCAGGTGAACATCTGCTTGATGTGGAAAGTCTTTTTGGGCCTGGGATGGGGGTGAGGTGGGTGGTGTAGGGGCAGGTGTAGCACTTCCTGCGGTTGCAGGGAAAAGTGCTGGGTGTGCTGGGGCTGGTGGGGAGTGTGAGCGAACAAGCGTGTCACAGAGAGAGTGGTCCCTCCAGAAGGCAAATAAGGGTGGGGAGGGAAAATGTCTTTGGTGGTGGGGTTGGATTGCAGATGGTGCAAGTGTCAGAGGATGATGCGTTGGATCTGGAGGTTGCTGGGGTGGTACCTGAGGACAAGGGGGATTCTGTTCTGGTTTTTATTGTGGGGATGGGGTGTGAGGGATGAGTTGTGGGAATTGCGGGAGACACAGTCGAGGGCATTCTCGACCACTGAGGGGGGAAAGTTGCGGTCCTTGAAAAATGAGGACATCTGAGATGTACAGGAGTGGAATGCCTCATCCTGGCAGCAGATGCGGCAGAGGCAAAGGAATTGGGAATAGGGGATGGCATTTTTGCAAGAAGGTGTGTGGGAGGAGGTGTATTCTAGGTAGCCGTGGGAGTCGGTGGGCTTGAAATGGATATCGGTTTCTAGGTGGTTGCCAGAGATGGAGACAGAGAGGCCCAGGAAGGAGAGAAAGGTGTTTGATGTTACACAACTTACCCAAGGACGCTCCGATGTAAAGGAATACCAGCCGAGAAGGAGCGTTGATGTACCCTGAGACAGGTCATTAAAGGTTCCAGTAGCGGACTCCAGAATCTTTCAATTAACTGGGAGGAGAAAGCAAATCCACATCTAATTACAATAGTGCACTATTTAAAAAAGAACAAATGGAATATGCATTCAACCTTCCAAACCTCCAAGCCCAAGGGACTAACTGTCTTTCCAAACAATCTCTCTTGATGCAATTCCAACAAAGCAGCTGAAAACATTTGAAAAATGCTTAGCAGAAACAGGAACAGAATAAATTAAAGCTTAGGTGCTGATGAGTTGAAATCAGAGTAGTCAGTTATAATCAATGTGGTCACCTAGGTTTATCACACAGGTCTGCTCCCTTGAGCTTTGAACAGTCCAGAGTTAACTTCAACCAGGATCTAGATAATGGGGCTGGCCTTGGAAAAGTGGGGAAAGAGACTGGAAGTTGTGAGGTGAAGGGTAAATGAGACAATGAGGGTGCAATGGGGATTGAATGAAGAGGACCGAGACAGATGGAAGTAGGGGACAATATATGAAATCTTTGCAGGGCTCCTACTGTCTGATAACAGCTGGAACAAATGTGTGGAGGGGTGATCCTTCCTTCCAGGATAGGCAAACCTTCTCACTGAGATAACAAGGTGTGGAGCTGGATGAACACAGCAGGCCAAGCTGCATCTTAGGAGCAGGAAAGCTCACATTTCGGGCCTAGACCCTTTACTGCCCTGTTCTAGACTCACCCTTAAAATTGACTTATGAACAGCATTAATGTAAAAGATGGGAAGCAAAGCCAACTCACCTCAGTCTGAACTTGCTGCAAGGAGGGGCTTGGTCCACACAACAGGCACACTTCTACTCCAGGGACCAGCTGAAAGGTCAATAGCCTGTGGGGTACCTGGAATAAGAGTCCAGAAGGGGCAGGTGGGGTTACTGTACACTTCTGTCCTCAAGAAACAATAGCTCAGTAATATCAGTGGCCATCATTGTCCAACTGTCTACTGTTTGCAAAGTAGCAAACAGAAAATTAATAGGAAAAACACAAAATTAATGAAAGCACACATCCACCATTGATGGAGAGGGTATCTAAATTAAAGGTTCAGGTTAACAAATTTTCAACAGGTATCGCCCAATCTGATGAATATTACCAACTGTTTGTGTTTTGTTTTGTTTCTGTTTCAGATTTCTAGAATCTGTAGTATTCTGTTTTCTCTTTGGCAACTAATTTTAATTCAACTAAATCAGATAATGTTTTAAACGGTAAGACCTATTCTGACACTATGGTGGGAGAGGTTTTACAATTAGTCTCAATATCTGAACGAAGAGTGCAAAAACAGTAGCATAAAGTGGAGATGTAGGTTAATCAGCCCCTTAAGACTGCTTCAATAGGATCATGACATTTGACTTCAACTCCACTCCCTACCTTATCCCTCAATGATCAAAACTCTTCCTTGAATGTATTCAATGACTAAACTGCACAGCCCTTTGGGATAGAGAATTCCAAAGATTAAAAGCCCTTTGAGTGAAAAGTTTCATTCTCATTCCAGTTCTAAACAGACAGCCCCTTTTGACCCCCAATCCTAGAATTCCCCAACTTGGGAGATTCATCTCTCAGTTTTTCAAGTACTAGAGAGGACTGATCTATTCCATTCAATCAGTTCCTAATGCCCTGTCTTGAGAGGTCAGATAGATGGTTGAGAAAGACATTTAAGCTTCAAGAGTGATGCCTCTATAGTTAACCAACCAGCCAGCATCTATCACGGAGGTTTTCCTCTGAAGGATACCCACTGACGTGAAATGCTGGTGGGATGGTGATTATTACAGACCTGGACCCCAACAAGAGATAACACCTTTCTGATAGAGCACCAGAAAAACTAAAGTGCAATGTGAAATGATTAGCCTCAATTATATCATCTTATAAATCAAGTAAAGGGGTGCTTGTGGAATGGTAGTGTCCCTAGCTCTGAGACAGGAGGCTCCAGTTCTACCTGCTCCAGAGGCATTTCTGAACAGGTTGATTATAAATATGTATACCACATCGGCAAGATGTGCTCCTCCTTTAACAGAGATTTTGAAACATTCAAAACTGAGGAAACGTAGTCAGTTATTCACTAAGGAAAAGATATCCTTGCAAACTGACAGTGTTTCAACGTCTAGGCACAGGTTCCTCTGTGAGACGGAACAAAAATGAAAGTTCCTCATGAAAACTGCAAGCTTGTTGAAAGAATAAACAAATGTTAACAAGTAGAAGCTCATCCCAATATATGCTGACTGCGGTGATCTCAGCCAAGGGGCACAAGGGGGCAAATGACAAGTGATCTCAACATGCTTAGTTAGTGTCTGAATACCTGAATGCTATCAAACAATTCCTCACTGCAGGGTAAAAACATATTTCACATTTTAAATTAATTTGTGGGCAACACTGACAAGGCCCATTCCTCGTGTCCCTGAGTAGACTTAGCCTGTTAGGCTTCCATGTGGGCATGGCATGTGACAGTAGATTTCCTGGGAATACCATCATCTCCAAACTCCCTCCCTTCACTGACCTGAATTAGAAAATAATGGTTTCTCCTTCAGAGTGGCTGGCTCAAAATCCTAGAACTTGTCCCTTGACATTACTGTGGAGTATACTCATCATGTACTCACACCACATAAATGCAAAAGCCAATGAAAGCAGCTCACCACCCCTTTCTGGAGGGCATCTAGTAGGAAATAAATCTCCGCCTAGCCAGTTATTGCTGCATCCTGTGAAAGAATGAAAAATCTTGTTTTGCACTGCAGGATTGCTAAGATCCAATGTTATACTATTATAGAAAGAGCATTCTTTATGGTAAAAGCTGCTGGTTGAAATAGGATATGGGAATTATAAAAAAAGTTATAGCAAATCGTACATGGCACTGTTAAGTAGTTTTCCATTTAAACTTCTCACAGAGTTGAGTAAATACCTGCAACAACAAAAAGTGCTGCAGATCACAGCGGGACAGGCAGCATCCAGGGAGAGAAAGCAAGTTAATTTTTTGAGTCTAGCTGACTCTTCATCAGAGCATGCGATAGTGCATATTGACAGTAAAGTGTTACAAAATGCTGGGTCAACACGAATAAAGTTTCATAGCAAGTACAAACCCAACACCCAAGTGGTTACCTACCGTGGGACTGCCATGAGGCAGATAGATGGGGTAGTCACGTGATGTGCTGGGCGCCAGGGATCCCACCAGCCATGCCAACAGCATGACCTCCTGTGCTGTGAGCCGCCACCACTTCTCTGTCGCCACGACGACTTTGCCCATGACCATAAGGCACCCAAAGTTACTCTCAGAGGCAGCAGCAACAACAAATACATCGAGCGCCTCCTGAAGCAGATCAGAGGCAAGAACTGCTTTTATATTTAGAACAACACAGAGTTTGGAGAAGCATTAGAAGGATTAATAGCCACCTCTACGTTTTAGCCCAGAGCACAGAGATGTGGCTGAGTGTTTTTTATTTGTCATTATGGAGACCCGATGAGTTGGAATTCAGGCCAAACTGAGTAGAAGACATTCCTTTGACACAGCTATTTAAATTTGGGTCCCAACTCAGGTTTCTGGCTGGTTTTCCCTCCTTACAAATCCTGGCTCCCATTAAGCATTAATTTCGATTTCACCCAGACCAGGGGTGGCACATTAAGGAGTCCTCTTCTCAACCTGCAGTGAAAGGCCATTGTTCGATGTTTCAATTTAGATAAAAACATTTACTGTTCATTTCACACCTCTCTTTGCAGTTGTTTTTCATTCATTTGTGGAAATGTTGATGTTGCTGTCTAGGCCAGCATTTATTGCATTGCGTTCCAGACCTCCCACCACCCTCTGGGTGAGAAAGTTTTTCCTCAAATCCCTTCTAAACCTCTTGCCTACCACTTTAAAACTTTATCCCTTATTACTGACCCTTCAACTAAGGGAAACAACTGCTTTCTATTAAATCTTTCATGCCCCTCATAATATTTTACACCTCGATAACGTCCCTCCTGCACCTTCTCTGGTCCAAAGAAAACTACTCAAGCTTACCCAGCCTCCCTTCATAGCTGAAATTCACTATTCCTGGCAACATCATGGTTTAAAAATAAAACTGCGGATGTTAGAAATCTGAAATAAAAACAAAATTGCTGGAAAAACTCAGCAGGTGTGACAGCATTTGTGGAAAGAAATCAGAGTTAACATGTCGGGGTCAGTGACTCTTCATCCTGGGTGAACCTCCTTTACACCCCCTCCGGTGCAATCACATCCTTCCTGTAGTGCAGAGACTAGAACTGCACACAATACTCCATCTGTGACCTGACCAAACTTCTGTACAGCTCCAAAATGACCTCCCTGCTCTTATAATCTATATCACAACTGATAAAGGCAAGCAATCCCCTATGACTTTTTAACCACTCTATTAACTTTTCTCACTGACTTCAGGGATCTATGGACGAACATCCCAAGATCCTGCTGTTCCCCTCAGCTTCCTCGTGTCTTGCCACTTAGGACTGTTTATTAGGACAGCGCACAGAGAGATTTATTCTGCACGTAGCTGCTGCAGTAACTGAACTGGAAGTGATTAAATCTAGCAATAAGCCATAAAGAGCAGCCAATCAAGGTCCACTCTCCACATCAGGGGTAATGGTGGTATAGTGATACATCACTGCGTCAACAACCCAGAAGATCAGACTAATCATCTGGATACATGGGTTCAAATCCCAGTCCAGGCAGCTGGTGGAAACTGAATTTAATACATAAATTCTGGAACTGAATGTTAACTCAGTGACAGCAATCATGAAACTATCAATTGTCATTAAAAACCCATCTGTTCCAGTAATAGCTTTTAGGGAAGGTCACCAGTCATCCTCACCTGGTCGATCTACATGTCATTCCAGCTCCACAGTCATGGGGATGAATCTTAAATACCTTCTCAAATTGCCTAGCAAGCCACGAATTCAAAGGTGAAAAGGAATGGGTTAAAAAATGCATTTGGACAAATGCCGTTGAAAATTTTTGTTTTAAATGAGTTTCATCTTTGCATCCACTTATACCCATTTCTTAAAAAGTGCTTTGGGAAATCCTGTGCAAATAACGTTTGTTAGAAATTTAAGTTACATGTGACCTTTTCAAACAGAAACATGAAGGTGATTCAGCATCCCTGCAGATCTGTCCTTCATGATACGACCAAGCTCGGTCCATAAGCCTCCCCAATCATCACTGACCTGCAGTATGTCGGAGTGTGGAGACACCACACAATCCACGCACTGGGTCAGGTCTCCCATCCAATCCAAGGCAGCCAGGAAACTGTCAATAAGCTTGTAACAGGCCTAGGAAAACAGCAAGGCAATTCTCATCCAAAATGTGTAACAAAAGGAATGCAGGTTTCACCAGCATGAGCAAGGATGCTAATAAGGTGTAATCAAACATCGCGGGAATCATGTATTAGAAATGTTAAGCTGCACTCCATTCAAATATGCTTCCCAACTCATTAGCTATCTTCAATTTAACCAGAAGCTGTACTATGATGATTTGACCGGACTGTCAGAACCATGTGGCCTGTTACAGTTCTAACTCCAACTGAGAATCATGTGCTGTTGGTGGGTTCCTGTGGTGGAGTGGTAGTATCTCTACCTCTGAGCCAGGTGGTCCAGAGTCAACGTCCATCTGCTCCAGTGGTGTACAATAAAAAGTATGAGCAGGTTGATTAGAAAATATGTCACACGCTCTTGATGCACCTCCAGTCACCCTCCTGTTGCATGACAGCCAGTCAAAGATCAGGATCAGGACCTGGAATCTTGGTCAACACACGAGCAACAATGTCATAAATGAGAGATAACAAAGTGTGGAGGTGGATGAACACAGCAGGCCAAGCAGCATCTTAGGAGCACAAAAGCTGACGTTTCAGGCTTAGACCCAAATGGGGACAGGATTCTGAAATAATTAGGGAGAGAGGGGGAGGCAGACCAAAGATGGATAGAGGAGAAGATAGGTGGAAAGGAGAGTATTGGGGGGGGTGGTAGGGAGGGGATAGGTCAGTACGGGGAGGACGGGCAGGTCAAGGGGACATAAATGGCTAGTTTAACATGACTGGCCAAGGGATGTCAGGTAGAATCTCTTGCTCTGTCTTGAAATAGTGTCATTGCATCTTCATAGACAGATTTTAGTCAGTAAGGGAATTGAGGGTTATGGGGAAAAGGTAGGAAGGTGGAATTGTGAATGATCAGATCAGCCATAATCTAACTGAATGCGGGAACAGACTCACTCAGGATGGCATACAGGTACATAGTTTATTAGAAATGTCAGTCTACGTTTTGCAGTCAGATCTACAAAGTAGGTTCTGAACCTACAACCTTCCAACTCCCATAGAGGCCTGGTTAAAAACGAAACACATCATTCCACAGTCTTACTCACCCGCAGTTCCCGCTTCAATCGTTCCACATTTTTAAGATTCACCAGATCATCCAAACCAATCACCAGCACCTTCCAAAATCAGAAGCAAAAAGTTATGTTCTATCAAAGCCAATAAGTAACAGTTTTCAGTCTGACAGGGGCTCCCTGTACAAATACAGCTCCAACAGTACAATGCAGAGGCTGGGAAATTCTGTAGAGAGTGACTTACCCCCTGACTTTACAAAGCCTATCCACCATCTACAGGCATACGTCAGGAGTGTGATGAAATATTCCTGACTTGCCCTGGATGGGGCGCAGCTCCAACAACACTCAAGAAGTTTGACACCATATCGGACAAAGCTGCCCACTCGATTGGCACCACATCCACCACTTTAACATACATTCCCTCCACCACCAACACATACAACAGCAGCGGTGAGTACTGTCTACAAGATACACAGCAGCTCAATCCAAAACTGGCATCCTCTAATATCTAGAACGACAAAGGCAATAAATGAATGCGAGCACAACTGTTAGGTTTGTTTTTCGGAGACCCTCATGGACTTGATGCAATAGCAAGACACTGACCTGGCTACAAAAACACAAGCCTTTATTATTAAGCAAGTTCCTTCAGTGTCATTGGGTCAAAATTGCAGGACTATGTAAGACTGAAATAGACAGATTTTAGTCAGTAAGGGAATTGAGGGTTATGGGGAAAAGGTAGGAAGGTGGAATTGTGAATGATCAGATCAGCCATAATCTAACTGAATGCGGGAACAGACTCACTTACTTGAAAGACCTGCTTTTGCTCTTACTACTGATGGTTATGGTCTAGGTTCCTGCCTAACAGCACTATGGGTGCACAAATGGATTCAAAGTGGTAGTTTTTCGCCACCTTCTCCAGGGCAACAAGAGATAGAATCATAGAATCACAGAATCCCTACAGTGCAGAAATAGACCGTTCGGTCCATTGAGTCTGCACCAACCCCCCCCAAACAGCATCCCACTCAGACCAACCAACACCCCTCCATCCATTTCCTGAAACCCCACATGGGTTTTTTCACCACGTTAACCCACCTAACCTGCACATCTTGGACACTACAGGGCAATTTTTTTTAGTATGGCCAATCCACCTAACCGACACATCTTTAGATTATAGGAAGAAACCAAAGCAACCGGAGGAAACGCACACAGACACAGGGAAATTGTACAAATTCCAGATAGACAGTCGCTGGAATCTAACCTGGCCCCCTAATGCCGTGAGGCTGCAGCATTAACCACTGCCATCTTGCTGCCCCAAAAATTCTGCGGGACGAGGGGGTTCACTGCCAATTGTTGGATTGTTTACACACTAAAGCTTGGCAATTAATTCAAAAGCCGAAATTGCTGGAAAAGTTCAGCAAGCCTGGCAGCATCTGTGAAGAGAAATCAGAGTTAACGTTTCGGGTCAGATGACCCTTCCCCAGAACCCAATTAATTGTCCTCTGGTACATTCTCCACCGTAACGTCTCTACCCGAGTCCACTTGCCAACCCCAATCAGCACCTTCCTCTCATGCAGGATGAATTGTTCTTCCTTCTTGGTTTGGTATTCCTGCGTGTGACCTGATGAGTGCAAGCTGAAAGACTCCAACGCTGTCCCTTTCTCAGCGAGTCGGATTCTGTCCTACCAAGCAACCATTTAGATTACAAGAAAACACTCAGCTGATCTGACAGCATCTTTGGAGCGAAGAGGAGTTAATGTTCAGGATCAGTGATCTATAATTAGAACACTTATGTGCAGCATTATTGACCAGAAGCTTTCCATTTTGCTCCATTCTATTAAAATACTGCTTGAACAGTTGAACATTTCTAGCATTATTTGATTTGTTTTCAGATTTACAGCGTTTACAACAATTTGCTTTTATACCATCTGCATTAGGCTGTGCCTCCATGTTGTGAAGCTGAACTAGGTAACAGAAATTGGAAGGCATATAGCCATGCAGGGTTCTGAATACAAGGATGAAAATTCTAAACATCAAAGGAAGAACTGGGCTAAGAAATACAATTACAATGCTACAATCACAGCAGTCATCCACAGCTCATGCCGAGCAGCCCATACGTCAAACGTTATTTTCAGTTCAAATTTGACCTTTTCTGATTGAGCATTGTTAGTGGCATGGATAAGACCACCCTCTATGTCGAACATCTGTTACTGGCATCAAAGAAGTCGCATCTGATAGCCGGCAGGCTGCCTCTATCCCAAATCTAGAGCAAAGATTTAGCACCTTTCATAACCTCAGCATGTTCCAGAGTGCTTTACAACCAATGAAGCAATTCTTAAGGGTGGGATCTGTTGGAACATGGCAGCCAATTTGCACATAGCAAGCTCCGATGAACAATAATGAACGATAACATGGAAATCGGCCCTTTTAGGGATACCAACTCAGGGTTAAATATTGTCAAACTTCCTGTATCTTTCTTCAAATTAATGTTAGGCAGTCTCTTACAACTACTCTAGAAGGCAGACATGTTTAAAGTTTCATCTGGAAATGACACACCAGACAATGCAGCAGCCTCTGAGTACTCAGCTGGTAATTTTGTGCTGATATCGCTGGTGGCATGGGTCTTGAACCATAATATTCCAATTTGGAAGTGACAGCACTAAAAACTGAGCCACAGATGATAAAGGCAGCAATTACTGTGCCACGCCTGCAGTTCCCCCATTTTCTACATTAACCTCTCTAGCAACAGTAACAGTGCCATTGCACATAATAAAAAGCTGGGCAGCAGGACAAGGACATCTGAGAGGTTGAATAAATCACAGGGTCTTTTCCTAACCCTTACTGTCCATCAAGTTTGATATAGGTTTCTTTTTAAAACTCTGCCAATTCAAATAAGACACTGCCCAGCGGACTCACCATGGCACTGAAGACGTTGTCCAACAGGTGGCTAAGGTAAAGGTCACTTGCATCTTCCTCAGAGGACATGGCAATGAGTGTGATGCTGTGTAACATGGAAACAAGCTGTTAGAACAATATGTACCACATCTGCGACACATCGTTTGCGTAGCTGTTTCTGGAAAGATGGCTAACATCTCTCGAACACATACATTGAGTGCTGTGCAAAACAAAATATGTATTTCTTTAACTGAATTTTCTATTGTCTTATAATTGTCACTGTTCTCCTCTCGCCTCCTGAACACCATGGACCATCTGGCCTCCAGTGCCTCGTCCAAGTTTCCAATCTTCACCCTCTGTGCCAAAGCCATAAGCATCAGTGAGCTATTTTTGGGTCATCATCAACGCCCCGAGTTCAACTGATAGCGACATATTCTACAATAGGGAGTCACTGGCAAGCAACTAGTAATGCCAGTTCTGATAGAGGCCATTAGGCCCATCTGGTCTGCAGCAACTCTCCAAATAGCATTCCACCCTATCCGCAGAACCACACATTTACCATAGCCTACTTAGCTTGCACATCCCTGGACACGATAGGGCAATTTAGCTCGACCTATTCACCTAAGCTGCACATTTTTGGACTGTGGGAGGAAACTGGAGCACACAGACGAAGCCCTCTCAGACACAGAGAATGCGCAAACTCCACACAGTTACCCAAGACTGCAACTGAACTTGGACCTGGCACTGTGAGGTAGCAGCACTAACGACAGAGCCACCATGCTGCCCAAAGTAGCCCCACTTTGGTCACTGAACATGAACTTATTCCACAGTTTGCACCTCTACGAAAATATAATCTCAAATAAAGCACGGAACCATCTGCTCTAGAGAGCCCAATAGTGCACAACCTACAAAGCCTTTAACTGCCCAGACCCTCACCTCACTAGAAACACCTTGCTAAACCTCTCTCTTTTAAGATGCTCTCTAAAATGATATCCTTTGCTAAATTTTTAGTCACTGGCATTAATTTGATTCTTTATGACATAGTGTCAAACTTTGATAATTGCTTCTGGGATATATTACAACATTAATACCGCCACAATTCCTTCACTGTCGCTGGATCTAAGTCCTGGCTGCACAGTGGCTCAGTGGTTACCACTGCTGTCTCCCAGTGCCAGGGACCTGGGTTCAATTCCACCCTCGGGCTACTGTCCATAAGGAGTTTGCACATTTTCTCCACGTCTGCATGGTTTTATCTGGTTGCTCTAGTTTCCTCGCACAGTCCAAAGATGGGTGAGTTGGTGGATTGGCCAACAGTAATGTGTGGAATTAGGGGAATAGGGTGTGGTGGTGGGGCTGGGCAGGATACCCTTCAGAGGATTGGTATGGATTTGCTGGGTCGAATGACCTCTTTCCACACTGTAGGGATTCTATGACGCTATGATAATTCCCTCCTGTAACAGAGCTGTGGGTGTCCTGACATTGTACAAACTGCAACAGTTCAAGAAGGCAGCTCACCATGACCTTATCAGGGGCATTTTACATAGGCAATAAATGCTGGTCCAGCCAGCAAGGCCCACATCTGTTGAATTAATTTTTAAAAATGAAAGCTCTGTTAAATGCAAATTGCTGTTACTGTTATTAGAAATTGGGATTATTTTGGGCACTACTTGATCATATCTGGGAAGTGAGAAAACCTGCAACAGCTGATGGTTAACTTAGACTGCAAGTTTTTTCAATGATGTACAAAAAAGGTGGACAGGAAAATTTGGTAGTTGGACTGGAGGCACCATATCTCTTTAACAGATGGGTTAGACTTTTTAAAATGAGGTCCTGCAGCAGTAAACATTTCCTTTTC
Organism: Stegostoma tigrinum; assembly: GCF_030684315.1. Lineage (NCBI taxonomy): Eukaryota > Metazoa > Chordata > Chondrichthyes > Orectolobiformes > Stegostomatidae > Stegostoma > Stegostoma tigrinum. The sequence continues at coordinate 22,124,039 of NC_081391.1, read as the reverse complement.
TAAACTAGAAAACAAAGACTGCAGATGCTAGAAAACAGAAAAAACATCAGAAATTGTAAAAATCCAGCAGATCTGGCAGCAGTGGCGGAGAGAAAACAGAGTTAACGTTTCAGGTCTGGTGACGTATTTCAGAATCTTTTCTTCAGAAAAGGAATCCTTTTCCTTACTCCCTTCAAAAAGGCCCAGGTAACACAAACAGGAAAAAATCCAGAAAAATGTTTTTTAGAATGTAATTAGAACCACAGGATGTTTATAGCACATAGTAAGGCCATTCATCCCATTACATGTGTGCCAGCTCTCTGCTAGAGCAACTTACCCAGCCCCACTCACCCAACAATTTTCATGTCATCCAGCAAATTTTCACCATCTGACAAATGCCCAATTCTCTTTTGAAAGCCATGATTGCATCTGCTTCCATCACATTCCAGATCTTAATCACTTGCTACATTTTTTCCTCATGTCACAATGTTTTTTTCAGGATTCACCTTAAATCTAACTCCTTGTGTTCTTGGCCCTTCTGCCAATGGGAATGGTCTCTCCCCATCCAGAACCCTGATGATTGTGAAAACCTCCAACACAGCTGCTCTCAAATTCTCTTGTCCTGTTATTCCTGGACACGGAGCAGCTCCTTTCCCATTAAGAAAAGTTTATGAAGACAATTTGTGTGGGTCTCACGGTACTGTGGCTGTGTCCCTACCTCTAGGCCAGAGATCAGGTTTCAAGTCCCACTTGCTCAGGAGGTGTATTGTAACATGTTTGAACAGATCAGTGAATACAACTATAAGGAAATTGGTCATCAACTTTTGTTTTAAATTAATTTTAAATATGATCTTGCAGTGCATTTGTGTCTCACACAGAACAAAACCCGGAATGGATCCCTGGACCTTTGTTCTACCTTACCTGTCGTGGAAAACTCTCCAACAGACCCTGGTGTTGTCAGTACAGGTGCTGGTTAGAAAAATATCCTGGTTACTCCCAAACATGTGCACTCCATTCAAAGAGCCAATAACCGAGAACGGAAGCTGCAAAACAAAAGGGACTGACTGAAATACAGAAACTCCATTCAGGCCATTAAAACTTTTCCAGCCAACTTGATCCCAGTGTTTAAAATAACTGAAAGATCCGATGGGATTCATAAGTCTACATGATCTCAGAGTAGAAGTAGGTCATTTAGCCTGTTCTCTACCATTCAATAAGATCATGGTCGATGTGGTGATGCTGAACTCCACTTTCTGCTCCTCCCCCCAACCATATCCTTGATTTTCATAATGAATAGAAATCTGTCCATCTCAGCCTTGAACATATTTAATGACCCAGCCTCGACAGCCCTCTGTGGTAAAGAATTCCAGATTCACTATCCCCTGACAGAAGAAATTTCTCCTTATTGATCTTAAACAGGTAACCCCTTAAACTGAGATTATGTTTTCTGGTTCTCGACTCTCCCTCAATGGGAAAGAACGTTTCCAGAGAGACAAATGATGTTCTATGATGGGACAGTTTGGAAGGTACACCGGCAAAACTAGAGCTCAGCCTGTTAGGGGTAACATCAGCAAGCACTTCTTCACACAAGAACATGCTAATAGTGCAGGTCTGAGGCTAGAAAAAAAAGTCAAAAGGCAGTGGAAGCTGGGTCTTTGAGTATTCTTAAGACCAAGGTAAGATGAAGATTCTTGGTAAGCAAGGGGGATGATAAAAGGTCATCAGGTGTACAGATGGGATTGAGGAGTATTCGAGTCAGCCATGATTTGAGTGAATGGTGAGGCAGGTTTGAGGAACTTGCTCTTGCTGTATCCACCTTCTATCCGACTCCCCCTCTCTCCCTATTTATTTCAGAATGCCCTTCCCCTCCCCCATTTCTGAAGAAGGGTCTAGGCCCGAAACATCAGCCTTCATGCTCTTCTGATGCTGCTTGGCCTGCTGTGTTCATCCAGCTCTACACCTTGTTATCTCTTGCTCTTGTATGTTTATATGCAAATTCTGCAGCAAGGATCTCACTGCATAAGGCTCCCACCCCCACTCCTTCACTGCCCAGCCATCATCTACACGGAGCAAGTCAGGAATGTGATGGAATACTTTCCACTTATCTGCATTAGTTCAGGTCTATTAACACTCAAGAAACTCAACACTATCTGGGACAAAGTATGCTGTTTGACTGGTATCCCATCTACCACATTCAACATTCACTTCCTCACCACAGTTGGACAATAGTAACAGTGCATGCCATCTGCAAGATGCACTTACAAGTAAACAAGGCTCCACTGACAGCATCTTCCAAACCTGCAAGCTCTACCACTTTGAAGGACAAGACGGCAGATACATGGGAACATCATCATCTGCATGCTCCCTTTCAAGCCATAAACTACATTGATTTGGAATGGTTATCACTTGTCCTTCATTGTCGGTCGAACCAAAATATCAGAACTCCCGTCTTAACAGCACTGTGGGCGTCTCTATATCTCGTGCACTACAGTGATTAATGAAGGCAGCTCACTACCATGTTCTCCAGAGCAATTAGGATTGGTTGAACAAAGCAAGCCTAGTCAGTGTTATCCACGTCCAGGAGGAGAATACATTTTTAAGAGTAAATAAAGGGATAGTAGAATTCTGAAACTCTCTCACCAAAACGAAAAAGCTTTTTGGGGTTCAATTAAAAATGTCAGAAACTAAGGTTGTTCAATTTTTGTTAGGCAAAGATATTAAGCAATAGGGGTTTGTAGGTGGATTTAAGGTGCAGATCAGCTGTGATTAATTTCAATAGCCATCTCCTATACTTATATTGCCAACTACGGAGCAGCACTGGGCAGTCATAGAGTTATAGAGCACAGAATCAGACTCTTTGGTCCAACTCATCCATGCTAACCAGGTATCCTAAATTAATCTAGTCCCATTTGCCAGTATTTGGCCCACATCCTTCTACACACTTCCTATTCATGTATCCATCCAGGTGCCTTCCAGAGTCATAGAGTTGACCCCTTCATCAGTTCAGTTTATTAGCAACCAAATCACTTAAGTATTCACTCTCACTAGTGTACCATGGTGAGAGTGTACTACCTACAAGATGCACTGCAGAAATTCATCAGGGCTTCTTAGATAGTACCTTCCAAACCCATGATCACTGTCATCAAGTAGGACAAGGGCAGTGGAGGCACGGGAACATCACCACCTGCAAGTCCACCACCCCCCCACCCCCAAGCCAATTGTAATCTTGACTTGGAAATTTATCCCTGATCCTTTACTGGTGCTGGGTCAAAATACTGGAATTGCCTCCCGAACAGCACTATGTGTGCGGTTCAACCCAAACAGATGGCAACAGTTCAAGAAACCAGCTAAGCAGCTGACTACCATCTTCTCAAGGGCAACTAGGGTAGGCAATAAAGGCTGCCCAGCCAGTGACACCACATCCCATGACCAACTAAAATAAATACCTCCACTACCGAGGACAAGGGCAGAAAATGCAAATGGAAACACCGGCTCTTGCAAGTTCCTTGCCATCACGGCTAGAAGATACAATTGGTTAATCTTGCATCACAACTTTGAGGACTGCCTCGAAAACAGTAACTTGCCCTGCATGGACATGTCTCACCACCACCTTCTTCAGAGAAATGAGGGATAAATACTGGTTTTGTCAGCATGATGTCCAAAACATTTGTTGTGGCATTTAATTCTTGCCCCCATTTTCATTCAATAAAATGGCCAGCCAGTTACCATTTATACTAAATGGATGGTCAGGCTTGGCATATGCAGCAGCACAGTGGGCACACCACTAACAAAACCATATTACCAAATCAGTATTCCCTTTGTACCCTAGAGACGGTAAGAACTACAGATGTCAGAAGCTAGAGTCAATAAATGTGGAGCTAGAAAAACACAGCAGATTAGACCACATCCGAGGAGTAGGAAAGTCAACATTTCGGGCCGTCCTAATTAAGGGCTTCAGACTTTCCTTCTCTTTGTACCCTCTCTCTCACTGAATTTCACAGAGTCCCTACAGTGTGGAACAGGCCCTTCAGCCCACATGTCCACACTGACCCTCAGAGCATCCCACCCAGACCCAGACCCAACCCTCATAACCCACCTAACCTAAACATCTCTGAACACTGCAGACAATTTAGCATAGCCAATCCACCCAACCTGCACATCTTTGGACTGTGGGAGGAAATCAGACCACCTAGAGCAAACCCACACAGATACAGGGAGAACATGCAAACTCCAAACAGACAGTCACCCAAGGGTAGAATTGAACCCAGGTCCCTGGCACTGTGAGGCAGCAGTGCTAACCACTGAGTCACCATGCCACTCAAAAAATTATTCCCCATGTCTCCGCCCTTCTTCAGGACAGTAGCATCTTCAAAATTGTTTGAAATTGCATTGAGTAATTCCTGAGTGCAAGCCCCCAATGTTTCTTGCTTTTATTTTCTCCTCTGAGGTTTGAGTGTCTTTGGCGCTCCTCACCACAGAAAGCTGTGCATAAAGCTGCCACCGTCTTATCAGACTATGGGGCTGTTCTCTCATTGCAGAAAAGCGACTGGTGGGGGTTTAACCTGAGGGTCACCACTAGCTCAGGTCAGGGTAAAAGTTGAGAAGGAGAATCTATCATGGTAATATCACTTGGTGTGGAAATTGAATCTGTGCTACAAAACAGTCATCCAGCCATAAGAGATAATAGGAACTGCAGATGCTGGAGAATCTGAGATAACAAGGTGTAGAACTGGATGAACACAGCAGGCCAAGCAGCATCAGAGGAGCAGGAAGACTGACGTTTCGGGCCTAGACCCTTAAGATGCTGCTTGGCCTGCCGTGTTCATCCAGCCAACTGGGCTAACTAATTCCCAAAGCCAAAGTTGCCATAGTCCAACCAGATGAGATGGATACTGTCCCATTAGAGAGAGAGAGCTGAATGGCAGTGGTTTAACTGGAGAGGATAGACAGTCAGTCAGGGATTCAAGGACTATGGGGAAAAATGGGCGTGAGGAATCAACCATGAACCTTTAGAATGGTGAAGCATGCTAGAAGGGCCCAACGGCCTACTCCTGTGGTTATTCCATATGGCTTTATGGTCTTTATTTAAATAGCAAACAAAAAAAAGTTTTTTTTTGTTGTAGAAAACGAAGAGAAGACAATGCACTGCAAAGAATGTAACATGAGTGAGGTTACCTGCCTACTCTCCCCCTTACTTCTGCAATACAGAGGCACGCCACTGCTAGTTGCCAGGCACAGGAGCTGTACAGTAGCCGCCATCTTGAGAAACCGGACCCCCCCCCCCTGGCTACAGGCCTTCACTTTCCCGAGGTACGCCGGGATACCTTCGCGTCCCCTAGCAACCGCCGCCGCTCCCTAACAACCGCCCGCGCACGCGCAGCTCTGTAAACTTTTTTGCTACAGTTCCCTCCCCCGCATTCAATGCAGTTTCAAGTGATGCAGTCCCTTCCATCAACAACAGATTCTTAAAAATTAGATAAATTTAGATTTTAAAAATCTATTGAAGGCCTACAATGGGAAAGGGCACCAGTATAGAGTCACAGAGATAATGGGAACTGCAGATGCTGGAGAATCCAAGATAATAAAGTGTGAAGCTGGATGAACACAGCAGGCCAAACAGCTTTTGTGCTCCTGAGATGCTGCTTGGCCTGCTGTGTTCATCCAGCTTCACACTTCATTACAGAGGTCTCAGGTTGGATAAGAACCCTTCGCTACATTGAGTCAAAAACAACAACTTAATTATTCTAATCCTATAAATCAGCACTTAGCTCATAGCCTTGTATGCCCTGACATCGCCAAGTGCACATCTAAATAAAAGTATTTGCATTATCTGTAAGAGATGACGGGTAGTGGTTTAACCTCAGGGTCACCATGCCTTAAGCGAGGGGAGAAGTAGAGGAGGAGAGTCCTGCATGTAATCTCGGCAGGTGCAGGAAGTGATTCACACTGTTGGCATCATTGTGCAACCCTCAGTTAGCTGGACATCTAAATAGTTTTTAAGTGTTATGAGAGTTTCTACCTCTACCACTCTTAGAAACAGTGAGTTCCAGATTCCTACCACCATCTCGAGTGAATCTTTTTCCTCACATCCCCTCTAAACCTACTGCCCCTTACTTTAAATTCATGCCCCCTGGTTATTGTCCCTTCCACAAGTGCCTTCCTATCCAAAACTCATCCGGTCTGGCAGCATCTATAGAGAGAAAGCAGTGTTAATGTTTCGAGTACAATGACCCTTGTTCAGAGGAAGGGTCTATTCTGAGGAAGGGTCTCTGAACTCTACTTTCTCTCCACAGATGCTGTCAGACCTGCTGAGTTTCTTCAAAAATTTATGACTTTTTTTCCAGATCTTCAGCATCCACAGTTCTTTGTTTTATTTATTCCTTCCTGTCTATGCTGCTTATAATTTTATATATCTCAGTCATGCCCCCACCGAGGTCTCTACTGTTCCAAGGAAAATAATCCCTGTATATCCAATCTCTTTTCATGCTTGAAGGAAATATTAAGGCATTAAATAAATATTCTCTGTGGAGCCAAATGTTTTCCTGAATCTATATTCTTAGAAAATTCATATGAATTTTGAAAGTTACCAAAACTTCTGCAATATAGAAACAAGAACAACCTATTTTTAAATACTTTTATTTTTTAAAAAAACAATTAAACAGTGTCACGGGAGCATTATAAAAGGAAGTATGATGCCGAGCCTCAGAAGGAGATATTAGGTCAAGTGACTAAAGGCTAAGGAGATGGGATCAGAGGGGTGTCTTAAAGGAGGATAGTGAGTTAGAGAGGCGGAGAGGTTTAAGAAGTGTATCAAAGGTTTGAGGGTCCAGGAAACTGAAAGTCCAACCACCAATGCAATTAAAGTTCAGGATTCACACGGGACTAGAATTTAAGGAAGATAAATCTCTTAGACAGTTGTGGAGCTGGGGAGGATTAGAAAGACAGTGAGGTAGATAGCATTTGAGGGATTTGGAAATAAGAAGGAGAATCCATTTTAAAATTAAAATGTTGCTTGACTGGGAGTCAACAGACATTGCTGTGAGTTAAAACATAACAGCAGAATTTTTGATGAGCTTAAGATTACAAAATGTAAAATATAGGAGATCAGCCAGAGGTATGTTGGAATAAGGAAGACCAGAGTGAGTGAGAGAACGTGAATGAGGATTGCAACAGCAGATGGTTTCTGCAAACTTTTGCATGTCCTACTGTTTCCTAATGTCATCGCTGAAAAATCTGGCTCCAGTTTTAAACTAAGCCCCAGTGACTGAAAATAGATTCCCCTACATACCCAGGAGGCTTTCCTACTATGACCACATTTGGATGCTTGAAAATTGTCTTCACCCTGCGATGAGAGCTGGCCAGGAGAGTGGAGGATATGACCTACTGTTCTACAAGAAGCGCAGAAGGAGAGTGGTTGGGGAGGTGGGTTTATCCTCTGCTGCCTTAGAATTTGTAAAATTTCAGCTCATGTCTGTACTTGGGTTGCCCTAACATGCCCAGTCGGTTTCCTGCATACTCAAAAACAGGATGGTTTGGCTCAATGTTTTACAATTGATGAAAATCACCTCTTGATTTTTAAATGAATAAAGTCACTTGATCTAATTGATCTGTAATAACATATTAACTATTACCTCTGCATGGAATTCCTGTTAATTTTTCTCAAAAGCGTTATGAATATCAGACTCTGTATCTCTAATAGTCCTCACCTCTGTAAACATGTCACCCTGTAGCTACATATTTCCACCAAGTGGAGGCACTACACTTCCACATGAACAGACCAGAGCAACTACCACACGGAATATTTCAAGAGGGAGTTTGTTTGAACTGTGGTAGCAGAAGGGCTAATAGAAGTTGAAAGATGAGGTCAGAGTATAAAGCTTAAAATAGATGCTGAATTACTTCTGAATACTGAGTTCAATTATCCCACATCTCCCATTATTGCTTTAACTGAAAACTCCATTTGTCCAAAATCACTGGAGATTACTGAATAATTAGAAGCACGTTAACATGATTTTCATCTGACCGAAAATTCTGATTTATTCAGTCATTGCAACAGCCATTCATCATTTAGCAAGAACCCATAGCTTGCAACCAGATAAATAATCAGTTTGAAGAGCTGGGGTGGAATGATGGTGGCGATACAGTTAAAGTTCCCTACTGGCGGCCAGACATCATTTAACCTAGATGAATTACTCATGACCTAATTTGTATCAAGTCCCACACACCCTTCACCCCTGTGCTCACATGACCTACACTGGCACCTGGATAAGTAATGTCTCAGTTTAACGATTGATCCTTATATTCCAATCCATTCATGGTCTCACTCCATCCAATCTCTGTAACCTGCTACAACCCTCCAAGATCCTCAATTCTAGACTCTTATGCTTCCTTACTTTCAACAGCCCATTGGCAGTCACATCATCAGTTCTGTATATCATCTGTTAAGGTACTCCTTAAAGACACCAGCAGTAGAGGGAGCTTCCACAGTGGCTTCAGCTCTGGTGGCCTGTGGGCAGGGCCAATGCTGTGCTAGGGGATGTGGCACTCGCAGTGGAAAGGCTGAAGATATTTGTAAAGTCCCTGCAGTATGGAAGCAAGCTATTCAGCTCATCTAGTCCACACTGACTCTCCAAAGAGCATCCCACCCATACTTTGTAAACCTGCATTTCCCATGGCTAATTGACTTAGTCTACACACCTTTGGATTGTGGGAGGAAACCAGGACACCCAGAGGAAACCCATGCAGACACAGGGAGAATGTGCAAGCTCCACACAGACAGTTGCTTGAGGGTGAAGTCACACCTGGGTCCCTGGTGCTGTGAGGCAGCAGTGTTACCCACTGAGCCTTCATGCCATCAAGGAGTGGATTTGAGTAACTAAGCTTGGTAAAGACATGAAAATCAAGACTCTGGATGGAATTTATCTCTTCTCCAACCCTATCAATGGGTCTTCTTTCTGGATCACTCTTGAAGAACGAGATCATGCCCATACAGAAGCAAATGTGTGCAGGAAATCCAATGGATTTACAGATGTTGGATGAACACAGCAGGCCAAGCAGCATCTCAGGAGCACAAAAGCTGACGTTTCAGGCCTAGGCCCGAAACGTCAGCTTTTGTGCTCCTGAGATGCTGCTTGGCCTGCTGTGTTCATCCAGCCTCACATTTTATTATCTTGGAATTCTCCAGCATCTGCAGTTCCCATTATCTCTGATTTACAGATGTTGTTGCAATTGGTGACTATAACAGATGTGTTGGTTTGGGTTTCAATGCTGCAAAGAAGTGGTCATTGCAGTTTGTGGACCTATCAGTCTGGCAAAGTTGTTAATCATTTCTGTAAGAAGGGGTGACTGGGATAACCAAATTGGAAGATCCCACACTCTACCATGCAAGGTTACTGGGCATCGCGACTTAGGCTTTGGGCGTCTGATTCCCGTTCCTCAACGTACCGGGTTGTCTCAGCTCCAGTCCCCTAGAAACTACTTCAGTAGGCCAGTGCTGATGATTACCATCCCTTTGCCGGAGGCTGAACAGTCAGACTGGGAGCTTCGCTAAAACTCTGTTCTGAGGAAGGGTCACAGGATGCAAAACGTTAACCCAGATATTTTTTTTCTTCACAGATGCTGCCAGACCTGCTGAACTTCCCCAGCAACTTCTGTTTTTAACCCTGGTTGCAAGATCTGCAGTTCTTTTGTTTTTTTATTTGCTAAAGCTACATTTGATGCCATCTCTAAGATCCTACAGCTACCTGGCTCCAAATCTCGAGCTGGAGATTGTGCTTACCGAAGCCCCATACCAGGAACAAAAACAGAGGTTGCTGGGAAAGCTCAGCAGGTCTGGTAGCATCTGTGAAGAAAAATGTCAAAGTTAATGTTTCTGGTCCGGTGACCTTTCCTCAGAACTGCTGGTAACTGGGAAAACGTCAGCTTATATGCAGAAAGTAGGGAGGGAGCTGGGGTAGGGAGTAAACAATAGGATAGAGCCTGAAGAGAGAGAAGAGCAATTAGATAGACAGAGGAGTTGATAACAATCTGACTAGGAGGGTGAATAGTTGTTAATGGGGACTGTTGGTGACAAATTATAGGTAAAAACCAAAAGAACTGCGGATGCTGCAAATCAGGAACAAAAACAAAGTTGCTGGAAAAGCTCAGCAGATCTGGCTGCATCTGTAGAGGAGAAAGCAGAGTCAACGTTTCGGATCTGATGACCCTTCCTCAGAACTGGTTATAGGTACTGTGTAATGGCAGGCAATGCGATAACAAGGCCTGGTGTGAGGAGTAGGAGGCTAGGACATGGGCTACCATGAATTCACTTATCATCGGGTCAAGAACCACACCCATATATCTGTTCAAACATTCCAATCAGCTGTCGCTCCACCAACATTAAGCATTCATGCAGAGAATGAAATAAAAATCTATTGCATATTTTAAAAAACACTTAAAACCTAAATCTTTGATTTGCCTTTTGATCATTTGCTCAAATTTCTCCATATGTGTAATGCTGTCAAATTTTCTTTGATAATCCTCTTCCAAAGGACCCTGGGGAAGTTTTACAACATTAACCGTGCTATTTCCATACCAAATCTTAACCTGGCACGGGTCTTGAATATACAACTTCCAAATTGAAACATGGGAGTTGCAGAAGTTGAACCAAGCTATTACAGAAGGGACAGACAAACAAGATACATAAAGATTGGCCACCTGTAGAAGGTGCTGCAGGGGATCAATAACATTGGTACCCAGTCTTAAGAAAAGATATAATCCAGATTGATTTGTACTGAATTTCCCATTTAACAGTTAGGATCTTTGGGGAATTGCATAAAAATAAGAGCATTGAAAACAATAGAAAATGAAACTTTTTCAAAACTGTATTTTAATTAGGATTGCAGATTTTTAAAAGTCAAAGCACAAACCCACCTAATATTGAGTTTCATATTAAGGAGACATAACATAAGAACAAGAGCAGGCCATTCAGCTCATTGAGCCTGTTCTGCCATTCACTTGGATTATGGCTGATCATCTAGCTCAATGCTACTTTCAGGTACTGTCTCCACATACCTCGATTTCTTTAGTCTCCTGAAATCCATCATTTTCTGCCTTGCACCTGCTCAATGATTGCATCTCCTTAGCCCTCGGGGCTGGAGACTTCCAAGCATTCACTCCCTTCTAAGCGACGAAATTCCTCCTTCTCTCAGTCCTAAATAGTTCACTCCTTATCTGAGACTGGGTACCCTGGATCAGCCAAAAGCGACATCTTATCTATGTCCATCTCCTCAAGTCCTGCAAGAATTTTGTGAGTGACAAAGCAGTCATAAAGTCATGCAGCATGGAAACAGACCCTTCGATCTGACCAGTCCATGCTGACCATAATCCCAAACTAAACTAGTCCCACCTGCCTGCGCTTGGTCCGTGCCCCTCCAAACTTTTCCTATTCATGTACTTATCCAAAAGTCTTTTAAACATTGTAACTGTACCTGCATACACGACTTAGGTCACTCCTCATTCTTCAAAACTCTAAGGAATACAGACCCGATCTCCTCAATCTCTCTTCAGAAGACAATTTCACCATCCCAAGGACTAATGTGGTGAACCTTTATTTACTCCCACTATGGTAAGTAAATCCTTCCTCAGTTAAGACAGTGCTGTTTCTCCTCAGCATCTTTGACCTGAAGTTGCACCCACTTTCAGTACATCATTTGGTTTCAGTGAGCTGATGGTTGCTGAACAATACTGCCGAGAAATGGCCTGGATTAATTCTGCAAGAGCACTTGGTCAACTGTCAATCACTCGAGGAATCCCCTCCCTCACCTTTTGGATATATCTTCCCTGTGATATTCCAGTCACATTCTTAATTGTCACTGCCTTGTTACATTTGACATAATTGTATAAAGACTGTCTAATGGGAGAAAAGCTGAAAATGTGGACATTTCAACAATTTTGCTGAAATTGTTAGGCCAACAGGGCAGTTAATGAAAATCTGAGACTGTCACAGCAATACTAGGACATTTGCAAGGACACACATCCTAATTCTAACAGCTATGAACAACAAATATATATAATCTCCACCCCTACACTTTAAAAATCCCCAAGGCACTTTCCTCCTTCTCTATTAAAGCTTCTACTGCAGTAAAGACAAAAAAGAAACCCCAAGGATCTAATCAAAGATAGTAAGAACTATCGTTGCTGGAGTCAAAGATAACACATTGTGGAGCTGGAGGAACACAGCAGACCTTTCAGAAATGAAGAAGGGTCCCAACCCAAAAAGTCAACTTTCCTGCTCCTCTGATGCTGTCTGGCCTACTGTGTTCCTCCAGCTCCACACTCCACAGATCTAATCGTTCACATTAGCTCTATTTATCTGGGCAAAATGGTTACCAAATTCAGCTACAGAGCCATTGGTTAATAGCAGTGTGAAAAGCAGTTGGATGATTTCTGAAAGTTTGATAAAACATTGCACAACGCAGGTCCTTTCATTACTAAGAACATCTTAGAAAATAAAGGAACAACGTCTGCATTTATACCATCAAATTTCCCTCAAGAACAGCAGTGTTAGCAAAACACTTTTTGAAGAGTTGACCCTGGAAAACAACTGTTAATTTATACCCAGCAAGATGCTCTGAATAGCTATGCTATAAATGGCTAGAAAATCTGTTTTGGCGACATTGGTTGAGGGTTAACAACTGACTGGGCCCCTAACACATTAGCAAGCATTCCAAATCCTCTTGAAACCACTGTCGAGAGAGAACATGAAACCCATTATATTCCCATCTCTCTCTTCAATAGTCCAATCAAACTCAAAAATGTTGACACTGCCTCTCCCCCAACCCCCAGGTGTTGTCAGGCCTTTCAACTGAGCATTTTGTTTTTTCTCGTTTATTGAGTAACTGAGAAACAACATGTTTTTTCAAGGATAGAAATTTGTTGTTACTGGTATCTGTGAAAATACCAGCATAATGCGTAAAGTTACCACAAAAACATTATATGTTAAAAAATGTGACAAAGCGAAGACAAATATTTTTTTTTGTTCATTCCAAGGCCTCTTAGTTTCATGAGCAGACCACAGCTGAAGACCTGGGTCTGTCCATCTACTGAGAACCGAGACCTTCCCTAACTTCCAAAAACTGGAGGCCTGTCCGACTGTCAAAGACTGAGCTCTCTCAAAACTGCCAAGAATTTTATGTTGTACTTTCCTTTTTAAGTTATTCCTTCATGTGATGAGGGTGTCACTGGCTAGGCCAGCATTTATTGCCAATGCCTAACTGGCCAGCTATCAGGATTTTTAGCAAGAATACCAATTCAAGGGGCAAACCAACATCAAAAGAGCATGGGAGGAGGATGCTGATTGGTTGGCAAGTTGACTCTAATTAGCAACAGTCTTATCACGGAGACGCCATGATAACTATAAAGGCTAATATATTGTTTGACAGAAGTCTATCATGAGCCACCCTTCTTAACAGCTGAGTGGCTTGTCAGACCTGTTCAAAGGGCAGTTACAAGTCACATATAAACCAAGGTCAGCCTTCCTGCTCCTAAGATGCTGCTTGGCCTGCTGTGTTCATCCAACTCTACACCTTGTTATCTTGGATAAAGGGGATGGATGTTGCTCCTGAAAGGACATCAGTGAGGCTAGGGGGGATTTTCCTGACAATGCATTGGCTACACAGCCACCGTTACTAAGTTTTTTTTCTCAAATTCCGGGTTTCACTAGCCAAATTTCAAGGCTCCTAACTGCTCAACAATTATGACCAGATTATTCGTTCAGAGCCCTGTTTTACTAGTCCAGTCACATAGCAACTACATGACTGAGCCCAGTCTCTGACTTACAGCTTCAACCTGCGGATATTTGGCATAGAGTGAATGTATGAATTAACTTTTATTGTCACGTATAATCAATGAGTACAGTGAAAAGTTTATATATCACCACTTACTGTGCCACAGTTGAAACTATTACTGATCTGAGGATAAGACAGCTGACCGTCATTGCTGAACTAATTCTTCCTGTATCTATCTTGTGATCTCTTATTTCTTGTTCATCTGATAAATGCACAGTCAGGCATTTTGGTCAAAAAACATAATCTTTTAGTTAGAAGTGAGAGTTGTGGATCAGGCTCATGTTCAAATGAGCAACAAGAGGATCCTGTGAGACAGTTTCAATAATCTTACGGCCAATGGTCTTACCCTGTCAATTTAAACCTCATTCATTGTTTGAGGAATTAATTGCAGGCTGACGGAGTTCTTCCAGGTGTGTGCTGCCCTGTTTGTGGAGCCCCTTCTTCGATGAGGGGTCAAACCCAAAGGAGAAACTCCCTTTTTCCTGTGGCTGCTATTAGGACAAAAAGCTGGCGGCCCAGTGACTTAGGCCCAGGTCTGAGCTTCATCCTCTAACAAAGATGACTCGGTCACCGTTGTGTTAATGTTTGTGGGATCTAGCTGTGCACCAAGTAGCATTTCCGAAACGACAGCAGATATTACACTTGCACAATTGGTTGCAAGTCAGAAGCAGGCCCATAGTCTCCTGGGCTTGGTCTCTACAAGGGCAATGGCAAAGGCAAACTCATCAAGTTTCACTTTTCCCCTCCCCCGCCCGTTTCCCCTGTAGTTCTGTGAATGTGGCCTTTCCAGATCACGAACCAATTCCCCTTTTTAAAATCACAAGTGAATCCACCCTGACCAGGTAACACATTCCACATTCTGACCACTTGCTATATTAAAAGGATTTTCTTTACATTGCCTTTACTTCTTTTTTCAATCGCGTAAGTGCAGTTGGGTTACCAAGAGTTACTGGACAGTGTCCCATCAATTCAGTGCCTCATTTTCCTTTCACCACAGTTTGTTTGTCTTAAACAAGTGAAACAATTTTTTTCATTAAAGAACTATACAGAAGCTGCCTCTCTGTGACTGTCATTGTTCCAGTAATCCAGACTAATGCTCTGGGGACACCATTGCAAGCTGTAGAGATTTAAATTCAATTCATACGAATATAAACCTAGTCTGAATGGAGTGGACTGTGGCAATTATTATTCATTGTTGCAGAAGCCCACCTGGTTGACTAACATCCTTCAGGGAAGGAAGTTTACCATCCTCACCTGGTCTGGCCTACTCATGACTCCAGACCCATTGCGATGTGGTTGACACTTAGCCTCTGAAATGGCTCCAGCAAACCGTTCAGTTTAAGGGGCAATAAAAAAGGACTGCGGCTGCAGGAAATTTGAAACACACAAAAACACAAATTGGCCGAGAAACTAGGGGTCGTACGGTGGCTGACTGGCTCAGCGGTTAGCACTGCTGCTTCGCAGCACCTGGAACCTGGGTTTGATTCCAGCCTTGGGTGACTGTCTGTGTGGAGTCTGCATGTTCTCCCCAAGTTTGAGTGGGTTTCCTCTGGTTTCCGTCCCTAGTCCAAAGCTGTGCAGGTTAGGTGGACAGGCTACGCTAAATTACCTGTGGTGTGCAGGCTAGGTGAGTTAGCCATGGTGGCTGTAGTGTTATGGAGACAGAGTGCGGTGACCTTTGGAGGGTTGTTAAAAAAACTCAATGCACCACATGGCCTCTTTGTGCACTGCAGGCATTCAATAAATTTGGCAGCATCTGTACGAAAGGGAAACAGAGTTAATGTTTTGAGTTCAATGATGCTCCATCAAAACTGAGTCAAGGTCACTTTAAATCAAGGGTCAATTAGGGATAGGCAACAAATACCAACAACATAATAAAATGTGAAGCTGGATGAACACAGCAGGCCAAGCAGCATCTCAGGAGCACAAAAGCTGACGTTTCGGGCCTAGACCCTTCATCAGTGCTCCTGAGATGCTGCTGGGCCTGCTGTGTTCATCCAGCCTCACATTTTATAATCTTGGAATTCTCCAGCATCTGCAGTTCCCATTATCTCTGATACCAACAACATGCCTGCTCCTCAAAACAATAAATTAATCAAAAATTAATGGTCATCTGACTCAAAAAAATCTTTCATTCCCGAAAGACAAAAATGTACACAACTATTCAGTGTTGGTATTTCGTAAAGTTTATTGTTTTAAACAAAGCTATGCTCAGTACATTTTTAAATACAAGACATGTTTGGAATATGTGCGTTTAATTTTCAAAAATTAAAACATTTTCTCGGGCATAAGAGACAAATAACGTTCTGACCCAATTCAGTCTCCTGAACCATCACATGTTCCTGCAGGTCAGCTGATCACACGAAGAGGAACGCCTTTCTATTGGTGGGTCCTCATGACTGATACAAGCCACAGTCCAATCAGCGTCCTGGGATTAAATCTAGAAGCTTCCTGTAGGCACAGAGATCTGGGAGGGTCTAGATTGTTAGCTGCTTTTTATTATTGTTGGAGTGGATTGAAGTGCATCAGCCATGGACTGGGTGCAGGTGTTTGTCTTTTGCACGTTGCTGGTTTCTTCTGATGGCTTTATCAGGTAAGAATGGGCCACTCTGGTGTCGGTGCAAGAGTTTGCTGTGAATCTGACCCGCAGTGGCTGTACTGTGTAGGAAGTGGTGCTTTGGGGAGCTGCTTTCGTTCAATTAGTGTGGTGAAGGTTAATGGCATTGAAGGTTCCGTTTGAGTCAAGACAGTTATGGCTTAGGTGGCCAGATCTGACCTGTGTGTGTGTGTGTGTTTGCGCGTTTGCTGGTCAGCTGGTCTGGGAGATCTAATAATAATACTTTATACTGTAGCCATTGACTAGTTCTTCCTGCCTGTAAAGCCAGGCTTCACACTAGTATTACTAACTGTCCCTTTTCAGCAGCGTGTTCCTGCAGGCTTCAGTGGTAATGATTAATGTCTTGTGGTTAATGTATATTGTTTTTGGAGTCAGTTACAGACAAACATCTTATTGAGTTTGAGGGCTCACCTATATACTAGAGTTTCAGACTAACATCTAATAAATGCTTTTGGGGGATTTGCCTATTGGATAATGGCTTGGGAGAGGGGTGCAGTCTGGAATCTGAGTGGTGTAGAAGTATGTTGTGGTGTAATGTCTGTACAAATGACTGACATGGGAGTGTTCAATTAAAGCAACACTATATAAACTTTGTATCAGTGATAATGGGAAGTGCAGATGCTGGAGAGTCCAAGATAACAAAATGTGAGGCTGGATGAACACAGGCCCAGCAGCATCTCAGGATTGTGGCCAAATTGGAAGGCAGGCAGAACTTGGCAAGATAATGTTTTTTATCTCTTGAAAGCATAATCTATTTTATAATGGTTCCATTAGCTGAATCTGTTGAATGAATGTCATGAAATGTTGCTACTTTTTCCCCATGATGTTATTGGGCTCAATGTCCTTTTTCAATAACAGATTTGCTGGATCCTGCTGCCTGTATGAATCAGTAATTTATTGATCAACTTGGCAGTCTTTACAAAAGTTGGGTTTTTTTTTCTGCCCCCTCCTTTGTTCAAATTCTTCCCTAGCTTTACTACTCATGTTGCCTCCTTTTTTTTTTAGGACTTGGCTTCTTGTGTGCCTCTTTCTTCTCCTGTCCCCAAGTTGGTGAAAGCTGAGGCTACTGCCTGTTTTAGAAAAGCCTTTTTATTGTCATGTGTACTCAAGTACAGGAATGCAGTGGAAACTTTCCAATGTTGCCCTTCACAACACTATCTTGGGTACAAAGTACCCAGGCACAAACTGTAGATAAACAAAAAAATTAAAGTTGCATTACCTTAATGATTCATGGTACAAGTTAGAAATAAGACAGCTAAAAGGTTAAAATTACAGTAATGTAAACAAATTACAGACAAACGTCACATTGCAGTAGCTCAGTGCAGGGCTTCCACATGATCTGACTGGCCTCACAAGTGACTGCCCGTGCCAGAGTCCAGTCTAACAACTGTCCCTGATCTGCTCAGGGCATCTAGCCTGCTCTGCTCCAGGTCTCCTTGAATTTTTCCTCCTTTATAGAAAAGGCTGCAAGCTTTTTATTCACTCCCTAGTCCCAACTCATTCCACTCTTTTTTTTTTTGTTTTTAGAAACTCTTTATCCATTCTAGTCTATGCTGAAACATCTTGTGACTTCCTTTTCTGAGCTGGAGCAGATTGGGAGAGTTTTCAATGATAACGTGTTCACTGGCAAAGGGGGCATAATATTAGGTGTGTGTGGGGGAGAGAAGAATGTGTCATAAACTTAACTGGCTCAAAAATCCTGGGAGGGGAACATACAGGTGAAGAGTATTTCTTGTGTGGTGAGATCTTGTGATCAGCGATTTTTGTGAATTCAGTATTCAATCATAGCCAGCTGCATTATGGCAAAAGCAAAATATGTAGGGTCTGAAGATCAACCTGGGGGGAACAATTAACACTACCAATGTGTTGCATAGGCACAGGGGGCCAAATGCCTCCTCAAGGGCTGTGCCCTTCTGAGAGGGGCAATGAAAGAAAATTGTTAGCCTACAAGGCTCTGAATGTGAGTGGAATCTCAAGGAGTGTTTCTAGTTTTGGGGGGAAAATCCTGAAGAAACAGTCCTTCAATTGGGGAATTACCTCTGTCAGCCTTTTGTAGAAATGTGACCTGCACTGCAGTTCATTCTTGCTCGAGTAACATGTCACTACTTTTGCAAGGCCCTGGACTAGGAAGCGAACACCATCTGCGTTGAGTCATTGCAACATTTGTGGTTGTTTAGTGGTGCAGCATGCTGCAAAACAGTTATTCCTCGCCGTTTCTTCAGTCAGGCATGTGTGCTTCGTTGGCCAGGCCAATGCTTAATGTCCATCCTTAGAAAATGCAGTGAGCTGCCTTGAATCGTTGCAGTCCATATGCTGTAGGTAGACCCCACAATGCTGTTAGGCATGGAATTCCAGGATTTTGACCCAGTGGCAGCAAAGGGACTGCAATGCATTTCCAAGTCAGAATAGAGAGTAGGTTGGACAGGACCTGCAGAGGGTAATTTTCCCATGCATCTACTGCTCACAATCTCTTCGGATTGGTCCTCAGGCCTGTTCAAATCTTTTCCCAAAGTCTGTGACCTCTCCGTTCTCAACAATTTAATCTTGTATCTTTCATGGGATACAGGTGTCACTAGGAAAGACAGCATTTATTGTCTGTCTGTCCTTTTGAGATGTCCAGAGAAGCCACTCAAGCGAAGTCAACCAAATTGCTGTGGGTCTGAAGTCACGTGTAATCCAGACCCAGTGAGGATGGCAGATTTTCCTCCTGAAAAGGCATTTGGTAAATGGATAGGTTCTTGTAACAATTGGTTGTCATGGGCAACATTTTATGGTCACTGAGGCCAGCTTTCTGTTTTATTGTCTCAAGATTTTATTTTCTGTTTTTTTAAAAGTCTGGAAGTGTTAACACAATTGAAGAGCTCTTTCCCCACCAACAAATCACCCCCGATTTATATTTCGCCTATTATCCACCACCCATAAGTCACATGTGTTTCTGAATTGTCAAATTACTACTTCTTGCCCAAGCAGGGCAAATCAAACCACCCCGAGAGATTGGGGAAACAGGGACGGGGGCTAAATCAGAATGGGGTTGTTAGGGGGCAGTAAATCCCTCCACACCCTATAGTGCCCACTTCACTAAAAATGCTGAAAAAACAAACTAAAAATCAGTTCGGTGGGAGCTTGATTTACCCCACCACAGCCCCCGAACAATGATTGATTCAACTAATAAATGTCCCCCTTCCTCATCATGATTTTTCACATTCACTTTCCACACAAATCTGTTTGTACTCCCTTTTCGAAGGTGAAAGACGGGTGATTGTCCCACCCAGATTTTTACATGTTCCAATATCCAGAAATGGTCTTGTGCACACCCAGCCATTTTTTTTCCTTTTTTATTACCAACTCACCTGTAGTATTTTATTTCATCTATTAACCATCGCTAGTAAGTTGCCCATTGAGAGAACATAGAAAAGTACAGCACAGTACAGGCCCTTCGGCCCACGATGTTGTGCCATGGAATAATCCTAATCCAAAAATAAAATAACCTAACCTACATTCCCCTCAATTGACTGCTGTCCATGTGCATGTCCAGCAGTCGCTTAAATGACTCCGCTTCCACGACTACCACTGATAAACTATTCCATGCGCTCACAACTCTCTGGGTGAAGAACCTACCTCTGAGGTCTCTTCTATACCTTCCTCCTAACACCTTAAAACCATGACCCCTCGTGGCAGTCAATCCTGCCCTGGGGAAAAGTCTCTGGCTATCGACTCGATCCATGCCTGTCATTACCTTGTACACCTCGAACAGGTCACCTCTCTTCCTCCTTCTCTCCAGAGAGAAAAGTCCGAGCTCAGACAACCTCTCATCATAAGACGAGCCCTCCAGTCCAGGCAGCATCCTGGTAAACCTCCTTTGCACCCTGTCAAGCCTCCATGCCTTTCCTACAATAGGGCGACCAGAACTGGACACAATATTCCAAGTGTGGTCTCAGTAGGGCTTTGTAGAGCTGCAGCATAACCTCGCAGCTTTTAAACTTGACACCCCCCCCCCCCCCCCCCCCCCTGTTATAGATTTGGTTTACATGCAAATGCCATCAAGGATAATGCAGACCACAAAACTGGATAACAAGGTGCAGAGCAGCAGGCCAAGTAGCATCTTAGGAGCAAGAAGGCTGACGTTCAGGCCTAGACCCTTTGTGGGGTAATTGAGATTTTGTTTGCTTAAATTCAGAAGTGTTATCTCGCTCAATTGAATGCTGGCTTTCCCACCACTAAATCAGACATTTTTAAACTTAACCACACCAGTAAATCACCTGTTTTCCTAATTGATCAACTTTTAACAGATCTGCGTGGAAATTGATTGTGGAAAATCCTGAGGGGGAATATTTTATTAATTGATTCATAATTTTTGGTCGGGGCCAGTGGTGGTCGGGTTGAGTTGGGGTGGGGGTCAAGCTCCCACAGAATCAAGACTTTTAGTTTATTTTTCGTCAGCAGCTGCTGCTGGGGTCTTGAAGCTGTTATTCCCCTCGCTGTTACAGCTGGGGTTCTCTTGCTGCTAGAATTGCATGAGATGCTATTTTACTATATTTGCCTTTGGCAAGGGTATGTTTTAAGGGCTTTCACTATAATGGAACAGTTACTGTTTTGTAGTTAAATAACCTATTATTCTGTAAGTTTTCCAATTTCTTCTTTGTATTCTTAATTAGTGTATGAATAACATCAAGTTGCATCTGGAATGCAACACCTTGCCTTTTTTTTTAAAATAAAAGGTAAGGTAAAGTTAGGATCTCAACCCTATCTTCTGAATATATTTTGAGGGGGTTTGGTCTGGTCCATAGAGAGAGAGAGTTGTGTAAATGAAAAATAAACATTGGGCTGTTTCTACATTTTGACAGAATTCCACTGACAAAGTTCCAGTCCATCCGAAGGGCAATCACTGAAGCTGCGGATTCCATCGATAGCCTCGTTGCTGCCAGTCACCCCAGCTTTGACAAGTACATGGGATCACCAAGAAAAGGGGCTGAGACTCCTGAAATACTCACCAACTACTTGGATGTGAGTGCAATTTGATAATCGGCCTATCACTTGCTCTGTCCTCTGGGTGTGTGCTCTCCTAGCTTATGTGTGCTGCATCCTCACTTGCCTTTTTATTTAAATAGGGGGTTTTGTCCAGAAATTTCCCAGCTGGGGATGAAGGACCAACTTTTAGTTTGCTCAAGTTGTGTTCTTGAATGTGCAGTCGATTTGAAGATGCCGTGATGGGGCACTGTTTTGAATAGCTCTTAGCTGAGGTGTTGCTGCTAACAATTGTAGCCTCACCTTGGGTAAAACTACAGTGGAGTAGTGAGCTGATCCTGGTGGAGGGTTCCTAGTTTCTACTGAACCGTGTGGGGAAAGGCATCGAACTGTGGGTATTCCCCGCTGGGCCAGCATGTGTCTTCCCACCCCCGTAATTTCTCTGGGGAGGTGGTGGTGAGCTACTTTCCCGAACCACTGCAGTCCATGTGCAGTAGGTTGACCCACAATACCCTTTAGTGAGGGAATTCCAGGATTCTTGACCCAGTAACACTGAAGGGACAGCAATTGTTTCTCTGAGTCAGGATGGTGAGCAGCTTGGAAGGGAACGGAGTGTGTCTGCTGCCCTTGGCCTTCTAGTTGGAAGTGGTGATCTGTTTGAAGGTGCTGTCTAAGGATTTTTGTTGAAGTGCTGCGGTGCATCTTAAAGTTCAGTCTGCATTAGCATGTACTTTCATGATGGATGTGGTGCTGAACAGGTGGACTGCGCTGTCCTCAATGGCATCGAGCTGCTTGTGTGTTGGAGCTGCAGTCATTCTAGCAAGTGGGGAATATTCTGTCATACTCCTGACTTGTTACTTGTCTTCCCAGTGCCTGTCCATCACCTACAAGAGGTGAGTTACTCATGGCACAATTCCTAGCCTCTGAATTGCTCTTAATAGCTGCCATATTTATGGCTGGTCTGATCCACTTGCTGGTCAGTACCCCACAAATGCAGATACTGAGAGATTCTCTGGCAGTGCCACTGAATGTCTTCGGGTGAGGTTTAGAATCTTGATAGGCTGCATCTCATGATTGGCCCACGGGGATGGGGGTGGCATGGTGGCTTGGTGGTTAGCACTGCAGCCTCCCAGTGCCAGGGACCCAGGTTCAGTCCCACCTTTGGGTGACTGTGTGGAGTTTGACATTCTCCCCATGTCTGTGTGGGTTTCCTCCCACAGTCCAAAGATATGCAGGTTAGATGGATCGGCCATGCTAAATTGCCCATAGTGTTCAGGGGTGTGTGGGTTATAGGGGCATGGGTCTGGGTGGGATGCTTCAATGGGCAGTGTGGACTTGCTGGGCTGAAGGGCCTGCTTCCACACTGAAGGGAATCTAATGACTATCAGCCTGAACCTGGATGATGTCGAGAGTTCGATGCAGCAAGAACGTGGAGTGGCTGACCGTTGTGCCGTTTCCAATCCTGACCACTCTGGAGGGAGGGTTATTGACGAAGCCCCATCATTGATGCAGTTCCTGGCCCAGTAGCGCATGGGGACTAGTTACTTGGATGAAGAGTGAAGGTGATGCCATTGTCGTCTGTCTCAACCTTGTTTTGTTCAGATTTAGCTCACCCAAATCTCCTGTCTTTCAGGCCCAGTACTACGGCAAGATCGGCATCGGTACCCCACCACAGCTGTTCACTGTGGTCTTTGACACCGGGTCATCCAACCTCTGGGTTCCGTCAGTTCACTGCTCCTTTCTCGACATTGCCTGCTGTGAGTAAGGAGCAGGAGTGCTCATGTCAACTCTTTCTTAGTCTGTAGCTGTTAGGATGTGTGCTTCGCTGGCTAGATCAGAGTTCACTGTCCATCTCTGGAGTCCCTTGAATTGATGGTGGGCTGTGACCTTACCCAGCCACAACCTAAATGGTCCAATAGTAGAAAGCATTGCTCCAAGAATTCATGGAGACCTCTCTACACAGAGTGGAGAAAGCTTTTGAGATAGTAGGAATTGCCGATGCTGGAGTCCGAGCTGACAAGGTATAGAGCTGAAGGAACATATAAGAGGAAGTTTTACCCTGTATCTAACCCTGTGCTGTCCCCGTCCTTGGGGTTTGATGGGGGAACGTGTAAAGGAGCTTTATTCTGTATCAAACACTGCGTTGTCCCTTTCCTGGGAGAGTTTGGGAACATTGTAGAGGGGGATTCTAGTTTCAAACCCACCCCCGCTCCATGCTGCTCCTGTCTTGGGAGTGTTTGGGACAGTTGAGGGCACTTTACTTTCAGTTTTTAAAAAGAGGTAGTTTTACTCTGTATGTAACCCTGTGCAGTGTCCAATGAATGAATCAGTTGTACTCCTCCTTTGTACTGGGTAAAGGGCATCATACAGGGGAAGATCGAGTGTTGGGTTTTGCTGAGTTGTGTTCTCTGTTTCCTCCTCTAGGGCTTCACCACAAGTACAAATCGAGCGCGTCGAGTACATATGTGAAGAATGGGACAAAGTTTGCTATTCACTATGGCTCTGGGAGCCTTTCAGGATTCCTCAGCCAAGATTCTCTCACAGTAAGTGGCCACAATGATTCTGTTTGGGCAGATCGACCACAATCTTGTCTCGCGCAGCTAAGCACAGCAACAATCCTGTCCAGAACCTGACCCTACATGTGACACTTACTACATAAACATTGCAGTGCAGTACAGGCCCTTCGGCCCTTGATGTTGCGCTGACCTGTGAAACCAATCCGAAGCCCATGTGACCTATTCCGTTATCATCCAAATGTCTATCCAATGACCATTTAAATGCCCTTAAAGTTGGCAAGTGTATTACTGTTTCGGGCAGGGCATTTCACGCCCTTACTACTGAGTAAAGAATCTACCTCTGACATCTCTCCTGTGTCTGTCACCCCTCAATTTAAAGCTATGTCCCCTTGTGCTAGCTGTCGCCATCCAAGGGAATGATGCATAAATTTTCCCTTTACAGCCAATCTTAATCTGAATGGACACATTAAAATTACAGACTGATCCATCCTGCCATCACATGTCCTTTGGGTGCTGGCATCAACCTTGCAATTGCGTTAAGAATTCCTGGCTGAACCTGTCCTCATTCTTCTTTAACTTTCCTGAGCCTGTATTCTTTACGGATGATATTAAGTAGTAAATAGACACTGGGTACATTTGATATTGAGCTTCTTAATTGGAGTTTCCTGCACCATTGTCCTTACCAGGCACATGTCTGTCATTCTGGATACTTTTTCAAAGCAGAAAGGACCTGATATTTTTGAAGAAAAGCAAAATATAGTGACTGCTGAGAATAAAACAGGCAGTTGTTGCTAACTGGTTTTCTCTCCACAGATCTGTTGAGTTTCTCCCACATTGTTTCTTTTATTTCTGATGTTTGGAAAGTGCTTTTTGACACTCAGGATATTTCCAGTAAATACAAAGTTTCAAAACGTAATTGCTGTTATAACTGACAAAACGTTTGAAGGGCGGCATGGTGGCTCAGTGGCTAGCACTGCAGCCTCACAGCACCAGGGACCCAGGTTCGAATTCCAGCCTCAGGTAACTGTCTGTGTGGTGTTTGCACATTCTCCCCGTGTCTGCGTGGGTTTCCCCCATGTGCTCAGGTTTCCTCTCACAGTCCAAAAGATGTGCAGGCTAGTGGATGGGTAATTTAGCATGGCTAATAGTATTCAGGGGTGTGTGGGTTACGTGGGATGGGTCAAGGTGGGATGCTCCAAGGGGTGGTGTGGACTTGTTGGCCCAAAAGGCCTGTTTCCACATGTAGGGAATCTAATCAAATGTATTCCCTGCAAAGAATAAATGTGATAAATGGTATTAATTGAGAAATACTGACTCCAGGATAATGGGGGAAAAAGTCCCTGCTCTTTGCATAACTATAGTACAAAGTTCTTCAAGGGATTTTGTCTAATCTAGTGTTCTGTCTGTCCTAGGCTGCTTTTTAATGTGGATGGTATCAAGGGAGACTAACTCAGCATAGGGTGAGAACAGAGTAAAGCTCCTTTATGTTGAGCTTGTCCTGGGACAGTTTTGAGGATGGTATAGAGAGAGCTTTACTTTCCATCTTACTTTTTTTTAAGAAACTAATTAGAAGTGTAGGAGTACTGAGTTTTCCTTTTAGATTCAAGAGTAGAGAGCACTTTAGTCTGTATCTAACCCCATGCTGTACAAGCCCTGAGTATTTGGGGTAATGTAGAGGAAACTTTATTTTCAGGTTGGTTTTAAATTTTAAGACCAGAGAGCTTGCTTTTAGCCCCAAAGAGTAGTGGGAACCTTGTCTTCTGTGTATAAGAGTACAGTACAGAACTTTACTCAGCACGTGGTTTGATGCCACTGGAGTTACTGAAACAAATATTGGAAAACACTGTCAACATCATACGTTCCGAGCATGAGGGTCACCACCAAAAAGTGTGGAAACAGATGGAACAGCTCTCTGAATTAGCATGTTTGAATTGCATCAGTCAGTCGTGATGAGTAAGCGTAAATTTATCAATGCTCCTGCAAATCTGTTTCATCTTAAACTTGTGAGAATTGAGTGGTTTGTGTGTTGCCTTTTAATTGATAGAGACGCCTCTCGCTTGCCCGTCAGTGTCTCCTTCACCTGATTACTACCCAGTCCCTTCTGCGGAAAAGCATCTGGACACTAGGTGTGAGCAAGTGCGGGCTGACTGGCCCTGTTCTTCTTCTTCCTCCTCCTGCTCTGAACTAGCGCTCAGCAGGGCTGTGATCTTGTTGGCTGCTTTTGGTTTTTTACAGATCGGCGACTTGGTGACTACAAAGCAAGTTTTTGGGGAGGCAGTGAAACAGCCTGGACTTGTCTTCATTGCGGCAAAATTCGATGGGATCCTCGGCATGGCTTACCCCACAATCTCTGTTGATGGTGTCCTGCCTGTCTTTGACAACATGATGAAGCAAAAACAGCTGGAGAAAAATATCTTCTCTTTCTATCTGAACCGGTGAGCTGTCTCAAGTCTTTCCTCCTCCTCCCCGCTCTCTTTCTCCCCCCCCGCCCAAAAATCTGGGTCTCTTTCTCTCTCCTTTCCCTGGTCTCTCAGCCCCTTGATGCACCTTGATGTAATTTTCTATTTTCAACATACTTCTCCCTGATTTAATCTTCACCCCCTCGCTTACCAAGAATCTATTTAACACTGCTTGTTTTTAAAAGTGGAAATGTTTATTTTTGACTCTTTTGTGCCATTTCTAAGCTGTGTTTTTTCTTCTCTTCTGAGGAATGTGAGCACTCAGCCTGGTGGGGAGCTGCTGCTGGGAGGTGTGGATTCTAAATATTTCACTGGAGACTTTCATTATCTCAATGTCACTCGCCAGGCCTATTGGCAGATCAAAGCCGACCAGTAAGTCCATGGATTCTCCTATAAACAAGTAGATTCTTCCTTTTTTTTTAAAAAAAACACACACACCCAGACTTTAATGCCTCTGACCCAGTTCTTTGCTCTCTAATGTAGGGTGACCGTAGGAAATCAGCTGACCCTGTGTAAGGATGGTTGCCAGGCGATAGTGGATACAGGAACGTCACTTATTGTTGGACCAGTGGAGGAGATTCGAGCTCTTCAGAAAGTTATTGGCGCACTGCCCTTGATTCAAGGAGAGGTGCGGTCTCTGATCAATAGCAGCTTTCTTTGTATTGCTCCTTCAATGCAGCAAAACATCTGGAGGGGCTTTTGTATGAGCTGTGTCAAACAAGTCTAATACTTGCGCAAAATAGTGGGCAAAGTGCATTGTGAAGACACTCAGTGCTGAACTACAGCTTTGCAGGCTAGGAAAAAGGCCCTTCAGCCCATCAAGTCTGCACCTGCTGAAAATGAGCACTCAACTACCTCACCTTGATTTTTTTTCACCATTTGGGTCTTGTCACAAGTGCATGTATAAATGTTATGAGGACTTCTGCTACCTTAGAGTGAGTTTCAGATTCCCACCCCCACTGAGTTGGGCCTGCCCCTCACTTTAAATCAGCTTTGCAGCACTCCCTCCAAGTCACCAAATCCAAAAGAACTGTGGATGCTGTGAATCAGGAACAAAAACAGGAATTGCTGGAAGAAGCTCAGCAGGTCTGGCAGCATCTGTGGAGAGATCAGCATTAATGTTTTGACAATCCTCCTTAGGTCAAAGGAGGAAGGGTCACTTGACCAGGAAAGTCAGTTCTGACTTCTCTCCACAGATGCTGCCAGACTTGCTGAGATTTTCCAGTAATTCCTGTAAACACTTAACTCTGTACCCAATCTATGCCCCTCCTTTATTTCAGACATCTCAATCATGTTTTCCCTGACTCAGTCTCCTCTGCTCCAAAGAAAACAATCTTAGCTTGCCTAATCTCTCTCCACTGAAACTCTCTCTCTCTCCAGTCCAAGCAACATTCTGGTAAATCTCTTCTCCTCCCTCTCTATAGCATCCTGTCCCCTTGGGTTGCAAATGTGAAACCTTCCCATTAATCTGAAACTCCATCTCCCTGACATGTTAATAATTCCCCCTCTCTTGGTAGAGGGAGCATCCGTGCAGAGTGAGGATGGAGTTTGTCTGGAGATTCAACCGTCCTCTCAATCCTCTGGAAGGCCACTCCAACTCACTTCAGATTGTCAACCTAAAGCTTGTTTTTTTTTAAAGCAGTCTGCAGTTTGGCTGATCATGTATTGGCTCGTGGGAGGTGACCAGGGTTTGAATCTTGCCACAGTAGATGTTGGGTAAAATTAAAGTCAGTAAAAATCTGGACTCGGCGATCTAATGATGACCACTTATCACTGTCAATTCAGGGAAAAACTAATCTGGTTCACTAATGTCCTTACTTTGGTCTCCGTGTGACTCCAGGCTTACAGCAATATGGTTGACTCTTGACGGCCCTCTGGCCACCCACAGTTACCCAATAAATGTTGGCCTAGCCATTGATGCTCTTGTGCCATGAATGAAGAAATGCTAGGTGAAGCCACTATAGCCCCAGAGGACCATGAGGTTGTTCTTTTTATTGGCGAGCAGCAATCCAAGTGTGGGGCTGAGATGAGAGGTAGCAAAATTGTGACTGTCACCTGGCTGGGTGTAGGAATCGAACCTGCACAGTTGGTGTCAGTCTGCGTTGAGTCAGATAACTGACCTAACCAACCACATTTGCGCACAATCCTTGTGCAGGGGCCATGGTTCCAATTTTAGTATATCTGCTGCTGATATTCAGACTGTAGGGATTTGAGCAGGTAGACTGATTCCAGCTGTGTTTCCCTGTCGGTAGACTTCCAGCTCTGTCATAGAGCCTCCAAGAAGTTGAGGTTAACTCCGAAGGTAATGCTGCAAGCACAGTAGCAAAATTTAGATTTGTTTCTGTTTTCCTTTCCAGTTATTCACAATGTTTTTAAAAAACAGAATCCAACACTTTGGCAGCCAAACATTGGGCAGTTGGGTAATTCCGAATACTTCCATTCACTTTCCAGTGAGCCTGGGAAGGGGTAAGAATGGATGTGCCTGCAGATGGAACTGAGCTTTCTCAAAGCTGGGGTCAAGAGATGGACATATTCTTGAATATTTCAATCAATTCTAGCACCCCTTACGTCTTGAAGGGCTTCATTTCAAATGGGGTGTTAAAACTGGGGCATTTGCTCCATCCAAGGGACTTGAATATACCATGGGCCCTTTTCAAAGAATTGGAGAGTCTTTTCCAGTTCCTCTTATCAATGTTTATCCCTCCTGAACATTCAAACACTGTTATTTGGCCACTTTCGTTCCTGGGGGGGTGGGTGGGAGTTGCGTTCTCTATGTTCAACATTGCAGCAGAAGCATTCTATTTTTGTTCATGGGCTGTGGACATCAGTAGCTGGGCCAGCATTTATTTCCCATCCCTAATTGCCTCTGACAGGCTGTTTTCAGAAGGTGGTTCAGAGTCAACCATAAGACATAGGAGTGGAAGTAAGGCCATTCGGCCCATCAAGTCCACTCCGCCACTTTAAATCATGGCTGATGGGCATTTCAACTCCACTTCCCTGCACTCTCCCCGTGGCCCTTGATTCCTTCAGAGATCAAGAATTTGTCGGTCTCTGCCTTGAAGGCATCCAACGTCCCAACCAGATTCCTGTGGGTCTGGAATTGTGAACTAGACTGGGCAAGGACAGCAGACTTCTTTCTGAAAGATTTTGGTGAATCAGATGGTGTGTGTGTTTTTTTTTGTAATGGTGAGGTGGCCTTTATATTCCCAGTTTTCTTTATTTTTAATGGATTTTAATTTGGATTCCACTTGTAGCAGAGGTGGAATTTGAACCCATACCTCTGAATTACTAGCCTAGCGATTGTTTCCACTATGTGACTGTCTTACCACTATATTTCAGAAACGCTTCACTAGTCAGCAAATCTCTGCTGACTGAAGCGGTGCTATAGAAATGAAAATCTGTCTTTTTGTGGCTATGTTCTTGATCTGATGCTTGATGTGAATTCTCCACAGTACATGATCAACTGTGACAAGATTCCCAGTCTACCTGTCATCGCCTTCAAGCTGGGTGGTAAACAATTCACCTTGACAGGGGAGCAGTATGTAATGAAGGTGAGTGAGCTGCTGCCTTTCACTGCTTGCAGTCTCTTGTGGTTAACTTTAACTTGAGTTGCTGATTTAAGGCGCAAGGTAATGTCTCTGCAAATGGCTCCTCTTCTTCATAAGAAAGAGAAAAGGTCACTGAGGCCTCTTCTGGAGTTGTCCAGTTCTGGCTGCCCACTTATAGGAAGAATATGAAGGTGGAAAGGGCTCAAGAGATTTTCCAGGATGTTGCTGGGTATGGAAGGTTTGAGATATAATGACAAGCTGGGACTTTTCACTGGAGCACAGGGGGTTGAGCGATGACCTGATACAAGTTTATATAATCCAGATGGGTATAGATAGGGTTAATGGTAGCTGTCTCTTCTTTGGGGAATTTCAAGACTAGGGGCTCCTTTTTTTTTTCAAGGTGAGAGCTTTTTAAAAAGACATGAGTAGAAAGGGTTGTAAGTGTGTGGAATGAACTGCCTGAAGAAGTGGATGTGGGTGCAGTTATAATGTTGACAAGACACTTTTGGATAAGTTGATGAACAGGAAGGGTTTGGAAGGATATTGGCTAGGAACAGGCAGGTGGGATTAGTTTGGGATTATGTTTGGCATGGACTAGTTGGACCGAAGGGCTTGATTCTGTGAAAGGGGGGGGGGGGGGGGGAAATATCAGTTAACACTTCTGGTTGTAGCGACCCTTTGGTTTTGAAAATGGGTCACTGGACCCAAAACATTGTGTGGGGTTTTTTTGGTGTTGTTCCTGACTTAGAGCATCCGCAGGTCTTTCTGTTTTTTAGTTTTGGTCTGTTTCTGTGCTGTAGGATTCTGCATCATATCCACCCCTTAGCTACACAGGTCTTGTCGTTATGTGATGGCCATGATATTCACAGTAAAGCAGAGGAGGTGGCATCACAGTCATGGCTTGGGCTAATCACAGGAACAAGAGTAGGCCATTCAGCTCCTTGAGACTATTCCACCATTCACAGATTGTGTGGTTAGCCTGTGGTGTAACTCCCTACCAGCTGCCTTTGGCCCATATTCCTTAATAATTTTGTTTAACTTAATTTTAAATCTGAGATAAATTAGCAGTTGATCCAACATCCACACAGTTTGGAAAAGAAAATTCCCAAACCCCTCCCACCATTTTGTCAAATTGCTTTCAAACACCTGAATGGTCTGGCCCTAATTCTTAGACTCTGCCCCTAGTTCTAGAACTTCCAACCAGTCAAAATAGTTTATCCACCCTGTCTTTTTCCTGTTAATATCTTGGCCTAGATCAGATCATTCCTTCAATTGGTTTTTCTGGAGAAAACAGGACTAACTGGTATCTGCTTCCATGCTGTATGACTGGGACTCTAACTGTGGATGCTGGAAATCAGAAATTGCCTGAAAATCTCTTCCATTCTGAAGAATTAAGGAAGGGAAAAAATAGTAGCCCTTACCAGTACTGTCAACACACAAAAGAAAATGTTAACTCTGCTTTCTCTTCACAGATCTGCCAAGGGTTTTTCCAGCAATTACTAGTTTCTATAATATCTCCTCAAACCTAACCCCTGAAGTCCAGACTCCAGGGAGGTGGTGGCCTAGTGGTATTATCACTGGACTGTTAATCCAGAGACCCATTGCGGGGACCTGGTTCAAATTCCACCAGTGCAGAGGGTGGAATTTCCAGTCAATAAATATCTGGAATTAAGAGTCTAATGATGACCATGAATCAGTTATCAATTGTTGGGGGTGGGAAACAGAATGGAGGGAGACCCATCTGGTTCACCAGTGTCCTTTTTTTTTAAGGATGCAAATTGCCATCCTTTCTTGGTCTGGCCTATATGTGACTCCAGACCCACAGCAATAGGGTTAACTCTGAACTGCCGTCCGGGTAATTAGGGATGGGCAATAAATGCTGCCTCGCCAGCAATGCCCTCATCCTGTGAATGAATGAAAAAGGTGGGGGTGGGGGGGTTGGGAGAGAAAAAACAACTTGTAACTTTTATTGGCTTTGCAGGGAGTTGAATGTATCCTTCCTTAATGTACTGCCCAGGCCTGACCACTTTACTCCAAATGGGCGCTATCTGGTGGTGTTGTATAAACAGAAAATTACAGTTCAGGAACAGGCCCTTCGGCCCTCCAAACCTGCACTGACATGCTGCCCATCACAATTAAAACCACCTACCCTTCCACGGACCAGATCCCTCAATACCCATCCTAGTCATGTATTTGTCAAGATGCCCTTTAAAAGTCACAATAGTATCTGCTTCCACTACCTCCCCTGGCAGCGAGTTCCAGGAACCCACCACCCTCTGTTTCCAAAACCTGCCCCATACATCACATTTTAAACCTTGCCCCTCGTACCTTTAACTTATGCCCCCTAGTAACGGACTCTTCAGCCCTGAGTGGGGGAAAGGCTTCTGACTGTCCACTCTGTCCATGCCCTTCATAGATCTCTACCTCTGTGGTTCCAGTGAGGAGAACCCAGGTTTCTCCAACCTCTCCTCATAGCTAATGCCCTTCATACCAGGCAGTGTCCTGGTAAATCTTTTCTGAACTCTCTCCAATACCACCACATCCTCCTAGTAGTGTGGCAACCAGAATTAACTACAGTATTCCAAATCTGGCCTAACTAAGGTTCAATAAAGCTGCAGCATTATTTCCCAGTTTTTAAACTCATTGCCCCAGCCACGGAAGGTAAGCATGCCACGTGCCTTGTTGACTGTCTTCTCCACCTGCATTGCCACTTTCAGGTACCTATACACCCAGATCCCTCTGCCTTAAGGCTTCTGCCATTTACTATATATCTTCCATCTGGATTAGACGTTCTGAAATGCATAACCTCACTTTTTTTCTGGATTAAATTCCATCTGCCATCACTCTCTGCCCAAGTCACCAACTGATCGAAATCCTGCTGTATCGTCTGATGGTCCTCATCACCTTCCACAACTGTATCAACCTTTGCGTCATTGGCAAATTTACGAATTGTGTCTGTCTGTCTGACCTCTTACCCTGTATGACTTTATCTTCTGTATCAATCTGCCATGAGGGACCTTGTTGAAGTCCATGTAGAGAACATCCACTGCCCCTACCCTCATTGATCATCTTGGACACTTCCTCTGCAGCAGTTTACTTCCTCTATTCCAAAGATTTGCAAGTTAGTGGATTGGCTATGCTAAATTGCCCAGAGTGTCCAGAGATATGTAGGTTAGGTGGATTAGCCACAGGAAGTGCAAGGTTGCAGGAATGGGGTGATCTGGGTGGGATGCTTTTTAGAAGGGTCTGTGTAAGCTCAATGGGTCGACTGACATCTTTGTGCAGTTTAGGGATTCTATGGACTTGCTCAACTTGAGTTAAACCTGGTCACTTTATTTCAGATCATTGTATGTATTTGATTCTCCAATCAGTTTTTATTGTAAATATCACTCCTGCAATCATTAAAGTTTTAATTACATATTGGGCCTTATACATGTCAATGTTGGCCTGAGTGGTTCAACCTTGGGCATCACTAATTGGCCCAGACACTTATTGCCCAACCCCTAATTGCATAGAGGACAACCACTTTGCTTTGGGTCTGGAGTCAGATCTAGACTAGACTAGAATAAACTAGACCAGGTAAGGATGGCAGATCTCCTGTCTTGAAGGTCTTTAGTGAACCAGATGGATGTGGTATTTTCCTCTTTGTCATAAGATTTTAGTGCATTCAAAGTTTGCCATGTTCCATGATAGGTTTGAAATTTTTCACCCATGGAGATCAGAGTGCAGCTCTGAATTAATCGTCCCAGTGACACTACCATTATCCTGCCCACTTGCCCTGCCTTTGCCCACTAGTCCTATCTGAGATTTTGGATTTGATTGTGGAGTGACTTTCTCATTCAGTGGGAGACGGATCCACAATTTAAACTCTTTTTAATACCCCCCCTTTTTTAAAAACAGAAATTGCTGGAGAAGCTCAGCAAGGCTGGCAGTGCTCTAGAGAGAAATCAGTTAGAACATAGAACATAGAACATTACAGCACAGTACAGGCCCTTCGGCCCTCGATGTTGTGCCGACCTTAACGGATTTATCTCCACAGATGCTGCGAGTCCAGCTGAGCATTTCGAGCAATTTCTGTTACTGCTTCTGATTTTGTTACTGCATCTGTAGTTCTTTCAACTTTCTTTTCTTTCTCTTTTTTCATCCTCCCTTTTATCCTTTTCATTTCCACCCCCTCCGCCCCCCCCCCCCCCCCCCACCAAACCAATTGTTTTTCTCTCTTTGCAGATCAGCAAGTTTGGTCAAACCCTGTGCCTCAGTGGATTCATGGGCATGGACATCCCTCCTCCTGCTGGACCACTCTGGATTTTGGGCGATATTTTCATTGGCCGCTATTATACCGTCTTCGACCGTACCAGTAACCGAGTGGGCTTTGCTGAAGCTGTGTAGCACATACCCTGAAACACAAGGGATGCTTTTCCCTTTGTTTTTTTTTGTTTTTTCAAATTTGCGTGGGCCTGTTTTTTAGTAAACTGTCTAAAGGAAAATGATGTAGCTGACTCCTTACTGACACCTCTCCTGATTTAACCATGACCTGGCTACCATTCTGTAACCCGTGCCTTGCTGAATGAACACAACCTTGGCATGTTTGTGTGGTTGTCCTCTCTCTCTCAGTAAAGCTGAAGTTTTTAAGCTGGTTTGCCAGTGACATGATTTTTCTGCCCAAAACTACTTTAATGAAAACTCATGGGGGTTTAGCACCCCTTGCATTCTGATTTCTGCGCCCCCCCCCCCCCCCCCCCCCCCCCCCCCCGCCCTGCGATGAAAGTGCAGACTCCAAGTGATCTGTAACACTTTCCTTCAGAGTCCTGAGGAGCTACAGGGCATCACTTTTTTTTTTTACTGCTGATCTTGCACTGATCCCACCTAATCATATTTGCTTATTTACCCTTCTGTTTGATCAAAGATGCCCATTGGTCACCACCTGATGAGTTTTACCATGAGATGTCATTTCGTTTTCGACTGTTCAACATGCCTGGCCTCTTGCTCCTCACTGGTTTGTGGTGGAGTAGAGAGTAGTTGCTTTATTCCCACATGGTCTTTGTTGTGACAGGGTGAAAATGTATTTGTTTGGGTCGAATTAAGTCCCACAGTATTTAACGGGTACTTTGAAGCAACAGCGAATTTTTTTTTCAAAGAAATTCCAGATGAAAGTAAATGCCATTTTAAGGGATTAAATGAGTAGTTAGGTTAAGTCATCCCAGCCACACCAGGCCCCTGCTGCATGTGAGATAGTGGACTCTTCACCCATCCACGCAGTCTTCCAAAGTGGTATTACTTCAATCAGTCACTTGATGTCATGGACCTTGAGGAAGAGGCATGTGGCTGCATCAGGACAAACGTCAAACTGCAAACGATTGCAGTTTCTGCTACATCTGTAGCATTGGTGAAGTTTCTGCATTGCCTTCCCTCACTGCAGGTGTTGTTGTTGCTGTTTTTCCCTGTAGTGGAAGCAGTTTAAAGTTCTAGTGTTCTGACGGCTTTAAAACTTTGGCATTCTTACATTTGTCTCGATCAGTGTGAGATGAAAAGCTTTGGCAATATGCCTGCATTTTCAGTAATACTGCAGAATCTTGGTCCTTCATTGAGTGGCTCAGGCCATGACCACGTCCTTGTCTCTGCCTCCCTCCTCACTTAGTGGCTTGTTAGAAGCGGGCCATCTGCACGGTCTTGGGTCCCTATCTTTGTGACTCCTTCTTTTTGTGCTCTCATTGTTATTAACATCAGGGGATGAGCAAAGACTAGACATTACTTCACCCAGTGTAAAGACTTTTGCTTCCTGTTAACCTGAGGGGGCTTGGTCGTGACTAGGGAGGGGGTAGTTTGGCAGGGAATTGGGGGTTGGCTGGATGGTGAGTGGAAAGAGGGCAAGGTTTTTTGTAGTGACTGGTGGGATGTGGGGGTGGTAGATAATGAGCCCTGTGTGTGTGTGTGGGGGGGGGGGGGGGGGGGCGGTGGTGGTTTGCGACTGAAGAAGCAACTCTAGATTTCTCTCATGAGTTGTCACTGGCTCTACAGGGTTTATCCTAATCCCTGTTCTCAGCCAACAAGCTGCATTCTGTCTTTGCAAATGCAAACAGATGATTCTAGTTGAGTTAACTTGGGGGTGGAGGAGAATAAAAGTATAGAATTTTACCCAAACATTTGACCACATCTGCATCCTTGTTGGTCACGGCTGAGGTCTCCCTCCTGGTTACTGGTGGTTTCTCAACTTGTTCAGGGCTATTGTAGTTACTAACAAACAGAGCTGGCTCTGGATGATGAAGTAATGAGCTGTTTCATGGTGGGAGTCCTGAGGAAGATTTTGAGCAGAAATAAGGTGTGTTTTTCTGGGGTGTGGGGAAATTGTGAACAGAAATGTAGCAATACTTCACTTGTGCCACTAGAGGTCAGTTGTAGAGCAACTCCATTGATACCCATTCTCAAAGAACAAAGAAAATTACAGCACAGGAACAGGCCCTTCGGCCCTCCAAGCCAACTTCCCTATTTTTTTTGGAATTGTAATGTGGCCCTGCAATATACAGTGCAGAAATGGGCCATTCAGCCCATCTGGTCCATGATAGCACTTATGATTTTTGTGTGGACCCCTCGTTTCATCCCACAAGCTCCTTCAGTTCTGTTCTTGCTCATATAATTTCCCCTTCAGTTTATCCAAAAATTATTTCAAATACTCCTTGTGCTAGCGAGTTCCACATTGAGTTGGAGGTTTTTCCTGAATTCCCAAGATGGATTTGTTTATGACTGTCTGTCTCTTATTTATCAAGTCTAGTTTTGAATTTGCCACTACGGGGGAGAATCCTTGTTAACTTGTATCAAGCCCCCTCATAATCTTGACGACCTCTCTGAGGCTCTTGTCTAATGCAACAGCCAGGAGGAAAAGAGAGGCTGCTTTGTATAAAGTTCTGATTTAAATTAATGTTATATTGTTGGCCTGTATTTACAAATAAACAGAACGATTAATGCTTGGCCTGTGGAATTTTTTTGAGCACTTACACTTTATGCAGAAACAAGTCTCTCTAAATGTGAAAATGGAAGGTTTCTGCTCATCTCAGAAGCTCCTTCCTGCCTGGGTGTATGCTACGAGGATCATACAGTGCATGTTGACTGTCTTTTTGACCCTTTTTTGTGATTGCAGTGGGAGGTTCTGTTGTGTCCTATGGGCCTACACCTTTTTTCTTTCCTATCACTTTGTACAGTGAGCTCCAAGTGGTCATTGCAGGCATAGTGTAGGTGGGGAGTAATGTTTGAGAGATTGGAGATAGTAGCTGTGTAGTCTTTTATTCATTACAGGGGATGTGAATTTCAGCGGCTGTGTCAGCATTTATTGCCCATCTCCCAACTTGAAGGCAGTGATGAGCTGTTGCCTTGAACTGGTGTTGTGGGTAGATACACCACACCTCTCCCCCCCCCCCCCCCCCCAAAAAAAAACAATTTGAAGGCTGTTGAGAGAAGGAATTCCAAGATTTTTGACCCAGCCGCAATCTAGGAACAGTGATTATACTCACTAGGATAGTGAGTGGCTTTGGGGGGGACGCTGCTTGGACCTGTGAATAGGGAAAGCTCTAAACACATTAACTACATCATCCAACGTCATCAAAAAGGTTTCAATACGAACTTGGTTGGACTGTACCCAAGAGTGCTGTTTGCAATTTTCAGTTCATTTCTCAAGGATACTTTTGTGGGGGGGGGGGGGGGGGGGGGGAGTGCGATGCAAGTTCCCCTGGCCTTGACACCAGAAAGCTGGGACTATTAACGAGATTTTTTTGGGGGAAAATTGGGCCTGTATTTGCTAGAGATTGGATGAAGGACAGGTGATCTCACTCTTCCAAAATTCATGAAATCCTTAAAGGGAGAGATGGAGTAGATGCAGGCAAGATATTAAGGCACTTGAGCAGCGACATGCTGAAACCTGGCAAACAGATGTCTACAAACTGGTGGGGCAGGAGTGAAGCTGCTACTTAAGGAGCGACTCTATAATAAAACCTTCTTCACCGCCCTGTTTACATGTGACTCTACCTTCCAGGAACAATGAATCTACACCACAAACTCTCTTTGTTCAGCAGCACTCCCCAGGACTCTACATTTAAGTGTGTAAGTCCCGCCCTGATTTGCCTTACCAAAATGCAGCACCTCACAGTTGTCTAAATTAAGCTCTCTCTGCCACTCCTTGGCCTAATCAAAGTCCCATTGTACTCTGACACAGCCTTCTTCACTATCCAACGCACCTGCAATTTTGGTGTCATCTGCAAAGTTACCAACCATTCCTCCTATATTCACATCCAAATCATTTATATAAATGACAAAAAACAGTGGACCCAGCAGTGATCCTTGTGGCACACTGCTGGACATAGGCCTCCAGGCTGAAAAACAACCCCCCATTATCACCCTCTGCCTCCTACATTCAAGCCAATTTGGTATCCATAGGGCTACCTCTCCCTGGATTTGGTGTGACCTAACTTTGCTATCTGTCTACCATGCGGAATCTTGTCGAACACCTTGCTGAAGTCCCTATTGACCATGCCCTCATCAACATCCTTTGTCACTTCTTCAAAAGACTCAGTAAAGTTAATGAGCCATGATTTCCATCTCATTCTTCTAGATTCTAATGAATACAGGCCCAACCTGCTCAACTTTTCCTCATAGAAATTCCCCTCCTTGTCCAGGATCAAACAAGTGAATGTTTTCTGTACTGCCTTCAATGCCTGCCTAAGCTTCCTTAGACACGAGGACCGAAACTGTTCACGGTATTCCAAGTGTGGTCTGACTAGTACCTCGCATAGTTTCAGCAAGATCTCCCTATTTTTGTACTCCATTTCCTTTGAATTAAACAGTGGGAGTCACAGTTGATGCAATAATGAACATTGGACATGGACTCTCCAATCACAAGAAATGATGGCAGACCAGCTGTTGTGACCAAGTCTTGTCATTTCATGGTCTGAGGTACGGCCATCGTGGAGGAAGTAAAGTAAATGCTAACAGACTGGACTGAGAGAGGCTAACTGTGCAACACCAGAAATAGAGCCCTGAGATTGAACTGAATGGTGCTGGCAAGGTTAAATTTATGACAGACAGACAAGAAAGAGAGAGACATGTTAGATAGACAATTGATTTATTGAGAAATCATCATGCTAGACAATGCCAAGTTGTGACGATCATACAACTAAACAAGTAATTGTAATTCATTACATGGTTGCGAACAATCATTACAAAATAAAAATGCAATTGAAAATAATTGCACAATTATATTCATTAGAGTGCTCAACTCATTACAAAACATTGGAAAATGCAAATCTTCTTAATTTATGTAATAGAAATAAAAAGTTTCCTGCATTTTATATTGAATTCCGTAATTCATATATTGCCAGGTTGAATTCATTTAATTTTATACATATATAGATCAACACATAATGTTTTACAATCTCGGAATGACTCAAAGCCAATGAAATGCCCTTGAACTTAAGGCACTGTGTCATGTAGGAAATACAGCAGCTAATTTCTGCGCAGCCGGCTCCCACAAACAGCAACCTCATCTGGGTAAGATCTTCTGTTGATTCAGAGATAATTATGCAACCGAGGAAAGCAGGGAGAACTCCTGCCATGTCCTCGGCTAAAATAGCAGCTAGGGGAGCTATTACTTCCACTTGAAGAGTTTGATAGCCTCGCGTGTGAGACACAGCAGGTAAAAACATGGCAACTGTTTCAGGTTTGCACAGGCAGTG
This sequence comes from Stegostoma tigrinum, assembly GCF_030684315.1. Lineage (NCBI taxonomy): Eukaryota > Metazoa > Chordata > Chondrichthyes > Orectolobiformes > Stegostomatidae > Stegostoma > Stegostoma tigrinum. The sequence continues at coordinate 22,084,410 of NC_081391.1, read as the reverse complement.
CCAGTGGAGAACAATGTCGCTGCCTCTGTATCGGGGCCCAAACGAACAACCCGCTGACTCAGGTAGAAGTGCGAAGCACTGAGCGACAGCTGACATCTGTGAGTTTTGTGACAGGCTGGAGCAAAGCAGCTGATAGACCAAAACACCCTGCGGAGCTTCTGAGCAGGAGGTCAAGTCAATAGCTGACAAGCTGGAAGGAAGATTTTGGAGAACGGGTTTCTCAGCTTCCCTTGCTCCTGACACCTCTTGCTAGCCGACCCTGCCAGACACAATGATTCCTTATCATCAGGGCTAGCTGCAGTTTGAAACAGTGCTGCCGCTGAGGTCAGTTGCAGCATTAGGGTTAGCCAGACATCCTTCACGTGCATTCAAAAATGTAATGTTGACTGTAGGTCTATTACTTTGGGATTGCGCACACAAACAAACATGCTATTCTTACCATAATAACCAAGTGTGGAGCTGGATGAACACAGCAGGCCAAGCAGCGTCTTAGGAGCACAAAAGCTGACGTTTCGGGCCTAGACCCTTTCTGATGAAGGGTCTAGGCCTGAAACGTCAGCTCTTGTCCTCCTCAGACGCTGCTTGGCCTGCTCTGTTCATCCAGCTCCACATTTTGTTATCTCGGATTCTCCAGTATCTGCAGTTCCCATTATCTCTGCTATTCTTACCAGTGAGCCATTCTCCACTCGAGCGTAGAAATTTGAAAGACGATCTGATGGGGATGTTTTATGGTGTTTCAAAGATTGGTAATGGGGTTGAAGGGAAATGATCTGCTCTGGGAGGTGTTCAGGACAAGGGAGCAGCACCTTAAAGTTACAGCAACACCATTCAGGGGCAATGGCAAACACCTCTTCATACAACAAGGTGCTGCAAATCTGCAACTCCCTCTCCCAGAAATAAACTATTCAGCTTGGGAAAACAGTGGGAGTCATAAAATCATTTGGAATAGGAGCTGGAGAAAGCCATTCGGTCCATTGAGCCTGCTTTCCCATTCAATAAGATCATGGCTGTTCAGTTCTGAAGAAGCTTCTCTGGACTCAAAACACTGACTCTGTTTCTCTCTCCACAGATGCTGCAATAAGTTTCTCCATCAATTTCTGTTCCTGTTTAAGATTGTGGCTGATCTGATTGTGACTTTAACTCCACTTAACTATCTGCCCTCCATCACCTTTCACTCACTCTCTTGTCAACTAAAAAGTCTGTCCAATCAAACTGGAACATATTCAATGACCCAGCTCTCTCAAGTGCCACCATCTCTGCGGATGAGAATTCCCTGGGCTAATGGCAATCTGAGAGAAGAAATTCCTTCTCATCTCCACCTCAAACTGGAGACTCCTCATTCTGAATCTGTGCCTCCCTAGTTCTAGATTCCTCCACAAGGGGCACATCCTCCTGGCATCCACCCTCTCCTGCCCTCTCAGAATCTTATAGGTTTCAATAAGGTCATTACTCATTCTAAACTCCAATAAGCACAGGCACAATCTACTTAAACTTTCCTGAAAAGACAAACTCTCCAACCTGGGAATCAGTTCATTCAACATTCTCTGGACTGCTTCCAATGCAATATATCTCAAGGAGATCAAAAATGTATGCAGTACTCTAGTTGTGCTCTTGCCAACATCCTGCACAGTTGTAACAAGACTTTCCTACTTTAATATTACAGCCACTCTTGCAATAAAGGCCCATATCCCATTTACCTTTCACATTAGGGTGGCACGGTGTCTCGCTGGTTAGCACTGCTGCCTCACAGCACCAGGGACACAGCATCTGTGAAGAGAGAAACAGAGTCAGTGTTTGGAATTCAGTGAATCTTCTTCAGAACTGAACAGCCATGATCTTATTGAATGGGAAAGCAGGCTCAATGGACCAAATGGCTTTCTCCAGCTTCTATTCCAAATGATCTCATGACTCCCACTGTTTTCCCAAGCTGAATAGTTTATTTCTGGGAGAGGGAGTTGCAGATTTGCAGCACCTTGTTGTATGAAGAGGTGTTTGCCATCGTCTCCGAATGGTGTTGCTCTAACTTTAAGGTGCTGCTCCCCTTGTCCTGAACATCTCCCAGAGCAGATTGTTTCCCTTCCACTCTTGGGTGACTGTCTGTGTGGAATTTGCACGTTCTCCCCATGTCTGTGTGCATTCCCTTCCACATTCCAAAAATGTGCAGGCTAGGAGGATTGGCCATGCTAAATTGCCCTGTAGTGTCCAAGGATATGTAGGCTAGCTGGATTAGCCATGGGAAATGCAGGGTTATTGGGCAGTTGGGGGATGCTCTTTGGAAGGCCAGTGTGGACTTGATGGGCTGAATGGCCTACTTCCACAGTGTGGTCATTCTGTGATTATTTTTTGTAACTGCATGCTAACATTTTGTGATTTCGATACAAGGACACCCAGCTTCCTCTGCATTTTCCAGTCTCTCTCTATTTAAATAATATTCTACATTGCTATTCTTCCAGCCAAAATGGATAGGTAATGTAACATTTTCCTGCATTATATTCCATATGACAAACTTCTGCCCATTAAGTTAACCAGTGTATATCCATTTGTAGACTTTTTGTACCATCCTCTCATCTTAAAGTCCAGCTGTCTATACATCATCTGTAAATTTGGTTACAATATATTTAGTCCATTGAAAATGTCAAAACTCGGACTAATCGATTTTTGTTAAGCTATTATGGAGTGTTAGTGGGTAGATGGAGTTAAGAAACCATGATCTAATTGAATCGTGGAACAGGATTGAGGAGATGAACAGCTATTTCTTATGCTTGTGAAACAGCACATCTAAATAAGTCCTGCAGCTAGATTCAAATGTTCTTAAGAACCACTACTTATAACTTGGCATCGCAAGCTAACATGTTGGTGAGCTAATGGGGCATTCCTCTCAACTATGATGTTTCAATGATTCAGTGGATGAGACAAGAAAATTAAATGCTATGATTTTATTTTAATGATATGTCTTTAAGACAGCATTGCTTTTCATAATAGTTGCTTGCAATTTGGAGTCTTGCTCTGTAAGTGTTTATTTCTGATTTATTGGGGCTTCCATTGTTGTCAAAAAAAATACTGTTGATGAATAAGACAGGCCATTGGGACATACTCGTGTATTTGGCACTCGACATGAACCACCCAACAACTTTTCTGCTGAAGGGTCAGGCCCGAAATGTCAGCTTTTGTGCTCCTGAGATGCTGCTGGGCCTGCTGTGTTCATCCAAATCCACACTTTGTTATCTTGGATTCTCCAGCATTTGCAGTTCCCATTACCTCTCTCCACCCAACAGCTAACAGCTATTCCTAATGTAACCCAACCCCCTCAAATCCTTCAATTCCATTCCAGTGTACAGTACTCCCAGGTATCATTTATTCTACATATAAGACACTTGAACTCTTCAATTAGATACAAGTCAGTAACTCAGCCTAGGTACCTGTTGTTCAATATTTAATGCCCTGAACCCTTCATTAGATTCCAGTCCGTAATTCCACCGCCCCCCCCCAGCTAATTGCTATTCCATGTATAAACCATCCTGAACCTCTTGATTAAATTCCAGTCTGTAACTCACTCCTGGGTATCTGTTATAAACCTAAAGAACTACAGATGCTGTAAATCAGGAACTAAACAAAGTTGCTGGAAAAGCCCAGCAGGTCTGGCAGCATCTGTGAAGGAAAAAAACAGAGTTAATATTTCGGGTCCAATGGCCCTTCCTCAGAACTGATGGTGGCTGGGAAAACATCAGTTTATATGCAGAAAATAGGGAGGTGGGTGGGGTAGGGAGTAAACAATAGGATAGAGCCCAAGGAGAGAGAAAGACAGTTGGACAGACAAAAGAGTTGCTAACGTTCAGGCTGGGAGGGTGAATATGAGATAACAAGGTGTGAAGCTGGATGAACATGGCCAAGCAGCATCAGAGGAGCAGGAAAGCTGATGTTTCGGGCCTAGACTCTTCTTCAGAAATCTATACTATCTCTGGGAGGATGAATAGTTGTTAATGGGGACTGTTAGTGACTAATAACAGGTAGTGTGTAATGGCAGGCTATGTGGGAACAAGCCCTGGTGTGTGGGGTAGGGACTGGGACAGGGGAGAGTTTAGGCCCTGAAATTATTGAACTTAATACTGAGTCCGGAGGTTTGTAGGGTCCCCAAGCGGACAATGAGGTGTTGTTCCTCCAGCTTGTATTGGGTTTCGCTGGAACACTGCAGCAAGCCAGAGACAGAGATGTGGGGCAGGGAGCAGGGTGGTACGTTAAAGTGGCAGGCAACAGGTAGCTCAGGATTTTTATTGCGAGCAGAGCGTACCATCCCACCAGCATCCACATCCAGAAGATCATCAGATGCCATTTCCACCACCTCCAGCGAGATGCCACCACCAGATACATATTCCCCTCCCCTCTATTGTCTGCCTTTTGCAGGGACTGTTTCTCCCAGGACACCCAGGTCCACACTTTCTTTTCTGCAACACTTCCCCACAGCCCTACGGGACCCTCCCCTGTAACCAGCGAAGGTGCAATACCTGCCCATTTATCTCCTCCCTCCCCTGTATCCAAGGGCCCAAACATTCCTTCCAGGTGAAGTAACACATCACTTGCACCTCCCAGAATCTTGTCTACTGCATTCGCTGCTCACAATGTGGTCTCCTCTACATTGGGGAAATGAAGCATAGACTGGGTGACCATTTCACAGAACATCTATGTTCTGCTCACTAAAAAGACCCTGAACTACCCATTGCCTGCCACTTTAACACATCACCCTGCTCCCTGGCCAATATCTCTGGCTTGCATCAGTGTTCCAGCGGAGCCCAACACCTCATTTTCCACTTGGGGAGCCTACACCCTCCTGACCCAATATTGTGTTCAATAATTTGAGGGCCTAAATGCTCTCATGTCCAAGGCCCCTACCCCACACACCAGGCCTTGTTACCACATAGCTTGCCATTACACACTAGCTAACAAAGTGTGGAGCAGTTCCACACTTCATTATCTCAGATTCTCCAGCAACTGCAGTTCCCATTATCTCTCATTACACACCCCCTGTTGTTAGTCACCTACAGTCCCCATTAACGACTACTCACCCTCCCAGCCTGATCGTTAGCAACTCCTTTATCTGTCCAAGATAATAAAATGTGAGGCTGGATGAACACAGCAGGCCAAGCAGCATCTCAGGAGCACAAAAGCTGACATTTCGGGCCTAGACCCTTCATCAGAGATGCTGCTTGGCCTGCTGTGTTCATCCAGCCTCACATTTTATTATCTTGGAATTCTCCAGCATCTGCAGTTCCCATTATCTCTGATACTCCTTTATCTGTCCAACTGACTTTCTCTCTCTTTGGGCTCTATCCTATTGTTCACTCCCTACCCCACCCACCTCCCTATTTTTTGCATATAAACTGATGTTTTCCCAGCCACCATCAGTTCTGAGGAAGGGTCACCGGACCCGAAACGTTAACTCTGTTTGTAACCTTCGCAGATGCTGCAGACTTGATGAGCGTCTCCAGCAACTTTGTTTTTGCTCCTGATTTAAAACATCTGCAGTTCTTTAGTTTTTATTTTACTTTGTTTTTGTTCCTGGGTATCTGTTATTCTCTATATAAACCCCTTGAACCCCTCGACTAGATTCCAGTCTGTAACTCACTCCTGTGTATCTGTTATTCCATATGAAAACTACCCCAAGCTTGTTGATTAGATTCCAGTGTGTAACTTCCCCCTGGGTATCTGTTATTCTACATATAAATCACCCCAAACCCCTCGATTAGATTCCAGTCTGTAACTTTCCCCTGGGTATCTGTTATTCCATATATTAACTCCCTGCCCCCCTCAATTAGATTCCAGTCTGTAACTTCCTCCCAGGTATCTGTTATTCTACATATAAACCACCCCAAACCCCTCGATTAGATTCCAGTCTGTAACTTCCTCCCAGGTATCTGTTATTCTACATATAAACCACCCCAAACCCCTCGATTAGATTCCAGTCTGTAACTTCCTCCCAGGTATCTGTTATTCTACATATAAACCACCCCAAACCCCTCGATTAGATTCCAGTCTGTAACTTCCCCCTGAGTATCTGTTATTCTACATATAAACCACCCCAAACCCCTCGATTAGATTCCAGTCTGTAACTTTCCCCTGGGTATCTGTTATTCCATATATTAACTCCCTGCCCCCCTCAATTAGATTCCAGTCTGTAACTTCCTCCCAGGTATCTGTTATTCTACATATAAACCACCCCAAACCCCTCGATTAGATTCCAGTCTGTAACTTCCTCCCAGGTATCTGTTATTCTACATATAAACCACCCCAAACCCCTCGATTAGATTCCAGTCTGTGACCTCCTCCCAGGTATCTGTTATTCTATATATAAACCCGCTGAACCCCTTGACTGGATTCCAGTGTGTAACCCACTCCCAGGGATCTAATATTCTATGAAGCTGGTCCAGTGATTATTTCTGTTTATGTACTCGAGTGAAGAGCCTGGATTGCTAGATTCCATGACTTAAAGCTTTCAGACAGCTTTAATTTAAGCTCTCTGTATACTGTCCAATAATCCCATTGCAGTCTGCAACTAATTGAAGTCAGTCTCATGCCAATTGGTCCCATGGTGAAGCCCGCTTTGTTTTTCTGAATTGTTCTGTTGTTTACACGTCATAATCATTATTCACGTACTATAAAACTGGCATTTGAGATATTTGGTACTCTGGTCTCTGGGAACTGAATTGTATTGAAATGGAAACTGGTGCGAACAACTGAAAGCCTCTCTCCCCAGAAAGGCTGGTTGATTGAAATGTCAAGGCTGAGATCAGCTGGTTTGGATTGGGTGAGAGTATGGATGGCAATGGGGTTAAGGCAAAGTAACTTGAGCTGGGGTACAGGAACAAAAACAAAGTTGCTGGAAAAGCTCAGCAGGTCTGGCAGCATCTGTGGAGGAGAAAACAGAGTTAATGTTTCAGGTCTGGTGGCCCTTCCTCAGAACAGATATGGGGTACAGATCAGCCATAGCCTTTTTGGGCTGGGAGGAGAAGGTTTTGGAAGGGGACATGAGGGGCAAAGTCTTTTACACAGAGTGGTTCATGTGTGGAATGGGCTGCTGGGGGATGTTGTGGATGCTGGTACGGTTTGGAGGACATTTAGATAGCTTCATGAATTGGAGGGGTTTGGAGCGATATGGGCCAAGTGCTGGCAGTTGGGCTTGTTTAGTTTGGGAACATGGTCGGCATGGATTGATTGGATCTAAGGGTCTGTTTCCAGGCTGTATGACCCTATCTGATTGAACTGCAGAAGAGACAATGGCAGGATGAATGTCCTCCATCTGCTCTTGTGTTCCTACATACAGTCAACAGTGGGCTAGAGGGCACAATGCCTACATTCGACCTGCACCTCCATCCATTACAAGTAGCTCTCCCAACTTTGTCATTTGCAATTCCGCTGTTCTGTTTCTTATTCGTGTCCATATCAAGACTCCGCCATAAATGAGTCAAAACTTCAATCACTCCATGGGGTTGTTGTTCCACAAGAATCTTCTTTACAGCAGAGTTGTTGCCAACTAATGGTTTACTAATGCCCTTCAGGGAAGGAAACTGCCATCCTTACCTGGTCAGGCCTACATGTGACTCTCAGCCCACTGCAATATGGTTATCTCTTAACTGCCCTCTGGGCAATTGGGGATGGGCAATAAATGCCGATCTAGCCAGCAATGCCCTCATTCCATGACTGAATAAAGAAAGCTTTACTTGGGTCAGCAGGGACAAGTTGGGCCAAACGGCCTCCTTCTGTGTTGTGTCATTTCTATGGTTCTATTTGGAACAGCTCCATCCACATAAAAAAACTCCAGGAGGAGCTTTTTTCTGGATTGTTGTTATACAATTCCACACACTACAATCATATCTCGTAGACCCAGCTACTACCTCTTAGGAGATAACAATATCTCTTACCTAGTGTTAGTACAGTTAACTAGTCTTGAACTCGTAAGACCCTTGAAGCAGAAGTAGGCCATTCAGCCCATCAAGTCTCTTCCACCATTCAATGAAATTGTGGCTGATCTGATAATCCTTAGCTGCCTTTTCCCCATAACTCTTGATTTATTTAATGATTAAAAATTTGATCCACGGAGGTTACTGGTATGGCGTGGTGAGGGTCTAATCACCAGTAAGCCTTCAGTAGATGAAACATCTACTTGGGTAACAAGAAGTAGTTTATTATTTAATAGACAGATAACAGATTACTACAGAGGACTGGCAAAGCTCGGTCATTAAGTATATGCAAGGCTGAGCTGGAGAGATTTTTAATGAGTAAGGTAATAAAGGGTTATGGTGAAAAGGCTGGAAAAGGAAGCTGAGGATCATCAAATCAGCCATGATCTCATTCAATAGTGGAGCAGACTTGATGGGCTGAATGGCCTACTTCTGCTTCAACATTCTACAGTCTTATAAGTTTAACTCTAGTTACATACATTAACACTAGGTGGAAGACATAGTTATCTTTTCAGAAGTAGTAGGTAGGTACATGTGACACGATTGTACTGACTAACAACAAATAATAACCTGGAACAAAGCTCCTCTTGGAGTTATATAAGTGGGCGGAGCTATTCCAAATAGAACCACAGAAATGATGCAACACAGAACGGGGCCATTTGGCCCATCTTGTCCATGCCGACTCAAATGCCCTTTTTAATCCCATCTTCCTGCACATGGCCCATAGCCCTGCAGTTTATAGCACTTATGGTGCAGATCCAGGAGTTTAGGGTTTCTGCCTTCACCATCAACTCAGGCCGCAAATTCTAGACATTCACCAACCTCTGTGTAAAAATGTCTTTCCTCATTTCCCCTCTAATTCTTCTGCCATTTAGCTTGAATCTATGACCCCTGGTTTTTGAATTCCTGCCAGGGGAAACAGGCTTCTCCTGTTTACTCTATCTCTACCACCAACAATTTTGTATACCTCAATCATGTCACCCCCTCAGTTTTCTCTGTTCCCTGCCCCTCTCCTATCTCTCCACATAGCCACAAATCTCCAGCCCTGGCAACACTCTTGCGAATCTTCTCTGCATTCTCTCCACAGCAGCTACGTCCTTCCTGTGATAAGGTGACCAGAACTGCACATAATACTCCAATTGTGGTCTCAAATTTTTTAAGTTAACCCTTGCAAGCCAACTGCCTCATACAACCGTGGGTTTATGTTAAGACTAGTCAGAATAAAAAAAAAGACAAGTTGATCAGAGACAACAAAGTGTGGAGCTGGATGAACACAGCAGGCCAAGCAGAATCTTAGGAGCACAAAAGCACAAGTTGATCATCCTCCCTGATGGTCGACATGTTCAGCGACCAATGATAGGAATCTGGAAGAGCAGAGTTGAAGGTGGGAGCTCATGCAATGCTAACTCCAGGAATATGTCCAACTAGAGTTGACAAGGCTATTCTGCAGATCACTTGAGAGGCATCATTGACATTGGTGCCTTTGGGTCAAAAATGTTGTGACAACTTCCTTCAAGATATTAAAGAGACAGCGGGTGTGGAATATAGATCTATCGTGTACAGCCTGATGGGTGCTTACTGGAAGGAGGTCGTAATTCAGGTCGAGGTTCTGTCCCAGGCAAGTCTAGAGACTAGAGGGCTTGAGTTATAAGGAGAGGCTGAATGGCCTGGGACTTTTTTTTCCCCTGAAGCATTGGCAGCTGAAGGATAACCTTATAGAGGCTCATAAAAATCCCCAGGGGTAAGGGAGTCGAACACTAGAAGACATAGGTTTAACGTGAGAAGAGAAAATTTAAAAGAGACTTGGAGGGACAACATTTTCATGCAGAAGGTGGTGAGTAAACAGAATGAGCTGCCAGTGAAAGTGGTAGAGGTGGGTGCAATTATAACATTTAAAAGACATTTAGACCGGTACATGGATGGGAAAGGTTGAGAAAGATATGGTCCAAATGCAAACAAATGGGACTAGTTAAATTTGGTAAACGTGGTCGGCTTGGATGAGTTGGACCAAAGGTCTGCTTCTGTGCTGTGACTTTACAAGATGGAAAGGGCGAAAACCAGACATTTAAACAACATTTCAGAAATTGTTGCAATACCGTGGCACTTAATGAAAAATGAAGACAGTCCCAGCAAAACTGCAATGATTAGTCAGTGATAATGGGAACTGCAGATGCTGGAGAATCCAAGATAATAAAATGTGAGGCTGGATGAACACAGCAGGCCAAGCAGCATCTCAGGAGCACAAAAGCTGACGTTTCAGGCCTAGACCCTTCATCAGAGAGGGGGATGGGGTGAGGGTACCAGGTACCACAGCCACATCACCTTCCTCAGCACCTGCCTATGGAACCGGATCATCCCCAATGGACTACAGTCTACATTCCAGCCTTCCCAATTTGGCCCCAACTGTGACCACCTCGACACCCAGAGCATTCAGACCCTTCAGAAGCGTTTCTCCCTGCGAGTCCTGAAACAGACACTCGCAGCCATGCGCCGGCACCTCCAGACACTGCAATCCAGCCTGCCCCAGCCCAGAGCCTCCCTCTCCCAGACCTGCAGCCCAATGGTATCAATGTGGACTTCACCAGCTTCAAAATCTCCCCTTCCCCCACCGCATCCTAAAACCAGCCCAGTTCGTCCCCTCCCCTCACTGCACCACACAACCAGCCCAGCTCTTCCCCTCCACCCACTGCATCCCAAAACCAGTCCAACCTGTCTCTGCCTCCCTAACCTGTTCTTCCTCTCACCCATCCCTTCCTCCCACCCCAAGCCGCACCTCCATCTCCTACCTACTAACCTCATCCCACCTTCTTGACCTGTCCGTCTTCCCTGGACTGACCTATCCCCTCCCTACCTCCCCACCTATACTCTCCTCTCTACCTATCTTGTTTTCTCTCCATCTTCGATCCGCCTCCCCCTCTCTCCCTATTTATTCCAGAACCCTCACCCCATCCCCCTCTCTGATGAAGGGTCTAGGCCCGAAACGTCAGCTTTTGTGTTCCTGAGATGCTGCTTGGCCTGCTGTGTTCATCCAGCCTCACATTTTATTATCTTGCAATGTTTAGTCACATTAGTTTGACTACTAACAGCTCGGAGTAATGCTTTCTTTTGGATATCTTTGCATTGTTGTTGCAAGAGTTCTTTCAGATGTTTTGCCTTCTTTGTTTTCTTGGACTGAAAGTCTGTTTTTACCCACACCTTCTCCCACTGCACCTGCTGTTTTTTTGACTTGCAAGAGGTAAGTCCTCAGTGTGGGAATTTCTCCAGGAGTTCCTAGAAATAAAGGAAGGAATTGTAGCTCTGTGGCATCACTCCTAACCTTACAATATTCCAAAGTGATGTATCGCCAATGGAGCACTTTCTGAGGTGTAGTCACCATTTCAATATAGGAAACAGAGCAGCCAATTTGCACACAGCAAGCTCCCATAAACTGTAACGACTGGCTCAGTGGTTAGCACTGCTGCCTCCCAGCTTCAGGGGCCCAGGTTCGAGTCCAGCCTTGGGTGACTGCTTGTATGGAGTTTGCACATTCTTTCCTTGCCTGTGCGGGTTTCCTCCCACAGTCCAAAGATGTGCAGGTTAGGTGGATTTGCCATGGGAAATTGCCCATAGGGATGTGTAGATTAGGGGGACGGGTCTGGGTGGGATGTTCTGAGGTTTGGTGTGGATTTCTTGGGCTGAAGGGCCTGTTTCCACACTGTAGGGATTCTATGATCAGCTTTTCTTTGAAGTGATTGTGTTTGAGAGATTGGTGCCAGCCCAGAGGGAAATGGTCCCTCCATCTTCTGCCTCTGCTCTTGAAAGATAATAAGTGGGAACTTTTACATACTTGTGAGGTTTCTCCACAGACAGACAGCATGTGACAGTGCCAACCGTGGATACTCCAATCTATAGACAGAAGGACACTGTCAAATTCAGGATAAAGGACTGTGAGGAGCTTGCACAGAGGAAATGGGGATGTACTGGAGGCTTTGTCAGGCTTTAAAAACTGACAAATCCGCTGCCCTTGTTGAGCTGCATCCCAGGCTGCTGTGGGAGGTGAGGCAGGAAATTGCAGGGACTCTGACACACATTTTTAATTCCTGTCTGGCCACAGGGGACGTGCCAGAGGACTGGAGGATGGCTAATGTGGTTCCACTTTTCAAGAAGGGTGGTAGAGATGAACCAGGGAATGACAGACCGGTCACATCTCAGATCAGTGGTAGCGAAACTACTGGAGAAAACCCTGAAGGAGTGAATTCATACCCACTTGGAAAGGCACGCATTAATGAGGAATAGTCAGCATGGTTTTGTCAGAGCGAGGTCATGCCTAACAAACCTGTTAGAATTTTTTGAAAATGTGATCAAGTGGGTGGATGAGAGAAGTTCTGGTGATGTAGTTTCTACAGATTTTAGCAAAGCTTTTGAAAAGGTCCCACATGGGAGATTGATAGAGAAGGGTAAAGCACATCAAATTGAGGGAAACTTGGTGAGATACATCAGTAACTGGCTCAGTAGTAATTAACAAATGGTAGAGGCAGAAGACTGTTTGAGTGACTGGAGGCCAGTATCTCGTGGTGTTCCATAGGGATCAGCATTGGGATACTTCTTGTTTGTTAAATATACAAATGGAATGGATATAAGTTTGCAGATTGGTAGACTGGTTAAAGACGAAGAAGATGGTTGCAGGTTACATGAAGAAGAGCAGGGAAGACTGAGGGGGGGATAGATGGAGGTGTGTAAGATTATGAGGGGGTATGGACAGGCGAATAGGGAGCAGCTGTTCCTCTTGGTTGAGGGCTCAATGATGAGGGGGCGTGGTTTTAGGGTAAGGGGCAGGAGATTCAGATGGCATTTGGGAAAAGACTTTTAGGTGCAGTGGGAATCTGGAATGCACTGCCTGGAAAGATAGTTGAGGCCAGAAACCTGACAATGTTTAAAAATTATATGGATGACCACTTCAAATATCACAACATTCAAGGATATGGGACAAGTGCAGGAAATTGGGTTTAGTGAGCTGTAGTGATTGTAATGAGGGCCAGGTGGATCTCACTGACGATGAGATCCTTGATTGGGGCTGTTAACCTGGGCCAATCAGGGAGCCCTGACTGACAGATATAAACAGTAGATTCAGAGAGTTGCCTCATTCTAGGGACTGGCTCTGAGCTGGCTGGTCAGAGCCCATGTACTGGACACAGGTAAATAAAGGGTGACTTGGCGATGGGATACTGGCACTTATGCAGTTATTTCATACATCTTTAGTGGCAGTTATGTCAATGCTGACTTGATGGGCCAAAGGGCTTTTTTTTTTCCTTTGTATGAATCTGTGAAATTCACCCAGCTCTAAAACCTCCCATCATAGGTCTGATACTATGAAAGTGATTAAACTGCATTGGTTCAACACCCTGGTTTTCACAATCAAATTCTTAGCAACTGCTCTCTCTCTCTCTCTCTCTCTCTCTCTCTCTCACGTACACAAATGCCATTGTATCTCCCTGGTTTCACTTTCAGGATTACTCAATGTATGTTTATCTACAATCTGAAAGCGCTGGCTCCCAGCTTCTCAAAATAAAGCTAATTAAACCTTGGCACCAGTGTTAGGCTTTTGGAGTTTGTGATCGCAGCTACCTAATATAGACAGCTGACCATCTGTAAGCCATTTTCAGGTAGTTCATTGAGTTTGTTAAGAAGTAGCAGTTCAATTAGACAAAGAAAGGAAAAGTAGCACCTGTGAACAGTTGGCAAATGGCAGGGCCCTGGGTAGCTTAGAGGGACTTTGGGGTATTATTCACAGAACTGTGAAGTTGGCGGAGCATGTGAATAGGCTGGATAAGAAGGCATATGTGGGAGATTTGCTTTCATCACTCGTGGCATAGAGTATAAAAGCAAGGAGGTAATGTTGGACTTGTACAGAGCTTTGGTCAGATTACAAATTCTAAAGTCATTTTGTACCATGGACAAGTCACTGCAGTGAGGCCCTATGGTTTGAAGTGACAAGGCAGGTAGTCCCTATTGCTGCGTGAGGGGATGTGAGTTCAAGCCCTACCTGTTCCACAGGTATATAATAACATTGCCCTGCAGGCTGTTTAGAAAAATGCATTATGAGTTTTGAGAAGATTTGTAGCTCTGGTTGAGTTTCTGGATGTGAGTTTGCTCGCTGAGCTGGAAGGTTAGTTTTCAGACATTTCGTCACCATTCTAGGTAACATCATCAGTGAGCCTCCAGTGAAGCGCTGGTGTTATGTCCCGCTTTCTATTTATCTATTTAGGTTTCCTTGGGTTGGTGATGTCATTTCCTATGTTGGTGATGTCATTTCCTGTTCTTTTTCTCAGAGGGTGGTAGATTGGCTCCAAATCAATGTGTTATTTTACCCCACCAACTCCATTTTAATTTATTCCCGTCCCTATCTTCCCCTTGTTATTGTTGCACTGCCCCTGATGGCCAGTGCTTCTAATTCATTAATTGTTTAAGTAGAGAGACTAGTAACTTGGTGGTGGTCTAATAAATAAAAGAGCTAGCTATATAAAGGCTATTAGGGTGCCATGATAGTATCCCTGCCTCTGAGTTAGAAGTCCTGTTTTCAAGTCCCACCTACTGCAGAAATGTGTAATAACAATTCTGGGCATGTTGACTAATATTATAGAAGAGCTGGATACTTCTATGGAGGTAGGGGTGCACTATTTCCATTTTGACTTACACCCCTCTCTCTTTTCTGACCCTTCCTTTTCAGTTGATACTGCCCACCAGGTTAGCTTAGTTGGCTGGATGGCTGGTTTGTGATGGAGAGTGATGCCAACAGGGTGGGTTCAATTACTGCACCAGCTGAAGTTACCACAAAGGAGTCTCCAACTCAACTTCTCCCCTCACCTGAGGTGAGGTGACCCTTAGGTTAAACCACCACTAGTCGAACTCTTCTAATGAGACAGCAGCCACAAGGTTCAGTTGCTTACCTGTTTAATCCACGAGCAGAGAGTCAGGGGACTTTTTGTTCACTCCTATGCTGCATTCAGTGCTCTCAAGACTATGTCCATCTTTCTAACATTGTTGGCTCCTACATTGTCTCCTCAGCACCTTCAGACCCAATTCCTCTCAACTCCGCACCAATCTGTTAGAGTCTTTGGAAAAATCTAGTAAGTAATTCATCAACATCAATTATGATGCCACAGGCCATTTACTCCAGATGTTGTGATTTACCATGGTGGCTGTTGTAGGGACCAATATAGAGTCATATGGCACAGAAAGAGACCCCTCGGTCCTACCAACCATGCTGACCATAATCCCAAACTAAAATAGTCCCACTTGCCTGTGTTTGGCCCATATCTGTAATATTTTTTATTCGTGTGCTTATCCAATTGTCTTTTAAACATTATAACTGTAACTCATCCACCACGTCCTCTGGAAACACATTCCGCACACAAACCACTCTCTCAGTAAAACAAAATTGTCCCTCATGTCTTTTTAAAACAATTTTTCCTCTCACCCTAAATATAATCGTGCAATCTCCCAGCCTAGGGAATAGGCACTTGCCATTCCCCTTCTGTTTATCCCTCACGATTTTATACACCTCTCTAAGGTCATCCCTCAACCTCCTACGCTCCAGTGAAAAATGTCCCAGTCTCTCCCTATAACTCAAAGCCTACATTCCCAGCAACATCCTGGTAAATCTCTTCTGAACCTTCTCCAGCTTAATAGTCCCCTTCCTACGGCAATGTGACCGGAACTGGACTAAGGAAGAGGTCTCACCAACATCCTATACAACCTCTAAATGGGATCTGGGAGCATATAAAGAGGACAGTCAGTCAATCCAGACTAGCGGCCCCTCAAAGTAATGGTACTTTCTGTATAAACCTTAATTGTATAGAAAATTTGTGTAAATCTATTAATCAGGTCAACTTGCACAGTTGGAAAATTAAGCTGCTCTGTCCATGATTTTCCTGGAATTCCAATGGCAATTTTGCTGAGCTCCTTATGTAGTATCTGTCTTAAATCTTTAATACAATTCCCACTTCCCAGATAGCTCATTCCCAGATATCCATCACTCTATTTTTAAATCACCCGAGCCCCTAATTAGATTCTAGTCTACAACAATTTTTTAGGTAACCATTATATTTTATGTATATAAATACATACAAGTCTCCAAGGAAGATTAGGTTTCAAGCTGTAACTGTACGATCTGGATAGCCATTATTCTGCAAACTACCATCTGCAGCTCAGTGGGTAGTATTTTCACTTCTGAGTCAGATATTTACAGGTTCAGGTTCCAGTCCAGAGAATTGGGCTGGTCACCTAGGTGGACAATCCCAGTGCTATACTACTGGCGGCACTGTCTTACACCTGAGAGATTTAAACTGAGGCCCTGTCTACCTCCTGAGTTGATGTCAAACAAACATTGATTTGAGGAGGGGCATTCCTTGTCACACTGTGGTTTATTGGAGCTTGCTGTGTACAAATGGCTGTATTTTACACTGAGCTACTTAATTAGCTCTAAAATACTTTGGAAGGTCCTGAGGTCAAGAAAGGCACTTGCCAAGTGCAACCCGCTTTTTTTCTTCTCAAATGCCTCGAATTGCCTTGATCAGATTCCAATTTCCAACTCATGGCGGGGAGCAAAGTGAAAAACCTTTGAATTTTGCAATTTGACTTGAACTTTGATTGTTTTGTACTGTACAGTTTGAGGTGATGTTCACCCGGGGAGACTTTCTTCCTGAGGCACAATCGATTTTAGTTTTAGCCTCGATACCATCTCAGGGCCCAGGCCTAGCTCTGGCCTCAGGCTTTCTCCTTCATCAGGCCCTTATATACTGCAGAAGAGAACAACAGTAAGCTCACATTCTGAACCAATGCTGGTCTACGTAGCATCGTTCTTCAAAGGTACTCCAGAGAGTTCTAGCTGTGTAAGACCTTAAGGCATCGGACCAGAAATGGGCCATTCAGCCTATCAAGTCTGCTTCGCCAGTTAATGAGATGATCGTTGATCTCATAATTCTTAACTCTGCTTTCCGCTTTTCCCCATAACCCTTGATTCCCTGCCTGATTAAAAATCTATCCATCTAAGCCTTGAATATCTTATCATCCTGGCATCTATAGCTTTCTGCGGTACAGAATTCCACACATTCACTACCCTCTGAGAGAAAATGTTCCTCCTCATTTCTGACTTAAAATGAACCTTTTACTCTGAGATAATACCCTCGGGATCCCACGAGGAGAAACAACCTTTTGCATCTACCCTTCTAAATCCCCTAAGAATCCTATAGTTCTAGCAAGATCACTTCTCATTCCTCTAAACTCCAATGCATACAGGCCCAATCTACTTATCCTCCACTCATAAGAAGACTGCTTGGGATCAACCTGTGCTCCAATGGTCAGGAATTGAAACTCAAAAAGGGAAGAATGAATCACAGCCTCCCCAGCTTGCTCGTCACACAGAAATCAGCTCTTTATAAATAAAATAATTCATGCAATTAGAAAGAAAGAACATTTTCACAGAGTGAGTAGTAAGAGTATGGAATGAGCTGCCTGGAAGCATGGGGGATGCAGGATCAATTGAGGCATTCAAAAGAGGCATTGGATGGCTATTTGCATTGAAATAATGTGCAAGGGTTCGGAGAAAAGGCAGGAGATTGGCACTAGGTGACGGCACTCATTTAACGAACCAGCGCATTCCCAATGGACTGAATGGCCTTCTTCTGTATCATAACACTTCTGTGAATTAAGGGCATCAGGCTTCCTTTCCTAAGGGACATTAGAGAACGAGTTGGATTTTTAACAACAATCAATTACGTTTTCAGCATAAGAGACTAACTCATTTATTAAATTCCCTCGGGTAGGGGAGTTCAAAACTAAAGGGCATATTTTTAAGGTGAGAGGAAAGAATTTAAAAGGGACCTGAGGGGCAATGTTTTCATATAGAGGGTGGTGCGTATATTTAATGAAGTATATAGAATGAAATTTGGAGGGATATGGGGCCAAGGGCCGGCAGTGGGACTCATTTAGTTGGGAACATGATTGGCATGGATTGGTTGGACTGATGGGTCTGTTTCCAGGCTGTATGACTCTATCTGATTCAAGGAAATGATAGATGCAGGTATATTTCAGGAAATCCTGGAATTCCCTCCCCAATGACATTGTGGGTCAACCGCACAGCAGGAGGAGTGCAGTGGTTTAAGAAGGCACCTCACCACCACCATACCAAGGACGCTGGCCAGCCAGTGACACCCAAATTGCACCAACAAATAAAACATATGTTACAATATTTGAAAGATATCTGTCCTGCTACATGGACAGGAAAGGTTTAGAGGGATATGGGCTACATTCAGGCACATAACAAGTGGAATTGAGCATAGGAGCAAAGAGGTCCTTCTGCAGCTGTACAGGGCCCTGGTGAGACCGCACCTGGAGTATTGTGTACAGTTTTGGTCTCCAAATTTGAGGGAGGACATTCTTGCTATTGAGGGAGTGCAGCGTAGGTTCACGAGGTCAATTCTCGGAATGGCGGGACTATCATATGTTGAAAGATTGGAGCGACTGGGCTTGTATACTCTTGAGTTTAGGAGGATGAGAGGGAATCTGATTGAGACGTATAAGATAATTAAGGGATTGGACACTTTGGAGGCAGGAAGCATGTTTCCGCTGATGGGTGAGTCCAGAACCAGAGGACACAATTTAAAAATAAGGGGTAGGCCATTTAGAACAGAGTTGAGGAAAAACTTCTTCACCCAGAGAGTGGTGGATATATGGAATGCTCTGCCCCAGAAGGCAGTGGAGGCCAACTCTCTGGATACTTTCAAGAAAGAGATAGATAGAGCTCGTAAAGATAGTGGAATCAAGGGTTATGGGGATAAGGAACAGGATACTGATGGTGGATGATCAGCCATGATTGTAATGAATGGTGGTGCTGGCTCGAAGGGCCGAATGGCCTACTCCAGCACCTACTGTATTGTCTATTAGACTAGTTTAGTTTGGGCGATCTAGTCAGCATGGATGAGTTGGACTGAAGGGTCTGTTTCCATGCCATGTGACTCTATGCATTTTGATTCCACTGGTTGGGGATTTGAACCCACATTCAGAAAGTCTTAGCTTGACATTACCATGACACTATGGTCTTCTGTCCATCAGCTAGTGACCCCCACCCTTGGAAAGTGTGAAAGTGAAATGTTTGCTGAGGATAAGTGGGTAGCGATGCTCACTTACAATCAAACATCCCATTCACAGCCCGGAATTAGCCAAGGCCAGGGATACCAGAGCAGAAACAGTTCCTGCACACGATATCTCAGGGCTCTCAGAAACAGAAGTTTCCTTCTACATTTCCCAAGGAGCTCTGTTCACTCTGGGAGGCAGCAGAATGGTCTCAGCTGGTGAACAGAGACTGAGCTTAAGTGCACAGTGACTGCAGAAGATGGTGGCTCAGTGGTAATGTCACTGGGCTTGTAATCCAGAAGCCCAGGAAAATGCTCTGGGGGCCCAGGTTCAAATCCCACTGCAGCAGTTGGTGGAGTTTAATGATCTATTAAATCCAGATTAAAAAGCCAGTTGTTGCAATTGTTGTCTGGTGCACTTATGTCTTTTGAGGGTAAAGGAAATCTGCTGTCCTTACCTGGTCTGGCCTACGTGATAAATGGTCATAGTAAGCTCTTCAGTCAAAGGGATGAGCTGCTGTTGCCAGGGAGTCCACTTTACCAAAGCAGAGAATTACTCCAGTGTATGAGGCCATTCAGCCGATTATATCTCACTCATTACTGAATGCCAATCTCCTGCCATTTCCCATATCACGACACACTATTTACAGTGATACAGCATGGAAACAGACCCTTTGGTCCAACTTGTCTACCGCAACCAGATATCCTAAATCAACATAGCGCCGTTTGGCCCATGTCCATCTGAACGCTTCCTATTCACACACCCACCAAGATGCCTTTTAAATGCTGTAACTGTACCAGCCTTCACCACTTCCTCTGGCAGTTCATTCCATACACACACCACCCTCTGCACGAAAACGTTGCCCCTCAGGTCCCTTTTAACTCTTTTCTCTCTCACCTTAATTCTAGTTTTGGACACCTCTAGCCTGGGGAAAAGACCTTGACTATTCACCCTCTCCATGCCCCTGATGATTTCTGTCCAAATGATGATTGAATGCCTCAGTTCAACCTGCCTCCACCACAATTTCCAGGCAGTGCATACCAAACTCTAACTAGTTGCTGTTTGGAGAAGCTTTTTCCTCACGTCTCTCTCCACAAAAGAATAAGGGACCTGGCTGAAAGGTGGTTTGAATGAATGTGAGTGATCAGGAGTGGGGGTTCAACTGAAACATTCAAAAGGAAACTGGATTGTTGTCTGTAAAAGCAAGAATGGGCACAACATGTGGAAAAGGCAGGAGAATGGCACTAAATCAGTTACTTGCCTTGTGGCACAGTGGTATTGTTCCTACCTCTGGGCCAGTAGATATGGGTTCAAGGTTCCCCTTCACCACCCCCAGCTCCAGAGGTGTATCATTACATCTCTGAACAGGTTGATTTTGAAATAAAAAAGGGCTCTCTCTTTATTCATTCACAGGATGAGGGCATTGCTGCCTAGGCAGTACTTATTGCCCAGAGGGCAGTTAGGAGTCAACCACATTGCTGTGGGTCTGGAGTCACATGTGCGCCAGACCAGCTAAGGATAGCAGTTTCCTTCCCTAAAGGGCATTAGTGAACCGGAAGGTTTTTTTTCCCTGAGCAATCGGAAATAGATTCATAGCCATCATTAGATTCTTAACTCCAGATATTTTCATTAGATTCAAATTTCACCAGCTGCTGTGGCAGGCTTCGAACCCAGGTCCTGGGAACATTATCTGGGTCACTGGACTAACAGTCCAGGTGATAATACTACTAAGCTGTTGCTTCCCAAACTCATGCAGAGAGCAGGTAGAGAAATGATGGGCTGAGAGTTCTACTTCTGTGCCATACTGATTCTGGGATTGTTTACAATCCACTGTTAGCTTTTCCCATCTTCCTTGAGGCACTAAGTGGGGTTTGTAATTGGTGTCCCAGCATTACAATTCCATGTTCCCTCCCAGCATCCCTGGCCATATGCCTGGGGCTATGGAGAGAGAGTTGCCTTCACAAAGCCCTGCCCTAACGACGGCCTCAGGAACTGACCGTGTCCCAGATGTCACAATTATTGGTGTCTAGAAACTGGGAGATAGTAGTTGCTGCATCCCTCTGTGTCTTAGTATTGTTATAAAGTATAGAGGAAGGATATGTAATCCAAATTAAATTAGATTTTCAATTTAATGTTCTCTCTGTTCATCCCTATCAAGGCAGGAGCAAAATCCGATTGGCATCCACTTTTATTAGATTTGCTTCAATGTCTCACTCTCATTCTTTTAGGCAATTCAACAACAAAAGGCATTGCAGTTTGATCTCATCCTGGATCCAAGAGTGGAGTTTTGGGGAAGGCGGGGAAAGGGTGCATGTGGGTGAGAGTCTGGCTGACAGTGGAGGAAAGAGAGTGCGTGTGGGTAAGAGTCTGGGCTGATGGTGGAGTTGGGGAGTAGGAACAGTTATTGGTTGTACACGTGTGGTGGACTCCTCCAATCCTCCTGTCTGCAGGTAGGAGTGGTCTAGGAGCAGAGGGCATTGTCTCAGAATAAAGGGGCACCAATTTAAGATTGTGATGAGGAAGAATTTCTTCTCTCAGAGAACTGAGAGTCTTTGGAACTCTATGCCCTGGATGGGTATGGGGACAGAGTCATAGATGAGAGCTATACTGGTGCATTCACACACACAGAAACAGACCCTTTGGCCCAACTCGTCCATGCCAACTACACTTCCTAATCTGACCTAGTCCTATTGACCAGCATTTGGGCCATATCCCTCTAAACCCTTCCTACTCCTTGTGTATATTCAAGGCTCACATTGATAGATTCTTGATCAGTCAGGGAATCAAGAATTATAGGGAAAGGCCAGGAAAGTGAGAGATGTCGATCAGCCATGATCCTACTGAATTGAGCAGATTTGAGGGGCTGATTGGCCTCCTCCCGTTGCTATTTCTCTTGATCTAATGGGGAGGCTAATGAATTATGCAAAAAAGGGCTCTTTGAGTGATGTGACAGAGTGAGCACATCTGAATTATTGTCATTAAAGTAATGTTAATATACAAATGTTTAAAATTAACCCTCCCCTCTCTGGTTTCTATCACCACAATAGCCAGATCAGCGAAAGCACTGGGGAGTCAAAATGAAGCGTCAGAGGAACTGTCCACTGGACCCGAAACTCTGATATCTCTCTACAGGTGCTGCCAGACCTGCTGAGCTTTTCCAGCAGTCTACTTTTGAGTCTAAATGAAGTCTCATCTCTAATGTGGACCCCTTGCCTCTCTGTAAATCAGGTACTTCTGGTTAAATCTAAAACCCCTGCGCCCCCAACCAAGACATACGGGTGGGGGGGAAAACTGCAATGCTTTATGAGGAGTTAAAAACAGAGAAATGAAAAGGGGCGTCTGCATTGCTTAAAAAAAATACATGCACGGTTATAGAGAGGGAAAGCTCCTATTGCTAAAGCAAAAGCAACCTGTTCCAGTAGCAAAAATCCATCTCTGAGGCTGGTAACTGTGCTCAGTTACGTCATGAACAATCCTCTGCCGCAGAATGATGAAAAAAGCGAGTGAGCAGCCCCAGATACCGGTGCACTGTGTAGCTCTCTCACTGTGAGTCAGATAGGGAAGGAAAAAAGTATATTTGAGTGTGTGTGTCTGTGTGTTGAAGGAAAAATCTTAAAAAAAAACACGCGGCATGAGTTCAAGGACAAATATGTGTCTTCATGTCTAGATAAAAAAAATGAAATTATTTCTTGGGCAATTTGAGTCCCATGTGAGTGCGCGTCAGTGAGAGTGTGTGTATATGTGTGTGTGTGTGTGTGTGTGTAAGAGACAGTGTGTGATACAGAGAAGCCAAAATAGCGAGGAAAATCTTTTTTTGTCACTTTCCAGTGGAACTGGCGATTGCAACAGACCAAGGGAGCAACATTTTGACTGGGATCTTGCAGTTAAGTGAGTATCTCCTTTCCTACTTTGCATATTACAGAACCCTTGATGTAAATCTTAAAAATAAAAAATAAAATAATTAGCAATTTTGTAACTGGGTCTAAACCCCGCCGCGGGCAAGGGAGCAAATGCAAAAGACCTCACTAAATGTTGGAATAAAATATTGTATAACTGGGCTGGAATCGGGATTTGTTTGCAAGCTTTGTATCTAGACCATTGCAAACGAGCTTCTTACCCTCAGGACTGTGAGGCATATGGGTCCATTGATACTGCGTTCTTGAGCAATGCCCATCGATCGGTGCCATGGAAATTACGGGTGACAGTTTCCTTTTGCACAGTTGTAAACATATTGCCTCACTCTATCACCTCCTTTTCACTGCCACAGTTTCAGCCTTTTTAAAAAAAACAGAATAAAAATAATCTGATGTTGGAGATACAGTCCAAGCCTGGCGGAGTGTTGTTTCCTTTGGGCTCTTGTACCAAGGCGGTTTACCGAACGGCTCCTCGTTTCAAGACACACACAATCTTGTCAATGTATTTGCAGACTTAGAAAGCAAGTTGGGGGGTTTCTACAAGACACTGTCTCGAAAGACCACCATCCTCCCCTCCGTCACTGCATCCCGTCTGTTAACGTGACTGTATGTGACAATCGTTGCCAAAAATAAAAGGACCCAACGCCAGCTTCCCGGCTCCCTCTGTAACTGGCTGAGCAGCTTTTTGCAAAATTCACAGGGGCTTTATTTGAAACAAATGCATTTAGCGACACTCAGTGAGCAGCAAAGCGATTGCACTGTGTAACTGGTTTGGCTGACTTTCCCCATCGCTAGTTATAGCTATCTGTTTGTCATCTATTTAACCGTCGATCTCACCTTCTCTGTGTCTGTCTCATTTATTCACTTTTTTTCCAGTCTGCACCCCTGTTTAGTGAGGGAACTGCAACACCGCCACGGGTGGGAGGGCGTTACTACAGCGTGACCAGTTTACATAGAGAGTTTCCATTATATGAAAATCTGTGTGTGTCCGTCTGCCCATTGTCTACCTTCCTTTGCTCTGACATCTGTCTCTATGTTTGCAGCTCAGTGAAACTACATTCTCTCCATCTGTCTCTGCAGCTGTGAATGCCTTACATATGGAGTAGTTTCTGACATATGAATAGGACATAGGAAATTAAATGATAATGAATGAATCTCAAGGAAGGGGTTAAAAGACATGTAAACCAAGAATAGCAATATTTACACAGGCAGTTAATATCTTCAAATTCCCAGAATTGATATTCGTAGTCCCATTCTTTATAGATTTAGATTGTTTGATCATTGATTAACTCTGCATGGGAGTTAAATTAACATTGAGTAAGATTTATGAGAAGTTATTCCTCCCTGCTTTGCAGTCTGCGCTTGCCTGTCTGCTGCTTGGCCTGCTGTGTTCATCCAGCTCCACACTTTGTTATCTTGAATTCTCCAGCATCTGCAGTTCCCATTATCCCTGCCTGTCCAACCTGTTCAGAGATCTTATTCCACATCAGCAAGTAGGACTTGAATTTGGATTTCTTGCCTGCCTTAGAGGTGGGGACATTACCACAGTGCCAGAAAAAAACTCCCCCCTCCCCCGATTACAGCTACAAAATTCTATATCAACTAAAATCATTGTGCACCTGCCTCCCTTCAACTTTACATTGCAAATTCCTCTATCGACCTTTATGATGGAAATGGCCCAAACAAAATTGTCACATTATACCTGCCCATCACAGCACTACACCCATGGGAGGGTATAATCACTGTGTGTTAACTTTACACACAAAATATTCATTATAAATTTGCACATGGGCATTTGTAATGTCAATATGAATAATGTGTAAATACACACAATACAGATTAAAGGGCAGACTGTATACAGTTAAAATAGGGATTGCATTGCCCAAATCTTCCCCACTCTTCACCTCAACTTGACCAGAGGGTCAAATGTGACCTTGGGTTCAGGGTGTCACACCATACTGAATGTGTGCCAACCGCCCCACTAGCTTTTCGTACTGTGAATTCACAAGTCCCAGATTGTAAATGAAAACAGTCCAATGTAAACATGGCACACACTGTAGTTATACCTTCTGACCACTAGAAGTGCCATTTCTATTACTGTAAACATTAGAATATATTTAGAGGTCAAGTTGTCAGAAAATTGGGCTGCTGTCTCATAAGAGAGACACACTTGGTGGCTGTTTAATCTGAGAGATACCACACCTCAGGTGGGCTGAGAAGGACAGTCCTTCATGGTTACCAGTTATTCTAGCCTTTTGGTTCAGCTTCACCAAGTTTGGCCTTGATTTCCCTGATTGACGAGTAGAAACATTAACTGTGCAGTGAAGTGGATGCTCTAATTTCAATTAACTGTTCTTTGTCTGCCTGGTGCACACTCCTTTAGTGAAGAGTTTGCATGGGTTGAGCAGACACACTGTCCCTATAATTTGATGCTGTTCCTGAACAGTAGATCTTCCTTATCCAAGTGCATTATTGTACAGGACTGATTAGACAGTCCTCAGCATGCAGTGATCTGCTGCTCCATCTCATTTTTTGAAATTCATTCTTGGGATGTAGGATCAGAAATTGCTGGAAAATCTCAGCAGATGTGGCAGCATCTGCAGAGAGAGAAACAGTTAGCATTTTGAGTCTGATATGACTCTTCCTGGGTACGAACTTATGTTCTGAAGAAGCATCATTATTGGACCCAAAATGATAACTCTGTTTTTGTCTCCACGGATGCTGCCCAGACCTGCTGAGTTTCCTTGTCAATTTCTGTGTTTGTTTCATATTTCCAGCTTCTGCACTATTTTGCTTTTACAAGAATTAACCATATTGGAGTGATGTGTAGGCCAGACTGGGTAAGGATGGGAGATTCTCTTCCCTAAAGTGAATCATTTAAAATGACAGAAGGATGTGGACAGATGGTTTCGATCAGACTAGCTTTTTATTCTGGACTTTTTAATTGAATTCAAATTTCACTAGCTGCCCTGGTGGGATTTGAACCGATGTTTTCAGAACATCAGCCTGTGGTTCTGGATTATTAGTGCAATTATCTGGTTGCTTTACATTTAATAATTATCTCTGAGATAACTATTTACATCCTATCAAGCTGCTAGGCAGAATGAGACATGGCTATACAAACATATATACAGAAATATATAGATGTGTATATGCTCTGATATAAACACACACAGATGGAAACATAGGAACAGGAGTAGGCCATTCAACCCCTGAAGCCTATTCTGCCATTCAGTAAGATTGTGGGTGATCGATGGCTTAAATCCATAAAACTGCCTTTGGCCTGTTAAATTAAACCTTTGCTTAACAAATTTATCTGTTAAAATTAACAACTGATCCTGTATCTGCCACCATTTGTGGAAGATAGTTCCAAACATCCACTACCCTTTGTATATATCTAGAAGTGCTTCCTAACATCTCTCCTAAATGATCTAACCCTAATTCTGAGACAATGCTCCCAGTTCTAGAATGCACAATAAATGAAAATAGCTTATCTAGCCTGTCTTTTCCTATAAATATCTTGAATACTTTGATCAGATCAACCTTTAACCTCCTAAATTTGAGAGGCCTTATTTGTATAATCTCTCCTCATTACATGAATACACACATTCATATAGATACTTAAGACACACAGATATGCCTGGTTAAACGCCACTATTTAGCTACAATTGTCCTAACACACAGACACGCGCAGATACACACACCCGCACACACACACAGTCACTCATGGATGTTTGCAGAAGCACACACACAAAGACATGGATAGGTACCCCTGCAGAAACAACACTTCTGGACACATAAGTCAATTTACTCAGGGACACAGACACTCACTGTCTCATACGTCTTCAAACACACACAGAGGCTCAGATGCATGTAGATATACACACGGACACAAGCAACTGTCACAGGCCTACACATTCCCCAGACAGTCACACGGAAACACTGATAACTAGGTATGTACAGTCACAAGCCTATACACCGGCAATCCAATCACAGACACACTGTCATATGTGCCCACACTCTGACAGGCTCAGAAAAGATCGTAAAACCATACAAAATAGGAGCAAGAGTGGCGTGTTCAGCTCCTTGAGCCTGCTTCGCTATTCCATAAGATCTCAGCTGATTCGACATTTCTTTTGTCCTCTTTCCTGCTGTTTTCCTGTAACGCTTGAATCTATCTCAACCTTAAAGATATAAAGAGGACTTTGTTCCCTTGTCTGTGGCAAGGAGTTCCAAAGACTCTCAACACTGAGAGAAGAAATTCCTCCTCATTTGAGTCTTAAGTTAGCACACCAAACTCTCAAATTCTCTTCCTTACTTCACTGCACTTGGATTCAATTAAACATCCACACTTTTACACACACACACACACACACACACACACACACACACACACACACTTCACACTCTTCAATGAAATAAATCTCACACTCAGAGTGAATTTCACAAGCATTTAGTCATACAGACTGTCATTCCCATGGAATGACAAGGAGGCAGTTTGCTGACTATACATGAGAAATCGCTGATATCTTTTACTTAATAAACAGTTTGAATTTTGAATTTATTTGAGGGGAGTAGGAAAATGTATCTGGAAAATGCTCCAATGCTTTCATCCCCAGTATGAAAGCTTCTCTCAAAGAATACCTACTCCTGTTTAAAATTCCTAGAAGTACATAACCTATAGAGTCTGTTCCACTTGGGGAATTAAAAGGACCAAATCTATTTTACTCAAAAGTATGGCTATTTTTTTAAAGAAAAGCTTAGCTCAATGCATTCTGTTAAAAAAGAACAAGTTATTAAAAATCTATGGACATATTAAAAACATACTTCCATGTATAAAAACTCAGAAAAATACAACATGCAACCCTTTAAAACATATTCCAATAAATTTAACTAATACTAAGTTGACAAGAATGAATTGTTGAAACTTGAATGCAAAAATTCAAACATTTTAGAGTTTTGCTTTGCTGCAATGCTGTATCCTCTGCTAGCTTTGCAGATTTCAGATGCTGACGCGGGGAATAGCGCAATATGAAATTCTATTCTTGCATCCAGGCCACCTTTTCCTGGATAATATACAAAACATACAAAGTTTCTTTAAAAAAAAAATCCCTTACTTATTCAGTGAAACGAGGTGAGAGGAGTGAGTCCTTCTATTCATCCAGCTCTTATTAAATTGCTAACATGAAAGAATAAAAATCTTTGCATCTCCTTACCTGTCACAGTGTAAGCATTTAATGGCACACCTTGTCTTTATCTGTATTACATACATAAGGGGTATGCCCCCTAGTTAAAATACGTTTCTGCGATTAAAGTCTCACAAACACTTGAAATCAAATTCACCTTTGCTTCCCCTGTTTGTCGCAGGTTTTCAAAGAGAAGAGAAGGTTGACAGAAACTTTTTTTTGCTTTGGAAATCAATTGGGCATCTTTTCTGTCTTTTTTGGGGGGCAGAATCTCCTTTTCCTCCTCTCCCCCCTCTTGGATTCAGGCTACAGCAGAGATTTCTTTTCCATCTACAACCTTCGTCCCAATAGAAGTGAGAGAAGTAAGGGGAAAAGGAGAGAGAGAGAGAGTGGAGGATAGGGAGAGAGAGAGAAAAACAGCAATGACGAGAGACACCTGACTCGAACTGCATCCTGATTTGAAGAGTGAACACGTGCTTTTGAAGAAGAGAGAGAAAAAAAATCTGTCACCCAGGCAAAAATCCTTCCCATATGATCAGTTCAGTTTGCGTGTCGTCTTTTCGTGGGAGAAAGTCGGGGAATAAACCTCCTTCCAAGTCATGTTTGAAAGCAGAGATGGGCAAGAACGAGGAAAGCGACAAGATTATCATCAATGTTGGAGGCATCAGGCATGAGACTTACAGAAGCACCTTGAAGACTTTGCCAGGGACCAGACTGTCTTGGCTGACAGAGCCGGACGCTTTTAGCAACTTTGACTATAATCCCAAGACAGACGAGTTCTTTTTTGATCGCCACCCCTCGGTGTTTGCCTATGTGCTGAACTACTACAGGACGGGCAAGCTGCACTGCCCGGCGGATGTGTGTGGCCCCCTGTTTGAGGAAGAGTTAGCCTTTTGGGGGATCGATGAGACGGACGTGGAGGCGTGTTGCTGGATGAATTACAGACAGCACCGAGACGCGGAGGAAGCGCTGGACAGCTTCGAGACTCCGGAGCCTGACGACGAGGAAGACGGAGACCTCAAGAGACTGTGCCTGCAGGAGGACTCGAGCAGGAAGCTGGGCTGGTGGAAGAAACTCCAGCCCAAGGTCTGGGCTCTGTTCGAGGACCCATACTCATCCAAAGCGGCACGGGTAATGTTTATTGTGTGTGTGTGTGTTATTTTATTCCCTCCCTCCTTAAAATGAGATGATTCACAGTCGGTGTTTGCGAAAACGAAAACACAATGTGTGGCTCTTTGCTGCTGGGCACTGGGTTTTGTTCCAGTGGGATTCTGAGTGTAAGGGAGGAAGATGAGAGGAAATTGGATCCAGGGATTTGGGAGAGAAAACGGAGTCAGACATTCCGAACAAGTGAGAGAAAGAGAAAATTGCATATTCTGAGAGAAGGGAGATTGCATATTCTGAGACAGATTGCATGTTTTGAGAGAGAGGATTGCACATTTTAAGAGAGAGAAAGGTTGCATGTTTTCAGAGAGAAAGAGAGATTGCATGTTCTGAGAGAGAGAGATTGCACATTCTGAGAGAGAGATTGCATGTCCTGAGAGATTGCATGTCCTGAGAGAGAGAGATTGCATGTTCTGAGAGAGAGATTGCATATTATGAGAGAGATTGCATGTTCTGAGAGAGAGATTGCATGTTCTGAGAGAGATTGCATGTTCTGAGAGATTGCATGTTATGAGAAAGAGATTGTATGTTCTGAGAAAGAGATTGCATGTTCTGAGAGAGAGCGATTGCGTGTCCTGAGAGAGATTGCATGTCCTGAGAGAGATTGCATGTCCTGAGAGAGAGATTGCATATTATGAGGGAGAGATTGCATGTTCTGAGAGAGATTGCATGTTCTGAGAGATTGCATGTTCTGAGAGAGGGACAAGATTTCATGTTCTGAGAGGACCAGATAGGAATTAGAAGAAGATTGAAACTTTTCCCCTGTTCGTTCAGAGAGATGTGAAGCATTAAAATATGCAGGCGAATAGAGTAAAAGGGGATGGAATCAAAGTTAAATGCGGAAGGAGATAAATGAGATAAATATAAGAAATACGGATGCAGAGATAAGGATGAATTAAAAGGGAGATGGGAGATAGAAGCACTAACAGTAGGAGGTTAAAACAAAGGAGGGAGCAAAAATCTGAATTGAGTGAAACTAAAACGAGTGTTATAAAAAGATAGAGAGCAAAAGGGGATCTGCAATTGCAGATGTAGAGATTGTTTTAAGGGACAAAAGACGCATTTAAATTCCAGCGCGGGCCGGCAGGGGTCAGGACTACGCTGTTGCAGAACGAGAGGCTGCGGCAACAATTTAGCAGCGGTAGCAGTTCTGGCGATAAATAAACACAGCGCCAGCAGTTTTTGGAGCTGGAGTGAGCGGAGAGGGGTAGCAGGTGTCCAAACTCCTCAAACCAGGAATGTAGGGAGAAGGAGAGAGACAGAGAGGTGGAGAGGGAAAAGAATCGACAACCATTCGCCACCGCAGCGTGAAATGAGGCTGAACTTCAGTTGCTAGTTGCAGTCCCAATGCGGGCTTTATTGACCTGCTTGTACACAAATTTAACACAAAAGGGTTAAGGAAATATTAAACCCAATTGCCAATATCCATCACAGACTGGTGAGAGGTGGGGGGAACCTGGTAGAGGCCTTTAAATTCTGGAGAGGAGGGTTCTTGCGGTGCACTGGTAGTGCCCCATCTCTGGGATAGGTGATCCAGGTTCAAGTCCCATCTGCTCCAGAGGAGCATTAAACTGTCTCTGACCTGGTTGATCAAGAGTGGGCATAGATAGGTTGGAACAGTGCTTCCCAAAGTGGGGTTGCACGCTGGGGTCCTGGGCCCTGAGAGACAGCCACAGGCACTGTGGAACTCTGTGTTATAATGGATGTCTTCTCACTCCCTCACAAGGGGGGGAGAGGTGACCAGTTTCAAGGCTCAGAATGGGATCTTGGAGGGGGTTAAAAAGTTTTCAAAGCTCTAGCTTGGAATATAGGAACTAGGAGGAAGCTACTCTGCCGTTCAAGCCATTGCTGTCCCAGTGATCCATTGATGTTTCATGTTCCCAGCAGCCCCAGATGACCTTTGATTTCTTTGCTTGTGCCTTCACTGTGTTCAGTAACTGAATCTCAAAAACCCTGAGTGGGGGGGGGGGGGGGGGGGGGGGTGCGGCAGACTATTCTAAAAGTTCATCCTTTCCCTTCTGCCTAATTAGGTGCAACATGGAGAAAATGTTGGTACTGGGGTGGAGGAGGTGCTACAGTTCTAAAGAAATTCAGGAGAACTTTCTTTATCCAGAGAATGGTGAGAGTGGAGTTTATACATTTGTTAGGACACTGTTGGAGTACTGCTACATTTCTGGCCGCCTGTCTATAGGAAGGATGAGATTGTACCAGAGAGGGTTCAGAGGAGATTCACCAAGATGTTCTCTGGGCTGCAGTGATTCAGTGATGAAGTGAGGCTGGAATAGAAAAACCAAAGAGCTGCAGACACTGGAAATCAGAAACAGAACCAGAAATTGCTGGAGAAACTCAGCAGGTCTGGCAGCATCTGTAGAGAGAAAGCAGAGTTAATGTTTCAGGTCCAGTGACACTTCCCCAGAACGGAAAATGTTTTGAGCAAGGGTTGCTGGACCCCAAACATTAGCTCTGCTTTCTCTCCACTGATGCTGCCAGACCTGCAGAGTTTCTCCAGCAATTTCTGCTTTTGTTTCTAGACAGGCTGGGTGCGTATCCTTAGAGCAGAGAAGGCTGAAGGGATCTCTGATCAAGGTAACAAGTTTCTGAGGGGCATGGTTAGGGTAGATGGGGAGAAGCCCCTTAGTAGAGGGGTCAATAACCAAATATTCTAAGGTCAGGAGAAGGTTTAGAGGGGACTCGAGGAAATGTTTTTTTCACCCATAGGGTGGTGGGTACCTGGAACTGCCTGTCTAAAAGGGTGATAGAGACTGGAACCCTCAAAATATTTCAGAAGTATTTAAATAAACCCTTGAGATGCCATAGTGTACAAATGGTGTTAGAATAGATGGATGCTTGTCCAAAGATGCGCAGATTAGGGTGGATTAGCCATGCTAAATCTCCCATAGTGTCCAGGGATGTGAAGTTGAGGTGGATTAGTCATGGGAAAGCGCAAGGTAACAGGGACAGGGATTGGGCTGGATGGGATGCTGTTCACAGGGTCAGTATGGACTTGATGGGCGAAATGGTCTGCATCCACACTGTAGAGTTCTGTGATTCTAGGGTGCTCGATGACCAGCATTAACACTGTGGGCAGAAGGCGCATCTTGGGTGCAGTTAAATTCCTATAAATCCAATGTGGAACTTGTTGAAGCACACGACAGAAATAGATTTAAGGGGGAGCAGGATAAAAACATGAGGGAGAAAGGACTAGTTCTAGTTCCTTTCTGTTGGAAAGGAGATGGATATTTTAATGGTGTGAGCTGCATTAGTTTGGGAGGAGGCTGGCTTGAGGCATAAACACTGACATGGGGCCTCTTTCTGGGCTGTATATTCTCGGTAATTAAGCAGTGAGAAATGAGATTAATGCCAAGGCCTGAACAGTTGGTTTGAACATGTTTAAAGATCTGAATTTATAAGGGATACCTTTACCACTGATTCTGAACAGCGTCCCGACCTGGATTGGGATGGGTGCAGTTTATATTTATAAAGATAGCAACGGTCACTAGGCCTCACTCATTCAGCATGAAACTCACATCTGTAAAACAGTAATTGTAATAATCACATCTACCCCCGAGCTGCCGAACTCGCTGTAGCATTGTGGATGTCACACTGCTAGTTTGATCATTATACCCTGTCCCGATTGTTTGCTTCATTGACTGTGCTGCCTGGAGAAAGAGAGAGACCACAAAGCTTTGAGGGTCACGGTGGGTCTAAGTGGGTGCTCTTCAGAGTGATGGTGTTGACCTGATGGGCTGAATGGCCTGCTTCCACACTGTAGGGATTCTATGTTTGTGGGAACTTGCTGCGTGTTTTCCATGTTATTTCAAAAGTAATTATTTGGAGCTTTGAAATATTGTGAGGTCCTGAAAGGCGTTTCGTAAATGTAAATCTTCCCTAAGTGTGGGTCCATAAGAAAGTCTCTGACTCCCTCTAGTTTTTCCATTGTGTTGCTTTTTAGTCCAGCCCTTGGTATAGCAAGTTTCCTTCCTGATCTGTTGAGAATCCAGTGCAGAAATTCATTCTCTCTCTCTCTCTCTCTCTCTCTCTCCTCCTCCTCCCCTGCAAATACAACAATTTGTAAAATGACAACATCACTGGCCACGTGAATCCAAAAAAAACCTCTGCTCCCAGCCTCCTCCGTCGCCTCGTTTGGCCTCGGAAAATAAATTATTCAACACGATAATGTGTGGGTGGGAGTTATTCAGGGAATAAAATGCTGCTTGGCTTGTGACCTTGCGATGCAGCGTCAGTGCTGTCTCGTTCCTGGGATCACACTGTGCCTCTGCTTACTCCCGTGCACTCCCCCCCACCCCCCCCCCCCCAACCCCTTTGCACTCACCTTAAGCTTCACAATCAATCAGAGTTTGGCTGATCACAAATCAGCTCCACTTTCCCATCTTATTCCTGAAAACCAATGGCTCTCGTCCTTGAGATTAACACAAATTCTGAGCATTTGGAAGCCTCTAGGATAGAGAATTGCTTAAACTTACATTCCTCTGAATGAAGAAAATTCCTCTTGTCTCTGGGATTATCCAGTGTTACTACGAATCCTGCCTATCCTCTACACAATGTCCACGATTTTCGCAGCCCGAGATTGTATTATACGAAATAACCTCGGTATTTATCCTGAGCTGTCCCTGTGTTAGAAAATGTAGAAGCCCCATCTAAACCATGCATCATCCCGAACGACATCTCCGTCCCTTTGCTGTCGCTGGGTCAAAATCCTGTAACTAATCTGCCCTCAAGCAGCACTGTAGGAGACCTAGACACCATGGACCATGTCTGCCACCTTAATGATGGCTTCTAACACTGCCAGAATTCCTTATTCTGGGGGCAATAAATGGTGGCCCAGTCAGTGATGCCTACATCCCAACAAAAAAAAGATTCAACGTGTATTCTATGTATAGATAGGAAACACAGGCCTCTATCCTCTAGAGTTTAGGAGAATTGAAAGGTGATCCTTTTGCAATATATGTGATTCTGAGGGGCTTGACAAAGGTGAGTGCTGAGAGGCTATTCTTGCTGCCCGGGGAGGCTAGAACATTGGATCATGGTAAGAGAGGGGTTCAACAGTTCTGCATTAAAGGGGAATTTTCTTCATTCAGAGGGTTGTAAGTTTATGCAATTCTCTATACTAAAGGCTTCCAAATGCTCAGAATTTGTTTTACTCTGAAGGATGAGAATCATAGGTTTTTGGGAATAAGATGGGAAAGTGGAGTTGATTTGTGATCAGCCAAACTCTGATTGAATAGCAGAACAGGCTGGAGGGTCAAATGGGATACAGTTGCATTTACTTCTGAGAAAAAAAAATGTGTACCTTATTAGAATTACTATCTATGGTACAGGTTTCAGATCATGTAGGAAATTTGTATCTGTATGTGTATGGTGGATATAAGCTCTTTTTACATTCTTGGGAACAGCAAACACTGTGTACATGAAGAAAATAATTACTGTGTATACCCTCAAAATAGTGGCCTCTGTGTATATGGTAGCCTCTGTCTACTTTCTAAGACATACAAGTCCTTGTGTATATTTATAATTTTTGCAACCATTAATAGCATTGATTGCACAATGCTCAGCACACTCCTCAGATGCTGCAGCAGTCCAGGATAATATCCAAGTTTAGGCTGACAGGGTCAGTTAACATTTGCATAACATAGGTGTCAGGGCAATGATAATTTCCACCAAGAGAGTATCTAACCATCACTTCTCTGACATTAGCCCCACTATCAACATCCTAGGGATTACCGTTGACCAGAAACTGAACTGGACCAGCCATGTAAACACAGTGGCTACAAGTGCAGGTCAGATGAGAGGAAGCACTTGACTAACTTAGGATAGCTGGTCAGAATGGATGAGTTGGACTGAAGGGTCTGTTTCTGTGCTGTACAAGTCTATGACTGTATGAGTAGCTCACCTCCTGACTCACCAGAGCTATCCACCACCTACCAGGCACAAGTCAGCAGTGTGATGAAATACACCCCACTTGCCTGGATGGGTGTAGCTCCAATAACATTCACTGAACCTGAATGCTAACCGTTTGCAATTAATGTATAAGTACACCCAGATCCTTTTGTACCCTAGTATTCTGCAGCCTCTCTCCATTTAAGTAATATTGTGCTTTGTGCTCTTCCTGTCAAAGCAAGCAACCGCACATTTTCCTGCTTTATTATCACAACTGCAGTTTCTTATGTTACATATCCCTATTCCTTTGTAAACTCTTTTCATCCTTCTTACAACTTGCATTGCCTATTTCTGTACTGTCAGCAACGTCCGGCTGCATTAGGGTTGGTCTTGTCATCCAAGTCATTGATGTAGATTGTAAATAGTTGAGGTTATAGACCCGGTCCCTGTAGCACTCCACACTTTATGGCTTGTCAACCTACAAATGACCCATTGGACCCAGTTTGTTATTTCCGGTTGGCTAGCCAATACTCTATCCATGCGAATACGCCATAGGCTTTCATTTTGTCCAGTAGCCTTCTGTGTGGAACCATATTGAATGACCTTTGTTAATGTGGTTGACACCTACCTGTCTGCTGGGCAAATAGGGACGGGCAATAAATGCTGCCTAGCTAGTGACACCCCAATCCTGTGAATGAATAAAAAAACCCCTACAACCATTTGTTGCATCCTCAAAGAACTCTAATAAATATGTCAAACACGCATTCCCATTCATACAATCAAGCAGATGTAACATGGTTTTATTATGGTATTCTAAATGTCCTGCTGTGCTACCTTAATAACGGTTTCTAGCATTGCCAGAATTTCTTATTACCCGCTATACTGCATACTGATTACATGAGGACCTAGACCCCTCTGCAGTGAAACACTCTGAGCTTTCTCTCCATTTTGATAACAAGATGTCTTTCTATTTCCCCAACCTCACACTTACCCACATTAAACTTCATCTACCAAATTGTGGCCAGTTCACCTAACATACCTACATCTGTTTGTAAATTTCTTACTTCTTCATTGCAGCTTACTTTCCCACTTATTTTAGTGTCATCTGCAAATGTGGCTGTGCATCCCTGCATCTGAGTCGTTAATACAGATTGTAAATAGTTGGCCTGAGGAACAAACTCTGTGGCAGCCCTCTAGCTTTAAAAGATTAAAACCATTGCATTCACTGCCTCCGCAGGCACTTCTGTTAATGGGTTTAGGGACATAATTCTTTGAAGTTTGCATCACGTATAGACAGGATGGCTAAAAAGGCATTTGGCATGCTTGCCTTCATTGCTCAGACATTCGAGTGTTGGAGTTGGGACATCATATTGAGGTTGTACAGGACATTGGTGAGGCCTCTTCTGGAATACTGTGTTCAGTTCTGGTCACTTAGTTAGAGGAAGGATATTATTAAGCCAGTGAGGGTTCAGAAGAGATTTACTAGGATGTTGCCGGGTATGGAAGGTTTGAGATATAAAGAAAGCCTGGATAGACCGGGACTGTTTTCATTAGAATATAGGAGGTTGGGAGGTGACCTGATAGAAGTTTATAAAACAATGAAGGGTATAAATAGTGTTAATGGTAGTTGTCTTTTTTTCAAGACTGGGTGATTTCAAGACAAGGATGAAAGGAGAGAGATTTAAAAATGACATGAGCGCCAATCTTATGCACAGCGGTTGTTTCATGTGTGGAACGAACTTTATGAGAAATTGGTGGATGTGTGTACAATTACAATGTTTAAGAGCCATTTGGAGAAGTACATGGATAGGAAAGGTTGGAGGAATATGGGCATTGTGCAGGCAGGTGGGACTAGTTTAGTTTGGGATTATGTTTGGCACAGACTGGTTGGACTGAAGGGACTGTTCCCGAGCTGTATGACTCTATGTCTGTAAGATGCAGGCTGCCACATCCATGGAACTTGTCAGCCTTTAGCCTAGTCCTTTATTCCTAGTGATGATATTTTTAAGTTTCTCCCTCTCTTTCTGCCCTGATTTTCTGCCATTAGTGGGATCCTTTCAGTTTGGTTGTTTAAAGAATCTGCTTGTTTTTCCTCCATAACTCCAAACCTCATCAACTGAAGAACAAATGCTTAATTTAGCTGTTTTCCTTCTAATTTACTGAGAAGTTCATCCTGCCTATACTTGTTTACTGACATGATTTACTTTCGCTCATTTTAAATATGTTTTGCTTCTATTTTTAGCTACCACTAACCTTTGCAAAATTATATGATTTTGTTGAAAAGATTTGACTCAATGCTTAACATTTTTCATTAACCATGGATGGTTCATTCATCTCAGAGGGTCTTTTCCATTTTCTCAATGGAATATTCCTTTATTACTAATGTTGAAATGTCTTGTTCGGTGTCTGCCACTGCATTACTACAATTTACCTTTTAAGCTGTTTCCTAGTTTAATTCAGTCATCCATCTTCATATCTTTGTATTTACTTTTGTTTAAGTTTAGAATATTAATTCTAGACGATAAAGAGGCTTTTGACACAGTGGTTGATATTTCTACCTCTGACGCTGAAGATCCAAGTATGAATCCCACTCCAGGATGTGAGACTGCAGGAGGTGCATTTCTAACACAGCTAAACAAGTTTATAACCAACCTGTAAATTCTACCAGTATGCCAATTGTAGTGATTGTAATGAGGTCAGGGGGTGGGCTCATAGAATATGAGTTCCCTGATTGGGGCTGTTAACCTGGTCCAATCAGGGAGCCCTGGCTGACAAATAAGAAGCGGAGTATCAGAGGTTCAGTTCACTTTGAGATCTGGCTCTGAAGGAGCTGGATCAGTGTCACAGACTCTTGATGGGTAAATAAAGGCTGACTTGGTCAGCCTCTGTGGAGTTATTTCAATGGTGATGAGAGTGGGATTAATGATGTAACCGTGCAAAAGAGCCTAGTAACTGAATTCCAACTGGAACTTCACACAGGCACCACAACAGGCTTTATCATTGGAAAATGAAGCAAGTGGAGTACGTGAGCTGCAGGGTATTCTGATGGAAGTGGACACCCTCACCAGGCTGACTGAGCTTGGGGAACACCACTTGAGTGAAAGCAATTGCCTGGGCTCATTCAGTACGTATACTGAACCGTTGGACCCTACATCATCCTATAGTAAAACTCCAAAACAAAGCTAAGCCTTGATCAAATGGTCAACATTTTTATTAGGACCCAGGCTAATCAACCATTGTGGTTGCTGCTGGTGTGCAGATTGGAGACAGCAAAAGAGTCCCGTTAGATCCAAACTGTGTAAGGGAATTCCTAAGCCAGTATCCAGGAGAGTGCACACCCTGGAAAGTCCGCCCACATCTGCTTTGGCACAGTTAAGTTGCTTAGCAAGATCCAAATCAGAACCAATCAAAATAAACATCTAGTTAACTGGTAACCAATGGTTGATACTGGTGTGACCATTTCAGTGATCGCAGAACAAGTCTTTAACTAAATTTACTCTGGAGTCTGGCGTTTACTCCTGACCTTGGCAAGTCTGGAAACCCATACTGGGGAACATTTACAGATTTAGGGTAAACTTTGGTTTGCGTCTCTTAAAAGAAGCAGCTGGTTCAGTTACCACTCTTTGTATTAAAAGCTTGGGCCCAGGCCTGATGAGGTGAAATTTGTTGAGAAAGATTCACCTAGATTGGCTCAACCACTTTCAATGAGAAAATGTTTGCTTGGGTGAAGTCCTAATTAAATACCCAGAGGTTTTTGAGGAAAGTCTAGGTATTATCAAAGCAGCCAAGACCACCTTGCATATCAACCAGCAAGCAGTTCCATAATTCTACAAGACCTGCCCAGTGCCTGACAGGCAGAAGTAGAGGCAGATATTGAATGATCGCAAAAGAATCACTAAACCCGTCCAGTTTGCAGAATGGGGAGCATCGATCATAGCGAATGTGAAGCCCAACGTGTTGGTTCACCTTTGTGGGGATTTTCAACAAATGGTAAACCATTTCTCACAGCTGGATAAATACCCAGTCCCTTGCATAGAGGATTTATATGAAAAAAGCAGAGGGGCTGTCCTTCTAGAAGCTGGACATGTGCCAATGCATACCTGTAATTGTGGTTGGATGGAGACTCCCAGATGTATGCTACAATTAATACCCATTAGGGTTTGTACTGTTATATGAGACTGATGTTTGGGTTATCGTCAGCCTGTGCAATTTTTCAGTGGACTATGGAGAACATTTAACAAGGTCTACCGCAGGTTGTCATTTATCTAGATGACGTGCGAATAATGGTGAAGATCAATAAGGACCACCTAGAGAACTTGGACATAGCCCTTCGACATTTCTCCCAGGCAGGTGTGCGCCTTTGAAGGGTAAAATGTAAGTTCCAGGCGCCGCAAGTGACCTGCTTGGGCAACGGAGTCGATACAACTGAGTTATACTCGCTGGAAGGTAAAGTGAAGGCGATCAAAGGCTCCCAGGTCTGTACCTGAGCTTAGGTCGTTCCTTGGGTTGGTGAACTATTGCGGAAAGTTCATACATTACTTGACCTCCATCCTGGCACCTTTGCATCAACTCTTAAGTAAGAGTCAGCTTTGGAAATGGTGGTGTAGCGAAGCCACAGCTTTCAAGGAAGTGAAGAAACAATTAGCATCCTCTGAGGTGTTCCCACACTGTAGTCCCGTCCGGGATCTGGGATCGACACATGATGCCTCCCCATCTGGCATTAGGGTAATATTAACTCATAGTTGGTCCAATGAGGAGGAATATCCACTGGCAAATGCATCAGGACTTTGGCTAATGCAGAGCGTAAATACACCCAGATGGAGGAGGAAGGTTTGGCGGTCATGTTTGGAGTCAGAATGTCCTACTAATACCTTTCTGGATATAAATATGTCATAATAACAGACCACAAACCCCTGCTAGGTCTACTTAAAGAGGACAGTGCAGTGCTGCCCATAGCTTCAGGCTAAATTTAGGCTCTGATACTAAATGTTTGTAGTTACAAGTGGAACACCGTCTGTGAGGCCAAACAGCAAATGTGGACACATTGAGCTGGCAGATACACCACCTACGGTATTGCCACTGGAAGAGGTCATAATGATTTTAAATTTTCTAGACATAGTTACAGTTGCAACTTACAATATCAAACTTTGGATGCAGAAAGATCCAGTCCCAACAAATCTGAAACAGCTGATGGTGATAGAGGAAACCAATGGGCTGTAGTAACAAGAAATGAAAACTTTCTGAATCTGGAGAGACCAGCAGTAGTGGTTGGCGAATTATTATGGGGAGCAAGTGTGATTGTCCTGAGCAAAATTCGCTGCCAGATACTGGCTGAACTCCTCCAGGGCCATCCAACAGTTTCTAAAATGAAGATGTTGGTGAGAAGTTATGTTTGGTGGCCAGGATTGGATGCAGCATAGCTGCATTGGTGGGGAGATGTCCAGAGTGCCAGCAAAGACAAAAATCCAGCTCCACACTTTGTTACCTCTGATTCTCCAGCATCTGCAGTTCGCATTATCTCTGATCACAAAAATTACTCCCCTGTTTTTGGGAATGGCCAGGCAAACCCTGCACTTGGTACATTATCCAGATCCTTTTATGTGCTCAATATTCTTAGTCATTGTGGACGCCCATTCAAAGTGGCTGGACATGCATAGTGTTCATTCGTCAAACACGAGGATGATGATAGAAAAACTTTGAGCATCTTTTGCAATACACAGACTCCCAAAAGTGTTGGCCATGCATAACTGGTCATTGTTTACCATTGGGGAATTTGAGCATTTCCTAAAGTCAAATTGTATTTGACATGTAAGGACTGTCCATACTATCCATTGTCCAATGATCAGGCAGAAAGAGGAGTCCAAACTTTGAAGGCAGGCTGAGAGAAACAGCGTATAGCTTCACTAGATACCGAACTGTCTCAGTTCCTATTTGATTATAGGAGCACTCCTCATGCAACTGCAAGGATAGCTCCCTCATGCAACTACAAGGATAACTCCCTCATGCAACTACAAGGATAGCTCCAACAGAATTGACAACGGAGAGAAGACTCCATACCAGGTTAAATTCGATGTTTTTGGGCCGAGGATTGGGTGGGGGGAGGTGAGTTCCCTGATTGGGGCTGTTAGTCAGGTCCAATTAGGAAGCCCTGGCTGACAGATATAAATAGGAGAGTCAGAGGTTCCGTTGACTCTGAGAGCT
The DNA here is from genome assembly GCF_030684315.1 of Stegostoma tigrinum. Taxonomy (NCBI): domain Eukaryota; kingdom Metazoa; phylum Chordata; class Chondrichthyes; order Orectolobiformes; family Stegostomatidae; genus Stegostoma; species Stegostoma tigrinum. The sequence continues at coordinate 22,042,983 of NC_081391.1, read as the reverse complement.
GGCTCTGAGGAAGCTGGTTCACTGCCAAGGGCTCTCCATGTGTAAATAAAGGATGACTTGGTGAGGGGATACTGGCCTCTGTGGAGTTATTTTACTTATGACATGATAAAAGTGAGAGAGTTTTTGGTGAGCCATCTAGCTGTAGCAATCTCTCCACCCAAAAAAAAACTCCACGCATAGGCACAATGGGTGACAATTGTCCTGCTCACTAGGAAGAACCACCAGAGAGAAAGGTTAATACCCATATTTCTCACACTCAAACTGAATGTGAAATTATGTCATTCCTTCCTTGAGAATCCTTCGCAGTGAGATCATTAATTAATCCTGCCTCATTACACATTATCAGATATAATCCAGCCTGTTTGCTGGTTATTTCCACTATGTAATGATCTTAGAAGTTGGTCTAAAGCACTCCATGAATTTGTCCTCAAGGTAATCTTTGTCCTTACGATTTGTCTAATCTACGTGATGATCCCAAATTATTCAGCATCATCTTACAGCCGCCATTATTTCTAGAATTATACTGTGTCCTACGTGTAGCTTCTATTATGTAACCTAAAAATCACTCCACCTATTTCTTATCTCCACCTAAATTGACTCAACATCTTGATCTTCTGCGCCAAGATCATTTCTCACTACCATATTGGACTCAACGCTAGTTGTCCAACCTCTCTCCCTTCCTGCTTTTCCTCTCAAAGTGTCAAATGCCCCTGTATATCCAGTACACAGTCTTGGTCACCTTGCAACCATCTCTCTGAAATTCCTATCAGATCCAACCCATTTATTTATAGTTGTGCTTCCATTTATCCTGGTACAGTTACTACTTACAGAGAATGGTTAGTGCAGACTCCTTGTACACTTAAGGCTGAGATAGATAGATTCCTGATCAGTTGAGGAGTCAAGAATTATGGGGGGAAAGCAGGAAAGTTAACATGAGGAATGTTGGATAAGCCATGATCCCATTGAATGTTGGAGCAGAACTGAGGGGCTGAATGGCTTCCTGCCATTCCTATTTCTTATGGTCTTATGTCTAAAAAAATGCTTTTGATTCAAGTTGTTGTCATTTTCTTTAAGATTATTTGTTGCCACAGTCTTGTGTTTATATGGTCTTTTCCTTTCTGGCCCCATTCTCAATATCAGAAGTCACAAGCCACCAGGTTATAGTCCAACCGCTTTATTTGAAATCACAAGTTTTCAGAGTGCTGCTCCTTCGTCAGGTAAAGTGTCAGGAGTCACAAGACATAAGATTGTAGTCCAGCAGGTTTATTTGAAGTCACAAGCTTTCGGGGCACTGATGAAGGAGATGCCCTCCAAATGCTTGGTGATTTCAAATAAACCTGTTGGGCTATAATGTTATGTCCTGTGACTTCTGACGCTTTACCTGAGGAAGGAGCAGCGCTCTGAAAATTTGTGATTTCAAATAAACCTGTTAGACTATAACCTGGTGTCCATCCCAATCCAACACTGGCACCTCCACAGCAATCTCATGATCATTACCCATATCACAATACTTCTTGACCTTTCGCTTTCATTGTCTAAATTTCTTCTAACTTGGACCACGTACCTCCCCCATGAGAAATCCCACACTGTTTAGTTAAAAACTGTGTCTGTAGACCTTTCCCAGAACGTTTGTAACGAAATGGTCCAAACAAAACCACAAAATGTTCAAGCTAAATAGATATAAGAGCGTACAAAATAGGAACAGAAGAAGGCCATTCAGCCCCTTGAACCTGCTCTGCCATTCAATAAGATCATGTCTGATCTATTTGTGCTTTGAATACCTCACTCCCATTTATTCCACATAACCACTGATTCCCTGCCTAACAGGAATCTGTCTACCTTTACCTTAAATATATCAATTGACCCCTGATCCACTGCCTTCTAAAATTCTGAGGTCCAAAGACTCAGACCCTTTGAGAGAAAAAAATTCTCGATCCAAAAAGGGTCATTCCTAATTTTATTTCTGTGCCCCTTGTATTAAACTCATCTCTAAAACATTTTCATCTCTGGTACAGCTTGCTCTGTTTTTTGAATTTTTTTTGTGGCATATAGTCTCATTGGACACCAGCACATCCCCAATTGCCTTGAACTGATTTTGGAGGGCCCAAGAACCAACCACATTGATCTGGGTCTGAAGTCACAGGTAGGCCAGACCAAGTCTGGACAGCAGATTTCCTTCCCTAAAATGAACCAGATGGGCCTTTATGACAACCAACATTCAAGAAAGGTTCTATTAGATCGGAAGACAGCAAATGTAACTCCTTTACTCAAAAAGGGTGAGATGCAGAAAGCATGAAACTACAGGCCATCTAATTTAATATCTGTCACAGGGAAAATGCTAGAATCTCTTATTAAAAATGTCACATTAGGGACTTAGAAAAGTTCAAGGTAACTAGGCAGAGTGTATAGGTTTTATGAAAGGTAAATCATGTCTAACCAGTTTATAGGCATTATTTAAAGAAGTAACATGTTGCAGATGAAGGGGAATCAGTAGATGTAAGGTACTTAGATTTCTGGAAAGCATTTGATAAGGTACCACATCGAAGGCTATTGCAGGAAGTAAAGGCTCGGGCTGTAAGGACTAACAAAGTGACAAGGATAGAAGATTGGCTGGCTAACAGGAAACAGAGAGAAAGCATGAGAGGGTAATTTTCTGGTTGGCTGATGTAACAATTAGTGTGCTATATAGATCGGTGCTAAGGTTTCAACTATTAACAATGGACATAAATGAAGGACCCAAAGATATGGTTGCTACATTTGCTGATGACACAAAGATAGGTAGGAAAGTAAGTTGTGGAGAGAGTGTAAGGATGCTGCAAAGAAATATAAATAGGTTAAGTCAGTGCGCAAATATCTGGTAAATGGAGTATAATGTGGGCAAATGTAAAATTGCTCATTTTGACAGGAAAAATAATTTAGAAGCATATGACTACTATAGGAAGGATGTTGTGAAACTTGAAAGGGTTCAGGAAAGAGTTACAAAGATGTTGCCAGGGTTGTAGGGTTTGAGCTATGGGAGAGGTTGGGGATATTTTCCCTGGCGGGTTGAAGGTTGAAGGATGACCTTGTAGAGGTTTATAAAATCACGAGGGGCATGGATAGGTTGAATAGCTGAGGTTTTTTTTTCCTGGTGTCGAGGAATCCAAAACTAGAGGGGCACAGATTTAAGGTGAGAGGGGAAAGATTTAAAAGGGACCTAAGGGGCAACTTTTTTACACAGATGGTGATGTGTGTATGGAGTGAATCGCCCGAGGAAGTGGTGGAGTCTGGTACAATTACAACATTTGAGAGTCATCTGGATGGGTATGTGATTAGGAATATTTTAGAGGGATGTGAGCCAAATGCTGGCAATTGGGACTAGGTTAGTTTAGCATATCTGATCAGCTTGGATGAATTGGACTGAAGGGTCTGTTCCCATGCTGTAGAGCTCTATGGCTCTGTGATTGAAATGATAGATTGCAGAGCTCTGAAATGCAAGGACATCTAGCTGTTCTTGTAAAAACTGAAAGAACTGCAGATGCTGTAAATCAGGAACAAAAATGGAAGTTGCAGGAGAAGCTCAGCAGGCCTGGCAGCATCTGTGAAGAAAAGATCAGAGTTAATGTTTCGGGTCTGGTGACCCTTCCTCAGAACTGGCCCACTGAAGACAGAGATAAGGAAGACTTTTTTTTCATGAGTCTTTGGAAGTGTTTTCCTCCAAATGTGGTGGAAGCAGAGCCTTGGATTATTTTTAAGGGCAGAGCAGGATGGATCTTTGATAAACATGAGGGACGAGGTGGTGAAAGGTTCTCGGGGATCGGTGGGAATTTGCAGGGATCAGATCGGCCATTATCTTACAGAATGGCAGAGAAGAGTTGAGGAATTGAATGTCCTTAATTTTTGCAGCATCATTTCAGTGTTTTTGTCTTGTATATTTAAATTATTTCAGGCATGCGGTTTTGTTTGGAATTGTCTGTTAACAAAGATTTCACACTCTAAGCAAATAACAGCTCCTGTGTACATTATGACAGTCTGTCTGCATACTGAGAAGAGTAATATCCACTCTGTTTGTATTACCAAGAATAGCAGTGTGCGTGTGTATTTGTGGAGAGTCACACTTAGCTTGTATATTGTGGACAGAAACGTCCTCTGTGTATATTGCAGTGTCTATTGTGGAAAATCTTAGTTCCTGTGTGTGTCACAGGGAATAGCTGTCCATGTATATTCCACAGAATAAGAGGTCTTCTGTATATTACAAAAAATAACAGGACATGTAATATCATTCTGTCCACACCTACCCTGTCAAGCCCGTTCTGGTTCTTCTCTCAATCATGTTGCCTCTTGATCTTTTGAACACAAGCACATCCATTCTGAGCCTGCCCAACCTTTTCCCATAAAGCAACCTGTCTCGAATAACATCCTTTGAGTACACAGTTGTGAATAGCAGTTCCTGTATATATTGTGGAAACTAGCAGCCCCTGTGTATATCTTGGAGAATTACAAGCCCTTTATTATTGTTGCAAATTCTTGTGCATATTCTGGACAGTAACTGTATCTGTCCATCAGTCTGTGTGGATATGAAAGAGAATAATGATTCCTATGTATGTTATAGAGAATAGCAGTCTGTATGTAATTTGTGGAGAATATCAGATGCTGTACAGAAAACATGTTCTGGACTATGAGGAGAAAGCAGTCCCTGTGTACAGTGTGGAGAATAGCTGTATGTGTCGTACACTGTGGAGAGCATCATGCATATGTAGAATAATAGCCCCTGTATATGTTGTGGAAACCAGTAGTCCTGATGTATCTTGTAAAAATAGCAGTTTTCGTGTATACAGTAGGGAGCAGCCGTCCGTATGTATATTCTGAAGAACAGCAGTCAATGTGCATAGTGGAGACTCGCAGCCCCTTTGTATATTGTGGAGGATGGCAAGTCCTTGTGTAAAGGTAAAATCGTCCTAGCCCCATATGATACTCTGTCATTAGAGAGAGGTGATTGGTGGCAGTTTAATCTGGGGGTCACCATGCCTCAGGTGAGGAGCAAAGTTGAGATCCCATTGTATCTTGTGTATGTTGCAGGAAATAGCAGTCCCTGTAAATGTATTTAGGAAGGGAAGTGGAATTTAGAACATTATTGCTATGTTGGAGTTTAACAATAAAGAAGGCATGTTGAAACTACCCAGGGCGTTGGTCAGGGCATGCCTGGAGTACTGAGTACAATGTTGGTTCTTGCATTAAAAATGGGTAATATGCACTGGAAACAGCTCGAAAGCGTTTCACAGAGCGTAGGTGATGTGGTTGCCTTATTGAGAACAATTAGTCTGGTTAGGCCTTTATTCATTAGAGTTTCGAAGAACATAGGGTGATCTTATTGAAACAAGATTCTGTGGGGGCTTGACGGAGTTGAATTGAGAAGATGCTTCCACTAGTGGGGAGGTCTCGAACTGGAGACATAACAACAGAATAAGGAGACACTCATTTAAAAATGAATTGCGAAGAAATTTCTTCTTTCAAGAAGAACATAGAACATTACAGCACAGTACAGGCCCTTCGGCCCTTGATGTTGTGCCAACCTGTCATACCGATCTGAAGCCCATCTAACCTACACTATTCCATGTACGTCCAAATGCTCGCCCGATGATGACTTAAATGTACTTAAAGTTGGCGAATCTTCTACCGTTGCAGGCAAAGCGTTCCATTCCCTTACTACCCCGAACTTTGTAGTGAATGAAACCTTTGAAGAGCAGGTGTGCAAGCTGGAATGGATAGAGATAGAGGAAGCTGATGTGCTGAAAATTTTGTCAGACATTAAGATTGACAAGTCGTCAGGCCCGGACCAGATTTGTCCTCGGCTGCTTTGGGAAGTGAGAAATGCAATTGCTTCGCCACTTGCGAGGATCTTTGCATCCTCGCTCTCCACTGGAGTCGTACCTGAGGACTGGAGAGAGGCAAATGTAATTCCTGTCTTCAAGAAAGGAAATAGGGAAATCCCCGGCAATTACAGACCAGTAAGTCTCACGTCTGTCGTCTGCAAGGTGTTAGAAAGGATTCTGAGGGATAGGATTTATGACCATCTGGAAGAGCATGGCTTGATCAAATGCAGTCAACACGGCTTTGTGAGGGGCAGGTCATGCCTCACAAACCTTATCGAGTTCTTTGAGGATGTGACTAGAAAAGTTGATGAGGGTCGAGCTGTGGATGTGGTGTATGTGAACTTCAGCAAGGCATTTGACAAGGTTCCCCATGGTAGGCTCATTCAGAAGGTCAGGAGGAATGGGATACAGGGGAACTTAGCTGTCTGGATACAGAATTGGCTGGCCAACAGAAGACAGCGAGTGATAGTAGAAGGAAAATATTCTGCCTGGAAGTCAGTGGTGAGTGGGGTTCCACAGGGCTCTGTCCTTGGGCCTCTACTGTTTGTAGTTTTTATTAATGACTTGGATGAGGGGATTGAAGGATGGGTCAGCAAGTTTGCAGACGACACAAAGGTCGGAGGTGTTGTTGACAGTATAGAGGGCTGTTGTAGGCTGCAGCGGGACATTGACAGGATGCAGAGATGGGCTGAGAGGTGGCAGATGGAGTTCAACCTGGATAAATGCGAGGTGATGCATTTTGGAAGGTCGAATTTGAAAGCTGAGTACAGGATTAAGGATAGGATTCTTGGCAGTGTGGAGGAACAGAGGGATCTTGGTGTGCAGATACATAGATCCCTTAAAATGGCCACCCAAGTGGACAGGGTTGTTAAGAAAGCATATGGTGTTTTGGCTTTCATTAACAGGGGGATTGAGTTTAAGAGTCGTGAGATCTTGTTGCAGCTCTATAAAACTTTGGTTAGACCACACTTGGAATACTGCGTCCAGTTCTGGTCGCCCTATTATTAGGAAAGATGTGGATGCTTTGGAGAGAGTTCAGAGGAGGTTTACCAGGATGCTGCCTGGACTGGAGGGCTTATCTTATGAAGAGAGGTTGACTGAGCTCAGACTTTTTTCATTGGAGAAAAGGAGGAGGAGAGGGGACCTAATTGAGGTATACAAAATAATGAGAGGCATAGATAGAGTTGATAGCCAGAGACTATTTCCCAGGGCAGAAAAGGCTAACACGAGGGGTCATAGTTTTAAGCTGGTTGGTGGAAAGTATAGAGGGGATGTCAGAGGCGGGTTCTTTACACAGAGAGTTGTGAGAGCATGGAATGCGTTGCCAGCAGCAGTTGTGGAAGCAAGGTCATTGGGGTCATTTAAGAGACTGCTGGACATGCATATGGTCACAGAAATTTGAGGGTGCATACATGAGGATCAATGGTCGGCTCAACATCGTGGGCTGAAGGGCCTGTTCTGTGCTGTACTGTTCTATGTTCTATGTTCTATGTACTATGTTCTACTCTCTGAGTAAAGAAACTACCTCTGACATCTGTCCTATATCTTTCACCCTCAATTTAAAGCTGTGCCCCCTCGTGCTCGCCGTCACCATCCTAGGAAAAAGGCTCTCCCTATCCACCCTATCTAACCCTCTGATTATTTTATATGTCTCAATTAAGTCACCTCTCAACCTTCTTCTCTCCAAAGAAAACAGCCTCAAGTCCCTCAGCCTTTCCTCATAAGACCTTCCCTCCATACCAGGCAACATCCTAGTAAATCTCCTCTGCACCCTTTCCAAAGCTTCCACGTCCTTTTTATAATGCGGTGACCAGAACTGTACACAATACTCCAAGTGCGGCCGCACCAGAGTTTTGTACAGCTGCAGCATAACCTCTTGGTTCCGGAACTCGATCCCTGTATTCATAAAAGCTAAAACACTGTATGCCTTCTTAACAGCCCTGTCAACCTGGGTGGCAACTTTCAAGGATCTGTGTACACGGTCACCGAGATCTCCTCTGCTCATCTACACTACCAAGAATCTTACCATTAGCCCAGTACTTTGCCTTCTGGTTACTCCTGCCAAAGTGCATCACCTCACACTTGTCTGCATTAAACTCCATTTGCCAGCTTTTGCCACCTCTCAGCCCATAATGAATGTCTGGAATTCTCTAACTTGGAGAGTTATAGAGGCTAGATCACTGAAAGCAGTTAAATATGAAGGAGATAAATTATTGAAATATTGGGGAGTTGGCACCTCACAGGGGCAGATCAGCTATGATCTTGTTGAATGGTAGGCAGATGAAGTGCTGACTGGCCTCCTCCTGCTCCTGTTCTCATATACTTTGTATATTGCAGCCAAGAGCAGTCTCTATAAATATGGTGAATAATAGAATTCCCTGTGTACATTCTCTGGAATAGCACTCCCTGTGTATACTGTTGGAAAATAGCAGTGCTTGTGTATACTGGGCAGTTTATGTGCATACTATGGAGAATAGCAGTACATGTAAAACACTTTGGAGAATTGCAGTCCCTGTGTAATAGTAGAAAATAATTGTGCCTGTGTGTATTAATGGGAATGGATTCTCTTCTGCGCAGTGCACAGAATATGTCTTGTGTCTAAACAGTGCCCTTGTATAATCTGTGTAGAATTGCTTTCTATGTATATATTACTGAGAACTGCAGCTGTTGTGTGTAGAGTTGTAGAGTCATAAAGCATGGAAACAGACCCTTCGGTCCAAATTGCCTGTCCTGACTAGATAGCCTAACTTAATCTAATCCGATTTACCAGCATTTGGCCCATATCCCTCCAAAGCCTTCCTGATCATAATCTCAAATTAAACTAGTCCCACCTACCTGCCCTTGGCTCACATCCTGCCAAACATTTCTTCTTCATGTATTTATCCAAATATCTTTCCAACATTATAACTGTACCCATAGCCACCATTTCCTCTGGAAGTTCCTTCCACGCACAAATTACTCTCTGTGTGAAAAAAAATGCCCCCATGTCTTTTTAAAATCTTTCTCCTCTCACCTTAAAAAATGCCCCCGCTCATGAACTGTCCCACTCTGGGGAATAGGCACCTGCCGTTCACCTTAGCTGTACCCCTCATGCTTTTATAAAACTATATGACATCACCCCTCAACTCCACCCCCCCCCCAATACTCCAGTGGGAAAAGTCCCAGCCTATCCGGTCTCTCTTTATAACTCACACCCTCCGTTCCTGGCAACATCCTGGTAAATCTTTCCTGCACCCTCTTCAGTTTAATAATATCTCACCTATAACATGTGTGTTGTGGAGAACAGCTGTCCCTGTGAAAATGGTCCTTGTGTGTCTTGTGGAGAATTATGTGTGCTGTATGTTTTGTAGAGAATAACACTGTTTGTGTGGAGAATAGAATACCATGTACATACACTGGAGAATAGCAGTCCTTGAATATGTTATAGAGAATAGCAGTTCTTGTGTACATTATGGAGAATTGCAGTCATTGATATTAGAGAGGATAGCAGCACCTGTGTATATTTGGACAATAGCAATCCCTGTGCATACTGTGGACAGTAGCAGTTCTTGTGTATATTCTGGAGAAGAGGATTTGCTGTATATATTATGGAACAGCTGTCCCTGTACAATGTGGGAAGCAGCTACTGTGAACAGTAGTGGGTCCTGTGTATATGGTGGAGTGTAACATCCGCAGTTTATGGTATATTATGGAGGAGAGCAGCTCCCACATAGAATCAGAGAGGTTACATCAGGGAAGCAGGTCATCAGTTTAGAATACGATGGAGTATTTAGGCATTCTTCTGTGTGAGGGCTCCTCACAGATGTAGAGCAGTTCAGAGCTGATGGAATTTTGCTGCAGTATATAGATCTGCTGACGCAGGCACTTCACACGCTCTGGGCTTTTCATTGTGATCTCTCAGCTCATTAAATCAGGTAGCACTGTCTCTGCTAAATCCCACTTGCAGGCAGCATCACGTTGCGGCTGCTTGAGTTAGTTTCTGCATAAAGACCAATGCTTGCCCTGGTTCCCTTGGAGTGTATTAGTCGGTGCTCAGAAAGCTGAATGAGAGGTCGGGTAGGAGTTTGCATGCTGTCTGTTTAACATTCCACGTTCTGACTGTGGCTCCACTATGACATCTGTTGCACTAGACCTTACTCATCGGTGTAATGTAAGGAAAGACATAGAGTCATAGAGAACAGAAACAGACCCTTTGGTCCAACCAGTCCAGGCCAAACATGATCCCAAATTAAACGAGTTCCAACTGTTCATTCTTGGTCCATAGCCCTCCCAACCTCTCTTACTCAGGAGCAAAAACAAAGTTGTTGGAGAAACTCAGCAGGTCTGGCAGTATCTGTGAAGAAAAACAACAGATCTAACGTTTCGGGCCCAGTGACCCTTCCTCAGTCTCTCTCCTATTCATGTACTTAGCCCAATGCCTTTTCAATGTTGTAATTACATAACCACCACTTCCTCGGGAAGTTCTTTCCACATGTGAGCCATTCCACTTCCAATGTTCCAGTGGAAAAAATGTCCCAGCCTATCCAGTCTCTCTTTATAACTCAAACGCTCCATTCCCAGCAACAGCCTGGCAAATCATTCCTGAACCCTCTCCAGTTTAATAATATCCTTCTGATAACACCTATATTGTGGAGAACAGCTGGCCCTGTGAAAAATTTATGCCTCATGTCTTTTTTAAATCTCTCTCCTCTCACCTTAAAAATGTGTCCCCTAGAACATAGAACATTACAGCACAGTACAGGCCCTTCGGCCCTCAATGTTGCGCTGACCTGTGAAACCAATCTGAAGCCCATCTAACCTACACTATTTCATTATCATCCATATGTTTATCCAATGACTATTTAAACGCCCTTAAACTTGGCGAGTCTACTACTGTTGCAGGCAGGGCATTGCAGTGCCCTTGAATAGAGAAACTACCTCTGACATCTGTCCTAAATCTATCACCCCTCAATTTAAAGCTATGTCCCCTTGTGCTAGCCATCACCATCTGAGGAAAAAGGCTCACTGTCCACCCTATCTAATCCTCTGATCATCTTGTATGTCTTTATTAAGCCATCTCATAACCTTCTTCTCTCTAACAACAACAGCCTCAAGTCCCTCAGCCTTTCCTCATAAGACCTTCCCTGCAACGTCCTGATAAACCTCCTCTGCACCCTTTCCAATGCTTCCACATCCTTGCTATAATGCAGCGAACAGAATTGTACACAATACTCCAAGTGCGGCTGCACCAGAGCTTTGACAGCTGCAACATAACCTCATGGTTCCGAAACTCAATCCCTCTATCGATAAAACCTAACACGCCGTATGCCTTCTTAACAACCCTATCAACCTGGGTGGCAACTTTCAGGGATCTATGCATGTGGACGCCGAGATCTCTCCGCTCATCCGAAATACCAAGAATCTTACCATTAGCCCAGTACTCTGTATTCCTGTTAACTCCTTCCCAAGTGAATCACCTCACACTTTTCTGCATTAAACTCCATTTGCCACCTTTCAGCCCAGCTCTGCAGCTTATCTATGTCCCTCTGTAACCTGCAACATTCTTCCGCACTATCCACAAGTCCACTGACTTTAGTGTCATCTGCAAATTTACTAACCCATCCTTCTACGCCCTCATCCAGGTCATTTGTAAAAATGACAAACAGCAGGGGCCCCAAAACAGATCCTTGCAGTACACCACTAGTAACTGAACCCCAGGATGAACATTTCCCATCAACCACCATCCACTGTGTTCTTACAGTTAGCCAATTTCTGATCCAAACTGCTAAACCACCCTGAATCCCATGCCTCCGAATTTTCTGCAATAGCCTACCATGGGGAAACCTTATCAAAGAACTCAATAAGGTTTGTGAGGCACAACCTACCCTTCACAAAACTGTGTTGACTATCCGTAATCAAGTTATTCCTTTCTAGATGATTATAAATCCTATCTCTTATAATCCTCTCCAAAGCTTCACCCACAACCGAAGTAAGGCTGACTGGTCTAAAATTACCAGGGTTGTCTCTAATCTCCTTCTTGAACAAGGGGACAACATTTGCTATCCCTGGAGTGAAATCCCCCATCTTCGGGAAAAGATGCTGACCAATAGCTCTACCTGTATCTCTCATTATTTTATAGGTTTCAATCAGGATACCTGTCAGCTTCCTATGTCCCAGTGAAAAAACCACCAGCCTATCCTGCCTTTTCTTCCCATATCCATTGACCCCTTTAGCCCTAAGAGCCATATCTAATTGCTTCTTGAAAACATTCAATGTTTTGCTCTTGTCCTCTGTGAGAGAGAAGTCCATATGTTCCCTACCCTTTTGGTGAAGAAATATTTCCCTATCTCAGTCCTAAATGGCCTACTCCACATACTTAGACTGTGACCCCTGGTTCTGCACTGCACCACACAAACCTTCCATACCAGTCAACATGCTCCTATCAGGACTTTGGCCACCCCGTTGCACTCGACAGACATTTCAGTACTTTGCAAATGTGTATCCTGAGAATCATAACATCCACTGGGAAATAGGTGTTCGGTGTATATTATGGAGAATGACATCTACTGTTGCCTGGTAGGAAGTAGAGCTTTCATTCAGCGAGATCCCACAATTGGTAATATATCAAGGACTAGATAATCTGACTGTTGTGATGTTGTTTGAGGGACAGATACTGCCAGTGGCTAGACCTCTTCTGTGTAGAGCTGGAAATTCTTTCATGCCCACTGGAGAGAGGAGGTAGGGCATTGCTGACAATGCTGCACTCCCTGAATCCTGCAGGCACGTATGCCTACAGTGGGACCTGAACCCACCCAACCCTAGAGGTGGAAGGACACTGAACTAACACCAGGAGAAAGAGAGAGTGGGGAATCTTCAATCTTGCTTACTGCCTTGAATTCTAACACATATTTCGAAGCTCAGAGATCTTGAGCATAATCTACTGCATGTCATACCATGGAGTGGAAGTGGGATAGTAAATGTCGTTGACACATACAAGCACAGAAAATAGGAGCAGAAACAGGCCATTTAGCCCTTTAAACCTTCTCCGCTATTCATTACAATCATGGCTGTCTTCCAACTTGGTCCCTTGTTCCCGCTTTCTCCCCATATCCATTGATCCCTTTAGCCCTAAGAGCCATATCTAATTGCTTCTTGAAAACATTCAATGTTTTGGCCTTATCCTCTGTGACAGAGAAGTCCATATGCTCCCCACCTTCTTGGTGAAGTATTATTTCCTTATCTCAGTCCTAAATGGCCTACTCCATATACTTAGACTGTGACCCTCTGGTTTTGCACTGCACCACCATCAGGAACATCCTTCCTGTCTAGTCCTCTTGGGGCTTTATAGGTTTCTGTGAAATCCCTCCTTATTCTTCTAAACTCCAGTGAATGTAGTCTTAACTGACTCCTGTTCATAAGTTAGTCCTGCGATTCCGTGAATCAGCCTGGTAAACCTTCACTGCACTCCCTCCATGTCCACAGAATCCTTCCTCAGATAAGGAATTGCCCACGGGGCTATTAATTCAGAGCAACGAAGTCCAAACCTTGGTGTTTGTTGGAAACTTAAATTTAAATGATGTACCACATTAGCATAACATCTACAAGACGCAGCGTGGCAACTTACCAAGGCTCCTTCGACACGGCCTCTCAAACCCATCATCTCTACCGACTGGAAAGACAAGGGCTTCATCAAATGGAAACAGCATCCCCTGCATGTTCCCCTCCGAGCCACTCACCATCCTGACTGGGAAAAATATTGCTGTTCCCTCTGTCATAAGAACGTAAGAAGTAAGAGCTGGTGTAAGCCATTCAGCCCCTTGATCCTGTCCCACCATTTAATACAATTCTGGCTGATTTCATCTCGGCCTCAGCTCTATATTTTTGCCATCTCTAATTAATTCCTAATTAAAATCTGTCTGTCTCCTTATCATTAGACCCAATTAAAGAGAAGTTTGGAACTAATCTCTTAAATGCAGAGCCTCACAAATGTTCTTCCCATTTTGAAGCTTGAAGATTGTTGCAATCTCTCGAGCCACAAAACCAACAACCACCAGCTGATAGTCAACTCCTGTAAACAAACCGTGCATTAGGTTAGCCATCCCCTAACCTTCCAAACTATACTGGATCTGTTTGGTAAACACAGGTAAAGGACCAAGCAGTCAGGAATCTTAACAAGAAGAGGCACTTAGCCCACCAACAAGGCATATTTTATTGCATGATAGTGCAATATGCACAACTTACACTGACTTAAACACCATTGGACATAATTACTAAGATTGTTAGGGGGTGACATTATCTTACCCCAACTGGGAAATCAAGTTAGACCCCTCATTTCCCCACTCAGGATTATATGTCATCATCAGATCGGGTGGACTCTAACGCACCCTTCAACATTAACCCTTTCAGAACCATTAGCACATATGAATGTGACCTTCGAGTGAGTGGGAGCTGTGAAAACGGGGACCTGTTCAAGAAGGAATGCTGTGGTTATTGCTGAGAGTTTGACAGTGGTTCTTAATGCTGCAGAGCTTGCAACCCCAAAACTGCTTGGCATTGTGGGGTCCTGACCCCTACATTGGAAAGTCCTTTCTTAATGGTACGTACCTTACAGTCCCTTCATCTGGAGCTTTGATGTCCTGTTCTGTCTCTATAAGGTATTGCAACAACCTCATGGAAGTTTATCCAGTAGCTGTGGATTTTACTGCTCCCAGGGATATTTCCAGTTTGGAAATTTGTGTCAGGCACCTGTGTAATTCCTAGACATTTCAGACTCACCTGGGTGACAGGCCTAAATTATGAGCACAAGTGTTTCTTGGGTAGAAGAAGGTCACCTCATTGAAGTTTTTGTAACATAATAAGGATTTGATGGCATAGATACAGAGAAACATTGTCCCCTGAGGGGCAAATCGAGCACATGAGGGGCACTAGCTTTAAATTAGAGGCAGGCCTTTCGTGGAAACATGGAAAATAGGAGCAGGAGTGGGCCATTCACCCCCTCGAGCCTGTACTGTCATTCATTATGATCATGGCTGATCAATGAGCTCAATACCCTAATCCCACCTATCCCCCATATCTTTTTGGCCATAAGAGCTTTATCTGCCTCGTTCTTGAAAACACATATTGGTTTGGCCTCAACTGCTTTCTGTGGTAGAGAATTCCACAAGCTCCCCACTGTCTGGGTCTCTTCACCTCAGTCCTGAAAGGTTTCCCCCTTGCCCTTAATCTATGACCCTGGTTCTGGATTTCTCACCATCAGGAACATCCTTCCTGCATCTAACCTGTCAAGCCCTGTTAGAATTTTATGGGTCTCTATGAAAACTCCCCTCATTCTTTTAAACTCCAGTGTATACAATTCTAACTGACTCAATCTGTCCTCATTTATGAGCTGCCAGATGAGGTGGTAGAGGTGGGTACAGTTACAACAGGTACAAGGCATCTGGATGGTTACAGGAATAGGACAGGTTTAAGAGGGATATGGGGCAGTCGCTGACAAACAGGAGTAGATTAATTTAGGATATCTGGCCAGCATGGATGAGTTGTACTAAGTGTCTGCTCTATGATCTCTCCATGACTCTAAATGTCAGTCCTACCACCCCAGGAATCATTTTGGTGAACTTTTGCTGCACTCCCTCAGTGGCAGATCTCAGAAAAGGAGACCCAAACTACACACAGTATTCCAGGCATTGCCTCACCAATGCCCCATGTAACTGCAGCAAGACAACGTTTTGTTCTTGCACTGATATCCTCTCGCTATGAAGGGCAACATATAGTTTGCCTTCTTTACTGCTTGTCACACCCGCATGCCTTACTTTCAGAGCCATTCAAATGATAATCTGCCTTCCTGCTTTTGCCACCAAAGGCGACAACCTCACATTTAATGAGGGAAAGCTGTGAACTCTTCTTAACCGTAGAGATTCATGGAAATCCGAATGCCTGTCTCTCTTGGACAGACCTTTGATTCTGCCTCAGGAGACATTATTAAGATTTTCTGCTTGCACTTCAGCTGTGTCGACATCACAGACTGAACTACACTGTGTCAGACTGAAATAATACCTAATACTATCCATATTCGCGCAACATTTAAACAGGCCTGAGCTACTGAATATATGAATATACCAAATAGGAGTAGAATTGGATGATTTGACCATTGGGCCTGCTCTGCTATTCAATAAGATCATGGCTGATCTGTTTCCAATTGCCCATTCCCACCTACACCTGATAAACTTTGACTGTTTTGCCTAACACAAATCTATTCATCTCTTTCTTTAAAATGTTCCCTGACTCTGCCTCCATTGTCACCATGAGGTCAAAGCAGCCCACTTGACAGGTGCCACACCCTTAAACATCCACTCCCTCCAACACCAACCCTCAGTAGCAGCAGTGTGTACTATCTACAAGATGCACTGCAGAAATTCACCAAGGCTCCTCAGGCAGGACCTTCCAAACCCATGACCACTTCCAGCTGGAAGGCAGCAGATACAGGGGAACAGGGTTGCCTGCAAGCTTCTGTCCAAACCACTCACCAGTCTGATTTGGAAATATGTCACCATTCCTTCAGTATGTCTGGGTCAAAATCCTGGAACTCCCTCTCTGAGGGCATTGTGGATTAACCTGCAACAGGTTCAAGGAGGCACCTCACCACTGCCTTCTGAAGGGCAATGAGGGATGGCCAATAAATGCTGGCCAGCTAGTGATGCCTGCATTCTCTGGCTAAATTTAAAAAAAATGTGTAGGAAATGTACAGAGAGAAGAAATTGTTGTAGTGGGACGTGGAAATAAGAAAAGATGCAAAACACATGTTGTAATAAAGTGAGGCCCCAGATGATGTGCAAATATCTAATGTTGTACCATTTGTGTGATTGCTCAGGTGAAGAAAAGTTGGATATTTGAATCAAATTATTACAACACATCGGTTTATTGAGGGTCTTTCACACTTATTATGTTCCACTTTGTCTTTGATTGGCAAGTAATTACAGACAGTTTCCAAATATCTGTCCTACTGTCTAAGCACACGCAATAGAAAACAAGAAACAAAAGCACAGATTACACTGAGAAGTGATTAGACTGCGAAGAGGTTTCTCTGGCACAGGGTTGGTAGAGAACAGACTGTGTCTAATGGGGAGGAATCTAAACTACTTCTGAGTTGGCTAGAATTCACAGATTTGAAGCAATCAACATTTTGATTCCATTTATGGGACTTCTGTTTGATTTTAATTCAGGCTTTTACACTAAAATTGACTGAAGAGAAGATGACGTGAGATCAGAGCCAATTTGCAGTTTGTTTTCTGCAGGAATGTTTTTGAGTGTCTGGAAGAGATTGGCTGACGCTGTCTAGGTTGTGAGTGTTGTATAAATATCCTACGATACTTTTCAAAAAATGTTACAAATATTTTAATTGGATCCCAACGTCTAAGTTAGTCAAAGGAAATTCAGAATAGTGCAGGTGGCAATGTAACTCATTGGTGCCCATTGTCACAAAACGATTAAGAAAAATATTTGCATGTATTTTCTATAGAAATAAGCCAAGTCACTGTAGGCCCACTCTCCCTATAGAGAGGGATGTCTGGTGGTGAGTTTAACTTGAGGGTCACCTCAGCTGAGGGGTGAGGTTGAGAAAGGAGGATCTTCATGACTACTGCAGCTAGTATGGGAAGTGAGCCTGTGCTATTGGTGTCACTCTGCTTCATAAACCAGTCACCCAACCAATTGTTTCTATACAAGAGAAGTTAAGGGCTCTTATGGTGCTCTTATCCCTATCTCTGGTCTTAATAAGCCTGGGTTCAAATCCCCACCTACTCCAGACATAAGTCATAATGCATGAAGTATAAGGCCATAAGATATAGGAGCATATGTTTCTCAACTCCATTCTTATGCCTGCTCCCTGTGACCCTTGACCCCTTACTAATCAATAACCTATCAATCTCTGTCTTAAATACACTCACTGACTTGGTCTCCATAGCCCTCTGCAGCAATGAGTTCTACAGATTCACCACCCTCTGGCTGAAAGGAATTCCTCCTCGTCTCAGTTCTAAAGACTCATCTCTTCACTCTGCGGCTATGCTGTTGGGTCCTAGTCTCTCCTACTAGTGGAAACATTATCTCCATGTCCACTCTATGGATAATGATGGGATAGTGCAGAGGGAGGGGCTTAGATTAGTTCACAGGTCGGTGCAACATCGAGGGCCGAAGGGCCTGTTCTGCGCTGTATTGTTTTATGTTCTATGTTCTATCCAGGTGTCTCAGTATTCTGTAAGTTACAATGGGATTCCCCCTCATCCTTCTAAACTCCATTGAATACAGACCCCAGAATCCTCAGTCACTTCTCATATGGCAAGCCCTTCATCCCTGGGACTAAGCACATCCTTCCTTAGATATGGGGCCCAAAACTGCTTGCATTATCTACAATAGATTAGATTGTTAAGATCTTTACTCAGTTGGACTTTTAAACAATGAGAGTGAACATGAGGAGATTTGGACTGTTGGCAGAATGGAAGATGTATGCACCCACTGGGTATATGAAATAT